>NC_090921.1:1026064637-1026373749 GCF_040938575.1 Ambystoma mexicanum | reverse complement strand
CAATTTATAATTATATTATATTTCATCACTGAAAATAGATGCCTTTTGCTTTGAGGCTGTGACCATGTTATATTTCTGTCCAACACGAATCTTCATTGGTTTCCTGTGAGGTGTTTTGGATCCCCATCTCTTGCTATGAACTGGCAAAACAGCAGAATCCCCTTGACAATCTTGATTTCTCAAGGGAAATGAGAGAACACTATACACCATCCAAGATATTAAAATATTGTCAAGGCCCAACGCGGCTGAATACTCTGAGGAGATGGCCTGTGAGGTGCCGCCTTTCAACTTTTCCCCCTTAGTATGGTGGTCAGTAACATGCGGGAGACTGCGGAGGGGGTCATTTTTTTAATTGGGAACTGATGTGCTTTTACTCAATTCGGGAACCTCACAAGCCAAATTTGTAGTATTTTGCACGAATTGCAAGAGATGTTTACAAGTCGACGGTTGAAGTGGAAGCTCGTATTGAGTTTGCTAGAGTTGATTTGCCAAGCCTTCGATAGCTCAGTTGGTAGAGCGGAGGACTATAGTGGTAAAACAGGCATCCTTAGGTCGCTGGTTCAAATCCGGCTCAAAGGACTTTTGCCAAATGCACATTTTATTGAATACTTGGAAAGTAAAATACTTGGAAAGTAAAATAACAGACAATTTATAATTATATTATATTTCATCACTGAAAATAGATGCCTTTTGCTTTGAGGCTGTGGCCACGTTATTTTTCTGTCCAACACGAATCTTCATTGGTTTCCTGTCAGGTGTTTTGGATCCCCATCTCTTGCTATGAACTGGCAAAACAGCAGAATCCCCTTGACAATCTTGATTTCTCAAGGGAAATGAGAGAACACTATACACCATCCAAGATATTAAAATATTGTCAAGGCCCAACACGGCTGAATACTCTGAGGAGATGGCCTGTGAGGCGCCGCCTTTCAACTTTTCCCCCTTAGTATAGTGGTCATTAACATGCGGGAGACTGCGGAGGGGGTCATTTTTTTAATTGGGAACTGATGTGCTTTTACTCAATTCGGGAACCTCACAAGCCAAATTTGTAGTATTTTGCACGAATTGCAAGAGATGTTTACAAGTGGACGGTTGAAGTGGAAGCTCGTATTGAGTTTGCTAGAGAATGATTTGCCAAGCCTTCGATAGCTCGTCGCTGATTCAAATCCGGCTCGAAGGACTTTTGCCAAATGCACATTTTATTGAATACTTGGAAAGTAAAATACTTGGAAAGTAAAATAACAGACAATTTATAATTATATTATATTTCATCACTGAAAATAGATGCCTTTTGCTTTGAGGCTGTGGCCACGTTATTTTTCTGTCCGACACCAATCTTCGTTGTTTTCCTGTGAGGTATTTTGGATCCCCATCTCTTGCTATGAACTGACAAAACAGCAGAAACCCCTTGACAATCTTGATTTCTCAAGGGAAATGGGAGAACACTATACACCATCCAAGATATTAAAATATTGTCAAGGCCCAACACGGCTGAATACTCTGAGGAGATGGCCTGTGAGGCGCGCCTTTCAACTTTTCCCCCTTAGTATGGTGGTCATTAACATGCGGGAGACTGCGGAGGGGGTCATTTTTTTAATTGGGAACTGATGTGCTTTTACTCAATTCGGGAACCTCACAAGCCAAATTTGTAGTATTTTGCACGAATTGCAAGAGATGTTTGCATGTCGACGGTTGAAGTGGAAGCTCGAATTGAGCTTGCTAGAGTTGATTTGCCAAGCCTTCGGTAGCTCAGTTGGTAGAGCGGAGGACTGTAGTGGTAAAACAGGCATCCTTAGGTCACTGGTTCAAATCCGGTTCGAAGGACTTTTGCCAAATGCACATTTTATTGAATACTTGGAAAGTAAAATACTTGGAAAGTAAAATAACAGACAATTTATAATTATATTATATTTCATCACTGAAAATAGATGCCTTTTGCTTTGAGGCTGTGACCACGTTATTTTTCTGTCCAACACGAATCTTCATTGGTTTCCTGTGAGGTGTTTTGGATCCCCATCTCTTGCTATGAACTGGCAAAACAGCAGAATCCCCTTGACAATCTTGATTTCTCAAGAGAAATGAGAGAACACTGTACACCATCCAAGATATTAAAAAATTGTCAAGGCCCAACGCGGCTGAATACTCTGAGGAGATGGCCTGTGAGGTGCCGCCTTTCAACTTTTCCCCCTTAGTATGGTGGTCAGTAACATGCGGGCGACTGCGGAGGGGGTCATTTTTTTAATTGGGAACTGATGTGCTTTTACTCAATTCGGGAACCTCACAAGCCAAATTTGTAGTATTTTGCACGAATTGCAAGAGATGTTTACAAGTCGACGGTTGAAGTGGAAGCTCGTATTGAGTTTGCTAGAGAATGATTTGCCAAGCCTTCGAAAGCTCAGTTGGTAGAGCGGAGGACTGTAGTGGTAAAACAGGCATCCTTAGGTCGCTGCTTCAAATCCGGCTTGAAGGACTTTTGCCAAATGCAAATTTTATTGAATACTTGGAAAGTAAAATACTTGGAAAATAAAATAACAGACAATTTATAATTATATTATATTTCATCACTGAAAATAGATGCCTTTTGCTTTGAGGCTGTGGCCACGTTATGTTTCTGTCCAACACCAATCTTCATTGGTTTCCTGTGAGGTGTTTCAGATCCCCATCTCTTGCTATGAACTGGCAAAACAGCAGAATCCCCTTGACAATCTTGATTTCTCAAGGGAAATGAGAGAACAGTATACACCATCCAAGATATTAAAATATTGTCAAGGCCCAACACGGCTGAATACTCTGAGGAGATGGCCTGTGAGGCGCCGCCTTTCAACTTTTCCCCCTTAGTATGGTGGTCAGTAACATGCGGGAGACTGCGGAGGGGGTCATTTTTTTCATTGGGAACTGATGTGCTTTTACTCAATTCGGGAACGTCACAAGCCAAATTTGTAGTATTTTGCACGAATTGCAAGAGATGTTTACAAGTCGACGGTTGAAGTGGAAGCTCGTATTGAGTTTGCTAGAGAACGATTTGCCAAGCCTTCGATAGCTCAGTTGGTAGAGCAGAGGACTGTAATGGTAAAACAGGCATCCTTAGGTGGCTGGTTTAAATCCGGCTCGAGGGACTTTTGCCAAATGCACATTTTATTGAATACTTGGAAAGTAAAATACTTGGAAAGTAAAATAACAGACAATTTATAATTATATTATATTTCATCACTGAAAATAGATGCCTTTTGCTTTGAGGCTGTGACCACGTTATTTTTCTGTCCAACACGAATCTTCATTGGTTTCCTGTGAGGTGTTTTGGATCCCCATCTCTTGCTATGAACTGGCAAAACAGCAGAATCCCCTTGACAATCTTGATTTCTCAAGAGAAATGAGAGAACACTATACACCATCCAAGATATTAAAATATTGTCAAGGCCCAACACGGCTGAATACTCTGAGGAGATGGCCTGTGAGGCGCCGCCTTTCAACTTTTCCCCCTTAGTATGGTGGTCAGTAACATGCGGGAGACTGCGGAGGGGGTCATTTTTTTCATTGGGAACTGATGTGCTTTTACTCAATTCGGGAACGTCACAAGCCAAATTTGTAGTATTTTGCACGAATTGCAAGAGATGTTTACAAGTCGACGGTTGAAGTGGAAGCTCGTATTGAGTTTGCTAGAGAACGATTTGCCAAGCCTTCGATAGCTCAGTTGGTAGAGGGGAGGACTATAGTGGTAAAACAGGCATCCTTAGGTCGCTGGTTCAAATCCGGCTCGAAGGACTTTTGCCAAATGCACATTTTATTGAATACTTGGAAAGTAAAATACTTGGAAAGTAAAATAACAGACAATTTATAATTATATTATATTTCATCACTGAAAATAGATGCCTTTTGCTTTGAGGCTGTGGCCACGTTATTTTTCTGTCCGACACCAATCTTCGTTGTTTTCCTGTGAGGTATTTTGGATCCCCATCTCTTGCTATGAACTGACAAAACAGCAGAATCCCCTTGACAATCTTGATTTCTCAAGGGAAATGGGAGAACACTATACACCATCCAAGATATTAAAATATTGTCAAGGCCGAACACTGATGAATACTCTGAGGAGATGGCCTGTGAGGCGCCGCCTTTCAACTTTTCCTCCTTTGTATGGTGGTCAGTAACATGCGGGAGACTGCGGAGGGGGTCATTTTTTAAATTGTGAACTGATGTGCTTTTACTCAATTCGGGAACCTCACAAGCCCAATTTGTAGTATTTTGCACGAATTGCAAGAGATGTTTGAATGTCGACGGTTGAAGTGGAAGCTCGTATTGAGCTTGCTAGAGACTGATTTGCCAAGCCTTCGATAGCTCAGTTGGTAGAGCGGAGGACTGTAGTGGTAAAACATGCATCCTTAGGTCGCTGGTTCAAATCCGGCTCGAAGGACTTTTGCCAAATGCACATTTTATTGAATACTTGGAAAGTAAAATACTTGGAAAGTAAAATAACAGACAATTTATAATTATATTATATTTCATCACTGAAAATAGATCCCTTTTGCTTTGAGGCTGTGACCACGTTATTTTTCTGTCCAACACGAATCTTCATTGGTTTCCTGTGAGGTGTTTTGGATCCCCATCTCTTGCTATGAACTGACAAAACAGCAGAATCCCCTTGACAATCTTGATTTCTCAAAGGAAATGGGAGAACACCATACACCATCCAAGATATTAAAATATTGTCAAGGCCGAACACTGATGAATACTCTGAGGAGATGGCCTGTGAGGCGCCGCCTTTCAACTTTTCCTCCTTAGTATGGTGGTCAGTAACATGCGGGAGACTGCGGAGGCGGTCATTTTTTTAATTGGGAACTGATGTGCTTTTACTCAATTCGGGAACCTCACAAGCCAAATTTGTAGTATTTTGCACGAATTGCAAGAGATGTTTGCATGTCGACGGTTGAAGTGGAAGCTCGAATTGAGCTTTCTAGAGAATGGTTTGCCAAGCCTTCGATAGCTCAGTTGGTAGAGGAGAGGACTGTAGTGGTAAAACAGGCATCCTTAGGTCGCTGGTTCAAATCCGGCTCGAAGGACTTTTGCCAAATCCAAATTTTATTGAATACTTGGAAAGTAAAATACTTGGAAAATAGCATAACAGACAATTTATAATTATATTATATTTCATCACTGAAAATAGATGCCTTTTGCTTTGAGGCTGTGGCCACATTATTTTTCTGTCCAACACCAATCTTCTTTGGTTTCCTGTGAGGTGTTTTTTTGATCCCCATCTCTTGCTATGAACTGGCAAAACAGCATAATCCCCTTGACAATCTTGATTTCTCAAGGAAAATGAGAGAACACTATACACCATCCAAGATATTAAAATATTGTCAAGGCCCAACGAGGCTGAATACTCTGAGGAGATGGCCTTTGAGGTGCCGCCTTTCAACTTTTCCCCCTTAGTATGGTGGTCAGTAACATGCGGGAGACTGCGGAGGGGGTCATTTTTTTAATTGGGAACTGATGTGCTTTTACTCAATTCGGGAACCTCACAAGCCAAATTTGTAGTATTTTGCACGAATTGCAAGAGATGTTTACAAGTCGACGGTTGAAGTGGAAGCTCGTATTGAGTTTGCTAGAGAATGATTTGCCAAGCCTTCGATAGCTCAGTTGGTAGAGCGGAGGACTGTAGTGGTAAAACATGCATCCTTAGGTCGCTGGTTCAAATCCGGCTCGAAGGACTTTTGCCAAATGCACATTTTATTGAATACTTGGAAAGTAAAATACTTGGAAAGTAAAATAACAGACAATTTATAATTATATTATATTTCATCACTGAAAATAGATCCCTTTTGCTTTGAGGCTGTGACCACGTTATTTTTCTGTCCAACACGAATCTTCATTGGTTTCCTGTGAGGTGTTTTGGATCCCCATCTCTTGCTATGAACTGACAAAACAGCAGAATCCCCTTGACAATCTTGATTTCTCAAAGGAAATGGGAGAACACCATACACCATCCAAGATATTAAAATATTGTCAAGGCCGAACACTGATGAATACTCTGAGGAGATGGCCTGTGAGGCGCCGCCTTTCAACTTTTCCTCCTTAGTATGGTGGTCAGTAACATGCGGGAGACTGCGGAGGCGGTCATTTTTTTAATTGGGAACTGATGTGCTTTTACTCAATTCGGGAACCTCACAAGCCAAATTTGTAGTATTTTGCACGAATTGCAAGAGATGTTTGCATGTCGACGGTTGAAGTGGAAGCTCGAATTGAGCTTTCTAGAGAATGGTTTGCCAAGCCTTCGATAGCTCAGTTGGTAGAGGAGAGGACTGTAGTGGTAAAACAGGCATCCTTAGGTCGCTGGTTCAAATCCGGCTCGAAGGACTTTTGCCAAATCCAAATTTTATTGAATACTTGGAAAGTAAAATACTTGGAAAATAGCATAACAGACAATTTATAATTATATTATATTTCATCACTGAAAATAGATGCCTTTTGCTTTGAGGCTGTGGCCACATTATTTTTCTGTCCAACACCAATCTTCTTTGGTTTCCTGTGAGGTGTTTTTTTGATCCCCATCTCTTGCTATGAACTGGCAAAACAGCATAATCCCCTTGACAATCTTGATTTCTCAAGGAAAATGAGAGAACACTATACACCATCCAAGATATTAAAATATTGTCAAGGCCCAACGAGGCTGAATACTCTGAGGAGATGGCCTTTGAGGTGCCGCCTTTCAACTTTTCCCCCTTAGTATGGTGGTCAGTAACATGCGGGAGACTGCGGAGGGGGTCATTTTTTTAATTGGGAACTGATGTGCTTTTACTCAATTCGGGAACCTCACAAGCCAAATTTGTAGTATTTTGCACGAATTGCAAGAGATGTTTACAAGTCGACGGTTGAAGTGGAAGCTCGTATTGAGTTTGCTAGAGAATGATTTGCCAAGCCTTCGATAGCTCGTCGCTGGTTCAAATCCGTCTCAAAGGACTTTTGCCAAGTGCACATTTTATTGAATACTTGGAAAGTAAAATACTTGGAAAGTAAAATAACAGACAATTTATAATTATATTATATTTCATCACTGAAAATAGATGCCTTTTGCTTTGAGGCTGTGGCCACGTTATTTTTCTGTCCGACACCAATCTTCGTTGGTTTCCTGTGAGGTATTTTGGATCCCCATCTCTTGCTATGAACTGACAAAACAGCAGAATCCCCTTGACAATCTTGATTTCTCAAGGGAAATGGGAGAACACTATACACCATCCAAGATATTAAAATATTGTCAAGGCCGAACACTGATGAATACTCTGAGGAGATGGCCTGTGAGGCACCGCCTTTCAACTTTTCCTCCTTATTATGGTGGTCAGTAACATGCGGGAGACTGCGGAGGGGGTCATTTTTTTAATTGTGAACTGATGTGCTTTTACTCAATTCGGGAACCTCACAAGCCAAATTTGTAGTATTTTGCACAAATTGCAAGAGATGTTTGAATGTCGACGATTGAAGTGGAAGCTCGTATTGAGCTTGCTAGAGACTGATTTGCCAAGCCTTCGATAGCTCAGTTGGTAGAGCGGAGGACTGTAGTGGTAAAACAGGCATCCTTAGGTCGCTGGTTCAAATCCGGCTCGAAGGACTTTTGCCAAATGCACATTTTATTGAATACTTGGAAAGTAAAATACTTGGAAAGTAAAATAGCAGACAATTTATAATTATATTATATTTCATCACTGAAAATAGATGCCTTTTGCTTTGAGGCTGTGACCATGTTATATTTCTGTCCAACACGAATCTTCATTGGTTTCCTGTGAGGTGTTTTGGATCCCCATCTCTTGCTATGAACTGGCAAAACAGCAGAATCCCCTTGACAATCTTGATTTCTCAAGGGAAATGAGAGAACACTATACACCATCCAAGATATTAAAATATTGTCAAGGCCCAACGCGGCTGAATACTCTGAGGAGATGGCCTGTGAGGTGCCGCCTTTCAACTTTTCCCCCTTAGTATGGTGGTCAGTAACATGCGGGAGACTGCGGAGGGGGTCATTTTTTTAATTGGGAACTGATGTGCTTTTACTCAATTCGGGAACCTCACAAGCCAAATTTGTAGTATTTTGCACGAATTGCAAGAGATGTTTACAAGTCGACGGTTGAAGTGGAAGCTCGTATTGAGTTTGCTAGAGTTGATTTGCCAAGCCTTCGATAGCTCAGTTGGTAGAGCGGAGGACTATAGTGGTAAAACAGGCATCCTTAGGTCTCTGGTTCAAATCCGGCTCAAAGGACTTTTGCCAAATGCACATTTTATTGAATACTTGGAAAGTAAAATACTTGGAAAGTAAAATAACAGACAATTTATAATTATATTATATTTCATCACTGAAAATAGATGCCTTTTGCTTTGAGGCTGTGGCCACGTTATTTTTCTGTCCAACACGAATCTTCATTGGTTTCCTGTCAGGTGTTTTGGATCCCCATCTCTTGCTATGAACTGGCAAAACAGCAGAATCCCCTTGACAATCTTGATTTCTCAAGGGAAATGAGAGAACACTATACACCATCCAAGATATTAAAATATTGTCAAGGCCCAACACGGCTGAATACTCTGAGGAGATGGCCTGTGAGGCGCCGCCTTTCAACTTTTCCCCCTTAGTATAGTGGTCATTAACATGCGGGAGACTGCGGAGGGGGTCATTTTTTTAATTGGGAACTGATGTGCTTTTACTCAATTCGGGAACCTCACAAGCCAAATTTGTAGTATTTTGCACGAATTGCAAGAGATGTTTACAAGTGGACGGTTGAAGTGGAAGCTCGTATTGAGTTTGCTAGAGAATGATTTGCCAAGCCTTCGATAGCTCGTCGCTGATTCAAATCCGGCTCAAAGGACTTTTGCCAAATGCACATTTTATTGAATACTTGGAAAGTAAAATACTTGGAAAGTAAAATAACAGACAATTTATAATTATATTATATTTCATCACTGAAAATAGATGCCTTTTGCTTTGAGGCTGTGGCCACATTATTTTTCTGTCCGACACCAATCTTCGTTGTTTTCCTGTGAGGTATTTTGGATCCCCATCTCTTGCTATGAACTGACAAAACAGCAGAATCCCCTTGACAATCTTGATTTCTCAAGGGAAATGGGAGAACACTATACACCATCCAAGATATTAAAATATTGTCAAGGCCGAACACTGATGAATACTCTGAGGAGATGGCCTGTGAGGCGCCGCCTTTCAACTTTTCCTCCTTTGTATGGTGGTCAGTAACATGCGGGAGACTGCGGAGGGGGTCATTTTTTAAATTGTGAACTGATGTGCTTTTACTCAATTCGGGAACGTCACAAGCCAAATTTGTAGTATTTTGCACGAATTGCAAGAGATGTTTACAAGTCGACGGTTGAAGTGGAAGCTCGTATTGAGTTTGCTAGAGAACGATTTGCCAAGCCTTCGATAGCTCAGTTGGTAGAGCAGAGGACTATAGTGGTAAAACAGGCATCCTTAGGTCGCTGGTTCAAATCCGGCTCGAAGGACTTTTGCCAAATGCACATTTTATTGAATACTTGGAAAGTAAAATACTTGGAAAGTAAAATAACAGACAATTTATAATTATATTATATTTCATCACTGAAAATAGATGCCTTTTGCTTTGAGGCTGTGGCCACGTTATTTTTCTGTCCGACACCAATCTTCGTTGTTTTCCTGTGAGGTATTTTGGATCCCCATCTCTTGCTATGAACTGACAAAACAGCAGAATCCCCTTGACAATCTTGATTTCTCAAGGGAAATGGGAGAACACTATACACCATCCAAGATATTAAAATATTGTCAAGGCCCAACACGGCTGAATACTCTGAGGAGATGGCCTGTGAGGCGCACCTTTCAACTTTTCCCCCTTAGTATGGTGGTCATTAACATGCGGGAGACTGCGGAGGGGGTCATTTTTTTAATTGGGAACTGATGTGCTTTTCCTCAATTCGGGAACCTCACAAGCCAAATTTGTAGTATTTTGCACGAATTGCAAGAGATGTTTGCATGTCGACGGTTGAAGTGGAAGCTCGAATTGAGCTTGCTAGAGTTGATTTGCCAAGCCTTCGGTAGCTCAGTTGGTAGAGCGGAGGACTGTAGTGGTAAAACAGGCATCCTTAGGTCACTGGTTCAAATCCGGTTCGAAGGACTTTTGCCAAATGCACATTTTATTGAATACTTGGAAAGTAAAATACTTGGAAAGTAAAATAACAGACAATTTATAATTATATTATATTTCATCACTGAAAATAGATGCCTTTTGCTTTGAGGCTGTGACCACGTTATTTTTCTGTCCAACACGAATCTTCATTGGTTTCCTGTGAGGTGTTTTGGATCCCCATCTCTTGCTATGAACTGGCAAAACAGCAGAATCCCCTTGACAATCTTGATTTCTCAAGAGAAATGAGAGAACACTATACACCATCCAAGATATTAAAAAATTGTCAAGGCCCAACGCGGCTGAATACTCTGAGGAGATGGCCTGTGAGGTGCCGCCTTTCAACTTTTCCCCCTTAGTATGGTGGTCAGTAACATGCGGGCGACTGCGGAGGGGGTCATTTTTTTAATTGGGAACTGATGTGCTTTTACTCAATTCGGGAACCTCACAAGCCAAATTTGTAGTATTTTGCACGAATTGCAAGAGATGTTTACAAGTCGACGGTTGAAGTGGAAGCTCGTATTGAGTTTGCTAGAGAATGATTTGCCAAGCCTTCGAAAGCTCAGTTGGTAGAGCGGAGGACTGTAGTGGTAAAACAGGCATCCTTAGGTCGCTGGTTCAAATCCGGCTTGAAGGACTTTTGCCAAATGCAAATTTTATTGAATACTTGGAAAGTAAAATACTTGGAAAATAAAATAACAGACAATTTATAATTATATTATATTTCATCACTGAAAATAGATGCCTTTTGCTTTGAGGCTGTGGCCACGTTATGTTTCTGTCCAACACCAATCTTCATTGGTTTCCTGTGAGGTGTTTCAGATCCCCATCTCTTGCTATGAACTGGCAAAACAGCAGAATCCCCTTGACAATCTTGATTTCTCAAGGGAAATGAGAGAACAGTATACACCATCCAAGATATTAAAATATTGTCAAGGCCCAACACGGCTGAATACTCTGAGGAGATGGCCTGTGAGGCGCCGCCTTTCAACTTTTCCCCCTTAGTATGGTGGTCAGTAACATGCGGGAGACTGCGGAGGGGGTCATTTTTTTAATTGGGAACTGATGTGCTTTTACTCAATTCGGGAACGTCACAAGCCAAATTTGTAGTATTTTGCACGAATTGCAAGAGATGTTTACAAGTCGACGGTTGAAGTGGAAGCTCGTATTGAGTTTGCTAGAGAACAATTTGCCAAGCCTTCGATAGCTCAGTTGGTAGAGCAGAGGACTGTAATGGTAAAACAGGCATCCTTAGGTGGCTGGTTCAAATCCGGCTCGAGGGACTTTTGCCAAATGCACATTTTATTGAATACTTGGAAAGTAAAATACTTGGAAAGTAAAATAACAGACAATTTATAATTATATTATATTTCATCACTGAAAATAGATGCCTTTTGCTTTGAGGCTGTGACCACGTTATTTTTCTGTCCAACACGAATCTTCATTGGTTTCCTGTGAGGTGTTTTGGATCCCCATCTCTTGCTATGAACTGGCAAAACAGCAGAATCCCCTTGACAATCTTGATTTCTCAAGAGAAATGAGAGAACACTATACACCATCCAAGATATTAAAATATTGTCAAGGCCCAACGCGGCTGAATACTCTGAGGAGATGGCCTGTGAGGTGCCGCCTTTCAACTTTTCCCCCTTAGTATGGTGGTCAGTAACATGCGGGCGACTGCGGAGGGGGTCATTTTTTTAATTGGGAACTGATGTGCTTTTACTCAATTCGGGAACCTCACAAGCCAAATTTGTAGTATTTTGCACGAATTGCAAGAGATGTTTACAAGTCGACGGTTGAAGTGGAAGCTCGTATTGAGTTTGCTAGAGAATGATTTGCCAAGCCTTCGAAAGCTCAGTTGATAGAGCGGAGGACTGTAGTGGTAAAACAGGCATCCTTAGGTCGCTGGTTCAAATCCGGCTCGAAGGACTTTTGCCAAATGCAAATTTTATTGAATACTTGGAAAGTAAAATACTTGGAAAATAAAATAACAGACAATTTATAATTATATTATATTTCATCACTGAAAATAGATGCCTTTTGCTTTGAGGCTGTGGCCACGTTATGTTTCTGTCCAACACCAATCTTCATTGGTTTCCTGTGAGGTGTTTCAGATCCCCATCTCTTGCTATGAACTGGCAAAACTGCCGAATCCCCTTGACAATCTTGATTTCTCAAGGGAAATGAGAGAACAGTATACACCATCCAAGATATTAAAATATTGTCAAGGCCCAACACGGCTGAATACTCTGAGGAGATGGCCTGTGAGGCGCCGCCTTTCAACTTTTCCCCCTTAGTATGGTGGTCAGTAACATGCGGGAGACTGCGGAGGGGGTCATTTTTTTCATTGTGAACTGATGTGCTTTTACTCAATTCGGGAACCTCACAAGCCAAATTTGTAGTATTTTGCACGAATTGCAAGAGATGTTTGAATGTCGACAGTTGAAGTGGAAGCTCGTATTGAGCTTGCTAGAGACTGATTTGCCAAGCCTTTGATAGCTCAGTTGGTAGAGCGGAGGACTATAGTGGTAAAACAGGCATCCTTAGGTCGCTGGTTCAAATCCGGCTCGAAGGACTTTTGCCAAATGCACATTTTATTGAATACTTGGAAAGTAAAATACTTGGAAAGTAAAATAACAGACAATTTATAATTATATTATATTTCATCACTGAAAATAGATGCCTTTTGCTTTGAGGCTGTGACCACCTTATTTTTCTGTCCAACACAAATCTTCATTGGTTTCCTGTGAGGTGTTTTGGATCCCCATCTCTTGCTATGAACTGGCAAAACAGCAGAATCCCCTTGACAATCTTGATTTCTCAAGGGAAATGAGAGAACACTATACACCATCCAAGATATTAAAATATTGTCAAGGCCCAACGCGGCTGAATACTCTGAGGAGATGGCCTGTGAGGTGCCGCCTTTCAACTTTTCCCCCTTAGTATGGTGGTCAGTAACATGCGGGAGACTGCGGAGGGGGTCATTTTTTTAATTGGGAACTGATGTGCTTTTACTCAATTCGGGAACCTCACAAGCCAAATTTGTAGTATTTTGCACGAATTGCAAGAGATGTTTACAAGTCGACGGTTGAAGTGGAAGCTCGTATTGAGTTTGCTAGAGTTGATATGCCAAGCCTTCGATAGCTCAGTTGGTAGAGGGGAGGACTGTAGTGGTAAAACAGGCATCCTTAGGTCGCTGGTTCAAATCCGGCTCGAAGGACTCTTGCCAAATGCACATTTTATTGAATACTTGGAAAGTAAAATACTTGGAAAGTAAAATAACAGACAATTTATAATTATATTATATTTCATCACTGAAAATAGATGCCTTTTGCTTTGAGGCTGTGGCCACGTTATTTTTCTGTCCAACACGAATCTTCATTGGTTTCCTGTCAGGTGTTTTGGATCCCCATCTCTTGCTATGAACTGGCAAAACAGCAGAATCCCCTTGACAATCTTGATTTCTCAAGGGAAATGAGAGAACACTATACACCATCCAAGATATTAAAATATTGTCAAGGCCCAACACGGCTGAATACTCTGAGGAGATGGCCTGTGAGGCGCCGCCTTTCAACTTTTCCCCCTTAGTATGGTGGTCATTAACATGCGGGAGACTGCGGAGGGGGTCATTTTTTTAATTGGGAACTGATGTGCTTTTACTCAATTCGGGAACCTCACAAGCCAAATTTGTAGTATTTTGCACGAATTGCAAGAGATGTTTACAAGTCGACGGTTGAAGTGGAAGCTCGTATTGAGTTTGCTAGAGAATGATTTGCCAAGCCTTCGAAAGCTCAGTTGGTAGAGCGGAGGACTGTAGTGTAAAACAGGCATCCTTAGGTCGCTGGTTCAAATCCGGCTCGAAGGACTTTTGCCAAATGCAAATTTTATTGAATACTTGGAAAGTAAAATACTTGGAAAATAAAATAACAGACAATTTATAATTATATTATATTTCATCACTGAAAATAGATGCATTTTGCTTTGAGGCTGTGGCCACCTTATGTTTCTGTCCAACACCAATCTTCATTGGTTTCCTGTGAGGTGTTTCAGATCCCCATCTCTTGCTATGAACTGGCAGAACAGCAGAATCCCCTTGACAATCTTGATTTCTCAAGGGAAATGAGAGAACAGTATAAACCATCCAAGATATTAAAATATTGTCAAGGCCCAACACGGCTGAATACTCTGAGGAGATGGCCTGTGAGGCGCCGCCTTTCAACTTTTCCCCCTTAGTATGGTGGTCAGTAAAATGCGGGAGACTGCGGAGGGGGTCATTTTTTTCATTGGGAACTGATGTGCTTTTACTCAATTCGGGAACGTCACAAGCCAAATTTGTAGTATTTTGCACGAATTGCAAGAGATGTTTACAAGTCGACGGTTGAAGTGGAAGCTCGTATTGAGTTTGCTAGAGAACGATTTGCCAAGCCTTCGATAGCTCAGTTGGTAGAGCAGAGGACTATAATGGTAAAACAGGCATCCTTAGGTGGCTGGTTCAAATCCGGCTCGAGGGACTTTTGCCAAATGCAAATTTTATTGAATACTTGGAAAGTAAAATACTTGGAAAGTAAAATAACAGACAATTTATAATTATATTATATTTCATCACTGAAAATAGATGCCTTTTGCTTTGAGGCTGTGGCCACGTTATTTTTCTGTCCGACACCAATCTTCGTTGGTTTCCTGTGAGGTATTTTGGATCCCCAACTCTTGCAATGAACTGACAAAACAGCAGAATCCCCTTGACAATCTTGATTTCTCAAGGGAAATGGGAGAACACTATACACCATCCAAGATATTAAAATATTGTCAAGGCCGAACACTGATGAATACTCTGAGGAGATGGCCTGTGAGGCGCCGCCTTTCAACTTTTCCTCCTTTGTATGGTGGTCAGTAACATGCGGGAGACTGCGGAGGGGGTCATTTTTTTAATTGTGAACTGATGTGCTTTTACTCAATTCGGGAACCTCACAAGCCAAATTTGTAGTATTTTGCACGAATTGCAAGAGATGTTTGAATGCCGACGGTTGAAGTGGAAGCTCGTATTGAGCTTGCTAGAGACTGATTTGCCAAGCCTTTGATAGCTCAGTTGGTAGAGCGGAGGACTATAGTGGTAAAACAGGCATCCTTAGGTCGCTGGTTCAAATCCGGCTCGAAGGACTTTTGCCAAATGCACATTTTATTGAATACTTGGAAAGTAAAATACTTGGAAAGTAAAATAACAGACAATTTATAATTATATTATATTTCATCACTGAAAATAGATGCCTTTTGCTTTGAGGCTGTGACCACCTTATTTTTCTGTCCAACACAAATCTTCATTGGTTTCCTGTGAGGTGTTTTGGATCCCCATCTCTTGCTATGAACTGGCAAAACAGCAGAATCCCCTTGACAATCTTGATTTCTCAAGGGAAATGAGAGAACACTATACACCATCCAAGATATTAAAATATTGTCAAGGCCCAACGCGGCTGAATACTCTGAGGAGATGGCCTGTGAGGTGCCGCCTTTCAACTTTTCCCCCTTAGTATGGTGGTCAGTAACATGCGGGAGACTGCGGAGGGGGTCATTTTTTTAATTGGGAACTGATGTGCTTTTACTCAATTCGGGAACCTCACAAGCCAAATTTGTAGTATTTTGCACGAATTGCAAGAGATGTTTACAAGTCGACGGTTGAAGTGGAAGCTCGTATTGAGTTTGCTAGAGTTGATATGCCAAGCCTTCGATAGCTCAGTTGGTAGAGGGGAGGACTGTAGTGGTAAAACAGGCATCCTTAGGTCGCTGGTTCAAATCCGGCTCGAAGGACTTTTGCCAAATGCAAATTTTATTGAATACTTGGAAAGTAAAATACTTGGAAAATAAAATAACAGACAATTTATAATTATATTATATTTCATCACTGAAAATAGATGCCTTTTGCTTTGAGGCTGTGGCCACGTTATGTTTCTGTCCAACACCAATCTTCATTGGTTTCCTGTGAGGTGTTTCAGATCCCCATCTCTTGCTATGAACTGGCAAAACAGCAGAATCCCCTTGACAATCTTGATTTCTCAAGGGAAATGAGAGAACAGTATACACCATCCAAGATATTAAAATATTGTCAAGGCTCAACACGGCTGAATACTCTGAGGAGATGGCCTGTGAGGCACCGCCTTTCAACTTTTCCCCCTTAGTATAGTGGTCATTAACATGCGGGAGACTGCGGAGGGGGTCATTTTTTTAATTGGGAACTGATGTGCTTTTACTCAATTCGGGAACCTCACAAGCCAAATTTGTAGTATTTTGCACGAATTGCAAGAGATGTTTACAAGTCGACGGTTGAAGTGGAAGCTCGTATTGAGTTTGCTAGAGAATGATTTGCCAAGCCTTCGAAAGCTCAGTTGGTAGAGCGGAGGACTGTAGTGGTAAAACAGGCATCCTTAGGTCGCTGGTTCAAATCCGGCTTGAAGGACTTTTGCCAAATGCAAATTTTATTGAATACTTGGAAAGTAAAATACTTGGAAAATAAAATAACAGACAATTTATAATTATATTATATTTCATCACTGAAAATAGATGCCTTTTGCTTTGAGGCTGTGGCCACGTTATGTTTCTGTCCAACACCAATCTTCATTGGTTTCCTGTGAGGTGTTTCAGATCCCCATCTCTTGCTATGAACTGGCAAAACAGCAGAATCCCCTTGACAATCTTGATTTCTCAAGGGAAATGAGAGAACAGTATACACCATCCAAGATATTAAAATATTGTCAAGGCCCAACACGGCTGAATACTCTGAGGAGATGGCCTGTGAGGCGCCGCCTTTCAACTTTTCCCCCTTAGTATGGTGGTCAGTAACATGCGGGAGACTGCGGAGGGGGTCATTTTTTTAATTGGGAACTGATGTGCTTTTACTCAATTCGGGAACGTCACAAGCCAAATTTGTAGTATTTTGCACGAATTGCAAGAGATGTTTACAAGTCGACGGTTGAAGTGGAAGCTCGTATTGAGTTTGCTAGAGAACAATTTGCCAAGCCTTCGATAGCTCAGTTGGTAGAGCAGAGGACTGTAATGGTAAAACAGGCATCCTTAGGTGGCTGGTTCAAATCCGGCTCGAGGGACTTTTGCCAAATGCACATTTTATTGAATACTTGGAAAGTAAAATACTTGGAAAGTAAAATAACAGACAATTTATAATTATATTATATTTCATCACTGAAAATAGATGCCTTTTGCTTTGAGGCTGTGACCACGTTATTTTTCTGTCCAACACGAATCTTCATTGGTTTCCTGTGAGGTGTTTTGGATCCCCATCTCTTGCTATGAACTGGCAAAACAGCAGAATCCCCTTGACAATCTTGATTTCTCAAGAGAAATGAGAGAACACTATACACCATCCAAGATATTAAAATATTGTCAAGGCCCAACGCGGCTGAATACTCTGAGGAGATGGCCTGTGAGGTGCCGCCTTTCAACTTTTCCCCCTTAGTATGGTGGTCAGTAACATGCGGGCGACTGCGGAGGGGGTCATTTTTTTAATTGGGAACTGATGTGCTTTTACTCAATTCGGGAACCTCACAAGCCAAATTTGTAGTATTTTGCACGAATTGCAAGAGATGTTTACAAGTCGACGGTTGAAGTGGAAGCTCGTATTGAGTTTGCTAGAGAATGATTTGCCAAGCCTTCGAAAGCTCAGTTGATAGAGCGGAGGACTGTAGTGGTAAAACAGGCATCCTTAGGTCGCTGGTTCAAATCCGGCTCGAAGGACTTTTGCCAAATGCAAATTTTATTGAATACTTGGAAAGTAAAATACTTGGAAAATAAAATAACAGACAATTTATAATTATATTATATTTCATCACTGAAAATAGATGCCTTTTGCTTTGAGGCTGTGGCCACGTTATGTTTCTGTCCAACACCAATCTTCATTGGTTTCCTGTGAGGTGTTTCAGATCCCCATCTCTTGCTATGAACTGGCAAAACAGCAGAATCCCCTTGACAATCTTGATTTCTCAAGGGAAATGAGAGAACAGTATACACCATCCAAGATATTAAAATATTGTCAAGGCCCAACACGGCTGAATACTCTGAGGAGATGGCCTGTGAGGCGCCGCCTTTCAACTTTTCCCCCTTAGTATGGTGGTCAGTAACATGCGGGAGACTGCGGAGGGGGTCATTTTTTTCATTGGGAACTGATGTGCTTTTACTCAATTCGGGAACGTCACAAGCCAAATTTGTAGTATTTTGCACGAATTGCAAGAGATGTTTACAAGTCGACGGTTGAAGTAGAAGCTCGTATTGAGTTTGCTAGAGAACTATTTGCCAAGCCTTCGATAGCTCAGTTGGTAGAGCAGAGGACTGTAATGGTAAAACAGGCATCCTTAGGTGGCTGGTTCAAATCCGGCTCGAGGGACTTTTGCCAAATGCACATTTTATTGAATACTTGGAAAGTAAAATACTTGGAAAGTAAAATAACAGACAATTTATAATTATATTATATTTCATCACTGAAAATAGATGCCTTTTGCTTTGAGGCTGTGGCCACGTTATTTTTCTGTCCGACACCAATCTTCGTTGGTTTCCTGTGAGGTATTTTGGATCCCCATCTCTTGCTATGAACTGACAAAACAGCAGAATCCCCTTGACAATCTTGATTTCTCAAGGGAAATGGGAGAACACTATACACCATCCAAGATATTAAAATATTGTCAAGGCCGAACACTGATGAATACTCTGAGGAGATGGCCTGTGAGGCGCCGCCTTTCAACTTTTCCTCCTTTGTATGGTGGTCAGTAACATGCGGGAGACTGCGGAGGGGGTCATTTTTTTAATTGTGAACTGATGTGCTTTTACTCAATTCGGGAACCTCACAAGCCAAATTTGTAGTATTTTGCACGAATTGCAAGAGATGTTTGAATGTCGACAGTTGAAGTGGAAGCTCGTATTGAGCTTGCTAGAGACTGATTTGCCAAGCCTTTGATAGCTCAGTTGGTAGAGCGGAGGACTATAGTGGTAAAACAGGCATCCTTAGGTCGCTGGTTCAAATCCGGCTCGAAGGACTTTTGCCAAATGCACATTTTATTGAATACTTGGAAAGTAAAATACTTGGAAAGTAAAATAACAGACAATTTATAATTATATTATATTTCATCACTGAAAATAGATGCCTTTTGCTTTGAGGCTGTGACCACCTTATTTTTCTGTCCAACACAAATCTTCATTGGTTTCCTGTGAGGTGTTTTGGATCCCCATCTCTTGCTATGAACTGGCAAAACAGCAGAATCCCCTTGACAATCTTGATTTCTCAAGGGAAATGAGAGAACAGTATAAACCATCCAAGATATTAAAATATTGTCAAGGCCCAACACGGCTGAATACTCTGAGGAGATGGCCTGTGAGGCGCCGCCTTTCAACTTTTCCCCCTTAGTATGGTGGTCAGTAAAATGCGGGAGACTGCGGAGGGGGTCATTTTTTTCATTGGGAACTGATGTGCTTTTACTCAATTCGGGAACGTCACAAGCCAAATTTGTAGTATTTTGCACGAATTGCAAGAGATGTTTACAAGTCGACGGTTGAAGTGGAAGCTCGTATTGAGTTTGCTAGAGAACGATTTGCCAAGCCTTCGATAGCTCAGTTGGTAGAGCAGAGGACTATAATGGTAAAACAGGCATCCTTAGGTGGCTGGTTCAAATCCGGCTCGAGGGACTTTTGCCAAATGCAAATTTTATTGAATACTTGGAAAGTAAAATACTTGGAAAGTAAAATAACAGACAATTTATAATTATATTATATTTCATCACTGAAAATAGATGCCTTTTGCTTTGAGGCTGTGGCCACGTTATTTTTCTGTCCGACACCAATCTTCGTTGGTTTCCTGTGAGGTATTTTGGATCCCCAACTCTTGCAATGAACTGACAAAACAGCAGAATCCCCTTGACAATCTTGATTTCTCAAGGGAAATGGGAGAACACTATACACCATCCAAGATATTAAAATATTGTCAAGGCCGAACACTGATGAATACTCTGAGGAGATGGCCTGTGAGGCGCCGCCTTTCAACTTTTCCTCCTTTGTATGGTGGTCAGTAACATGCGGGAGACTGCGGAGGGGGTCATTTTTTTAATTGTGAACTGATGTGCTTTTACTCAATTCGGGAACCTCACAAGCCAAATTTGTAGTATTTTGCACGAATTGCAAGAGATGTTTGAATGCCGACGGTTGAAGTGGAAGCTCGTATTGAGCTTGCTAGAGACTGATTTGCCAAGCCTTTGATAGCTCAGTTGGTAGAGCGGAGGACTATAGTGGTAAAACAGGCATCCTTAGGTCGCTGGTTCAAATCCGGCTCGAAGGACTTTTGCCAAATGCACATTTTATTGAATACTTGGAAAGTAAAATACTTGGAAAGTAAAATAACAGACAATTTATAATTATATTATATTTCATCACTGAAAATAGATGCCTTTTGCTTTGAGGCTGTGACCACCTTATTTTTCTGTCCAACACAAATCTTCATTGGTTTCCTGTGAGGTGTTTTGGATCCCCATCTCTTGCTATGAACTGGCAAAACAGCAGAATCCCCTTGACAATCTTGATTTCTCAAGGGAAATGAGAGAACACTATACACCATCCAAGATATTAAAATATTGTCAAGGCCCAACGCGGCTGAATACTCTGAGGAGATGGCCTGTGAGGTGCCGCCTTTCAACTTTTCCCCCTTAGTATGGTGGTCAGTAACATGCGGGAGACTGCGGAGGGGGTCATTTTTTTAATTGGGAACTGATGTGCTTTTACTCAATTCGGGAACCTCACAAGCCAAATTTGTAGTATTTTGCACGAATTGCAAGAGATGTTTACAAGTCGACGGTTGAAGTGGAAGCTCGTATTGAGTTTGCTAGAGTTGATATGCCAAGCCTTCGATAGCTCAGTTGGTAGAGGGGAGGACTGTAGTGGTAAAACAGGCATCCTTAGGTCGCTGGTTCAAATCCGGCTCGAAGGACTTTTGCCAAATGCAAATTTTATTGAATACTTGGAAAGTAAAATACTTGGAAAATAAAATAACAGACAATTTATAATTATATTATATTTCATCACTGAAAATAGATGCCTTTTGCTTTGAGGCTGTGGCCACGTTATGTTTCTGTCCAACACCAATCTTCATTGGTTTCCTGTGAGGTGTTTCAGATCCCCATCTCTTGCTATGAACTGGCAAAACAGCAGAATCCCCTTGACAATCTTGATTTCTCAAGGGAAATGAGAGAACAGTATACACCATCCAAGATATTAAAATATTGTCAAGGCTCAACACGGCTGAATACTCTGAGGAGATGGCCTGTGAGGCACCGCCTTTCAACTTTTCCCCCTTAGTATAGTGGTCATTAACATGCGGGAGACTGCGGAGGGGGTCATTTTTTTAATTGGGAACTGATGTGCTTTTACTCAATTCGGGAACCTCACAAGCCAAATTTGTAGTATTTTGCACGAATTGCAAGAGATGTTTACAAGTCGACGGTTGAAGTGGAAGCTCGTATTGAGTTTGCTAGAGAATGATTTGCCAAGCCTTCGAAAGCTCAGTTGGTAGAGCGGAGGACTGTAGTGGTAAAACAGGCATCCTTAGGTCGCTGGTTCAAATCCGGCTTGAAGGACTTTTGCCAAATGCAAATTTTATTGAATACTTGGAAAGTAAAATACTTGGAAAATAAAATAACAGACAATTTATAATTATATTATATTTCATCACTGAAAATAGATGCCTTTTGCTTTGAGGCTGTGGCCACGTTATGTTTCTGTCCAACACCAATCTTCATTGGTTTCCTGTGAGGTGTTTCAGATCCCCATCTCTTGCTATGAACTGGCAAAACAGCAGAATCCCCTTGACAATCTTGATTTCTCAAGGGAAATGAGAGAACAGTATACACCATCCAAGATATTAAAATATTGTCAAGGCCCAACACGGCTGAATACTCTGAGGAGATGGCCTGTGAGGCGCCGCCTTTCAACTTTTCCCCCTTAGTATGGTGGTCAGTAACATGCGGGAGACTGCGGAGGGGGTCATTTTTTTAATTGGGAACTGATGTGCTTTTACTCAATTCGGGAACGTCACAAGCCAAATTTGTAGTATTTTGCACGAATTGCAAGAGATGTTTACAAGTCGACGGTTGAAGTGGAAGCTCGTATTGAGTTTGCTAGAGAACAATTTGCCAAGCCTTCGATAGCTCAGTTGGTAGAGCAGAGGACTGTAATGGTAAAACAGGCATCCTTAGGTGGCTGGTTCAAATCCGGCTCGAGGGACTTTTGCCAAATGCACATTTTATTGAATACTTGGAAAGTAAAATACTTGGAAAGTAAAATAACAGACAATTTATAATTATATTATATTTCATCACTGAAAATAGATGCCTTTTGCTTTGAGGCTGTGACCACGTTATTTTTCTGTCCAACACGAATCTTCATTGGTTTCCTGTGAGGTGTTTTGGATCCCCATCTCTTGCTATGAACTGGCAAAACAGCAGAATCCCCTTGACAATCTTGATTTCTCAAGAGAAATGAGAGAACACTATACACCATCCAAGATATTAAAATATTGTCAAGGCCCAACGCGGCTGAATACTCTGAGGAGATGGCCTGTGAGGTGCCGCCTTTCAACTTTTCCCCCTTAGTATGGTGGTCAGTAACATGCGGGCGACTGCGGAGGGGGTCATTTTTTTAATTGGGAACTGATGTGCTTTTACTCAATTCGGGAACCTCACAAGCCAAATTTGTAGTATTTTGCACGAATTGCAAGAGATGTTTACAAGTCGACGGTTGAAGTGGAAGCTCGTATTGAGTTTGCTAGAGAATGATTTGCCAAGCCTTCGAAAGCTCAGTTGATAGAGCGGAGGACTGTAGTGGTAAAACAGGCATCCTTAGGTCGCTGGTTCAAATCCGGCTCGAAGGACTTTTGCCAAATGCAAATTTTATTGAATACTTGGAAAGTAAAATACTTGGAAAATAAAATAACAGACAATTTATAATTATATTATATTTCATCACTGAAAATAGATGCCTTTTGCTTTGAGGCTGTGGCCACGTTATGTTTCTGTCCAACACCAATCTTCATTGGTTTCCTGTGAGGTGTTTCAGATCCCCATCTCTTGCTATGAACTGGCAAAACAGCAGAATCCCCTTGACAATCTTGATTTCTCAAGGGAAATGAGAGAACAGTATACACCATCCAAGATATTAAAATATTGTCAAGGCCCAACACGGCTGAATACTCTGAGGAGATGGCCTGTGAGGCGCCGCCTTTCAACTTTTCCCCCTTAGTATGGTGGTCAGTAACATGCGGGAGACTGCGGAGGGGGTCATTTTTTTCATTGGGAACTGATGTGCTTTTACTCAATTCGGGAACGTCACAAGCCAAATTTGTAGTATTTTGCACGAATTGC
The DNA here is from genome assembly GCF_040938575.1 of Ambystoma mexicanum. NCBI lineage: Eukaryota > Metazoa > Chordata > Amphibia > Caudata > Ambystomatidae > Ambystoma > Ambystoma mexicanum. The sequence continues at coordinate 1,026,350,210 of NC_090921.1, read as the reverse complement.
AAGAGATGTTTACAAGTCGACGGTTGAAGTAGAAGCTCGTATTGAGTTTGCTAGAGAACTATTTGCCAAGCCTTCGATAGCTCAGTTGGTAGAGCAGAGGACTGTAATGGTAAAACAGGCATCCTTAGGTGGCTGGTTCAAATCCGGCTCGAGGGACTTTTGCCAAATGCACATTTTATTGAATACTTGGAAAGTAAAATACTTGGAAAGTAAAATAACAGACAATTTATAATTATATTATATTTCATCACTGAAAATAGATGCCTTTTGCTTTGAGGCTGTGGCCACGTTATTTTTCTGTCCGACACCAATCTTCGTTGGTTTCCTGTGAGGTATTTTGGATCCCCATCTCTTGCTATGAACTGACAAAACAGCAGAATCCCCTTGACAATCTTGATTTCTCAAGGGAAATGGGAGAACACTATACACCATCCAAGATATTAAAATATTGTCAAGGCCGAACACTGATGAATACTCTGAGGAGATGGCCTGTGAGGCGCCGCCTTTCAACTTTTCCTCCTTTGTATGGTGGTCAGTAACATGCGGGAGACTGCGGAGGGGGTCATTTTTTTAATTGTGAACTGATGTGCTTTTACTCAATTCGGGAACCTCACAAGCCAAATTTGTAGTATTTTGCACGAATTGCAAGAGATGTTTGAATGTCGACAGTTGAAGTGGAAGCTCGTATTGAGCTTGCTAGAGACTGATTTGCCAAGCCTTTGATAGCTCAGTTGGTAGAGCGGAGGACTATAGTGGTAAAACAGGCATCCTTAGGTCGCTGGTTCAAATCCGGCTCGAAGGACTTTTGCCAAATGCACATTTTATTGAATACTTGGAAAGTAAAATACTTGGAAAGTAAAATAACAGACAATTTATAATTATATTATATTTCATCACTGAAAATAGATGCCTTTTGCTTTGAGGCTGTGACCACCTTATTTTTCTGTCCAACACAAATCTTCATTGGTTTCCTGTGAGGTGTTTTGGATCCCCATCTCTTGCTATGAACTGGCAAAACAGCAGAATCCCCTTGACAATCTTGATTTCTCAAGGGAAATGAGAGAACACTATACACCATCCAAGATATTAAAATATTGTCAAGGCCCAACGCGGCTGAATACTCTGAGGAGATGGCCTGTGAGGTGCCGCCTTTCAACTTTTCCCCCTTAGTATGGTGGTCAGTAACATGCGGGAGACTGCGGAGGGGGTCATTTTTTTAATTGGGAACTGATGTGCTTTTACTCAATTCGGGAACCTCACAAGCCAAATTTGTAGTATTTTGCACGAATTGCAAGAGATGTTTACAAGTCGACGGTTGAAGTGGAAGCTCGTATTGAGTTTGCTAGAGTTGATATGCCAAGCCTTCGATAGCTCAGTTGGTAGAGGGGAGGACTGTAGTGGTAAAACAGGCATCCTTAGGTCGCTGGTTCAAATCCGGCTCGAAGGACTCTTGCCAAATGCACATTTTATTGAATACTTGGAAAGTAAAATACTTGGAAAGTAAAATAACAGACAATTTATAATTATATTATATTTCATCACTGAAAATAGATGCCTTTTGCTTTGAGGCTGTGGCCACGTTATTTTTCTGTCCAACACGAATCTTCATTGGTTTCCTGTCAGGTGTTTTGGATCCCCATCTCTTGCTATGAACTGGCAAAACAGCAGAATCCCCTTGACAATCTTGATTTCTCAAGGGAAATGAGAGAACACTATACACCATCCAAGATATTAAAATATTGTCAAGGCCCAACACGGCTGAATACTCTGAGGAGATGGCCTGTGAGGCGCCGCCTTTCAACTTTTCCCCCTTAGTATGGTGGTCATTAACATGCGGGAGACTGCGGAGGGGGTCATTTTTTTAATTGGGAACTGATGTGCTTTTACTCAATTCGGGAACCTCACAAGCCAAATTTGTAGTATTTTGCACGAATTGCAAGAGATGTTTACAAGTGGACGGTTGAAGTGGAAGCTCGTATTGAGTTTGCTAGAGAATGATTTGCCAAGCCTTCGATAGCTCGTCGCTGATTCAAATCCGGCTCAAAGGACTTTTGCCAAATGCACATTTTATTGAATACTTGGAAAGTAAAATACTTGGAAAGTAAAATAACAGACAATTTATAATTATATTATATTTCATCACTGAAAATAGATGCCTTTTGCTTTGAGGCTGTGGCCACATTATTTTTCTGTCCGACACCAATCTTCGTTGTTTTCCTGTGAGGTATTTTGGATCCCCATCTCTTGCTATGAACTGACAAAACAGCAGAATCCCCTTGACAATCTTGATTTCTCAAGGGAAATGGGAGAACACTATACACCATCCAAGATATTAAAATATTGTCAAGGCCGAACACTGATGAATACTCTGAGGAGATGGCCTGTGAGGCGCCGCCTTTCAACTTTTCCTCCTTTGTATGGTGGTCAGTAACATGCGGGAGACTGCGGAGGGGGTCATTTTTTAAATTGTGAACTGATGTGCTTTTACTCAATTCGGGAACGTCACAAGCCAAATTTGTAGTATTTTGCACGAATTGCAAGAGATGTTTACAAGTCGACGGTTGAAGTGGAAGCTCGTATTGAGTTTGCTAGAGAACGATTTGCCAAGCCTTCGATAGCTCAGTTGGTAGAGCTGAGGACTATAGTGGTAAAACAGGCATCCTTAGGTCGCTGGTTCAAATCCGGCTCGAAGGGCTTTTGCCAAATGCAAATTTTATTGAATACTTGGAAAGTAAAATACTTGGAAAATAAAATAACAGACAATTTATAATTATATTATATTTCATCACTGAAAATAGATGCCTTTTGCTTTGAGGCTGTGGCCACGTTATGTTTCTGTCCAACACCAATCTTCATTGGTTTCCTGTGAGGTGTTTCAGATCCCCATCTCTTGCTATGAACTGGCAAAACAGCAGAATCCCCTTGACAATCTTGATTTCTCAAGGGAAATGGGAGAACTCTATACACCATCCAAGATATTAAAATATTGTCAAGGCCGAACACTGATGAATACTCTGAGGAGATGGCCTGTGAGGCGCCGCCTTTCAACTTTTCCTCCTTTGTATGGTGGTCAGTAACATGCGGGAGACTGCGGAGGGGGTCATTTTTTAAATTGTGAACTGATGTGCTTTTACTCAATTCGGGAACCTCACAAGCCAAATTTGTAGTATTTTGCACGAATTGCAAGAGATGTTTACAAGTCGACGGTTGAAGTGGAAGCTCGTATTGAGTTTGCTAGAGAATGATTTGCCAAGCCTTCGATAGCTCAGTTGGTAGAGCGGAGGACTATACTGGTAAAACAGGCATCCTTAGGTCGCTGGTTCAAATCCGGCTCGAAGGACTTTTGCCAAATGCAAATTTTATTGAATACTTGGAAAGTAAAATACTTGGAAAATAAAATAACAGACAATTTATAATTATATTATATTTCATCACTGAAAATAGATGCCTTTTGCTTTGAGGCTGTGGCCACGTTATGTTTCTGTCCAACACCAATCTTCATTGGTTTCCTGTGAGGTGTTTCGGATCCCCATCTCTTGCTATGAACTGGCAAAACAGCAGAATCCCCTTGACAATCTTGATTTCCCAAGGGAAATGAGAGAACAGTATACACCATCCAAGATATTAAAATATTGTCAAGGCCCAACACGGCTGAATACTCTGAGGAGATGGCCTGTGAGGCGCCGCCTTTCAACTTTTCCCCCTTAGTCAGTGCTTTAAGTGGGCCGGGGCCTGCCGGGGCCGGGCCCTGGCAGTCTCCAAAAAGTGAGGCTGAGCCGGGGCCCTGCCGGGGCCCCCCAGCCCCACCACGCCATGGCAGGATGCATTATCCCGCCGCGGCCGCAGTCGCAACGAGAGATGCGCCCGCCAGTTAAACGTCAGGCAAGCTGACAGAAGTGCCAGACAGCCACAGCGTCGCTGTGACTGGCTGGCACTTCCGTCAGTCTCTGTAACTTTCTCTGATGACCCCTCATCTGAGGGGCCATCAGAGGAAGCTACAGTCCCTTAGTTCCCCTCGCCAGGTCACTGACCCTCAGCGAACCCGCGGGCTCCATGATCTAATATGTAGATTAGATCACGGAGCCCGCGGGTTCGCAGAGAGTGAAAGACGCCTCGGGGTCAGTGCTCTGAGCAGAGATCACTGAGCCCGAGGCGCCTTTCTCCTTTGGCAAGTCTTTATAAAAGATGCCTTCAACTGTGTACGTTTAAGCCATCTTTTATACACGTAGAAATATTTCTATGTTTATAACAGATGGCTTGAATCGTACACAATTCAAAGCAACTTTTATAAAGCTTTGTCGACGGACAAAGCCACCTTGGGTTTTGTCCGTCCTCAACGCTTTATAAAAGATGCCTACGTTTCAAGACGTCTTTTATAAACATAGACATATGTTACAAATGTCTATGTTTATAAAAGGCAGCTTGAATAGTACACAAACCATAGTAAGGTAAGCACACAAGTGTGCGTAACTTACTATGGTGTGTGCACTTTCAAGCCACCTTTTATAAACATAGAAATATGTAACATTGCTATGAATATAAAAGAAGGCTTGAAAAATACACAAACCATAGTAGTACGCAAACAAATATATAAATGCTCAAATACATTTATATATTTGTTTGCGTACCTTACTATGATTTGTGCACTTTTAGGCCACGCCCACAATGGAGGCCACGCCTCCAAACGAGGGCCCCCCTCAATTTCTTACCCCACTTAAAGCACTGCCCTTAGTATGGTGGTCAGTAACATGCAGGAGACTGCGGAGGGGGTCATTTTTTTAATTGGGAACTGATGTGCTTTTACTCAATTCGGGAACGTCACAAGCCAAATTTGTAGTATTTTGCACGAATTGCAAGAGATGTTTACAAGTCGACGGTTGAAGTGGAAGCTCGTATTGAGTTTGCTAGAGAGCTATTTGCCAAGCCTTCGATAGCTCAGTTGGTAGAGCGGAGGACTGTAGTGTTAAAATAGGCATCCTTAGGTCGCTGGTTCAAATCCGGCTCGAAGGACTTTTGCCAAATGCACATTTTATTGAATACTTGGAAAGTAAAATACTTGGAAAGTAAAATAACAGACAATTTATAATTATATTATATTTCATCACTGAAAATAGATGCCTTTTGCTTTGAGGCTGTGGCCACGTTATTTTTCTGTCCGACACCAATCTTCGTTGGTTTCCTGTGAGGTATTTGGATCCCCATCTCTTGCTATGAAATGACAAAACAGCAGAATCCCCTTGACAATCTTGATTTCTCAAGGGAAATGGGAGAACACTATACACCATCCAAGATATTAAAATATTGTCAAGGCCGAACACTGATGAATACTCTGAGGAGATGGCCTGTGAGGCGCCACCTTTCAACTTTTCCTCCTTTGTATGGTGGTCAGTAACATGCGGGAGACTGCGGAGGGGGTCATTTTTTTAATTGTGAACTGATGTGCTTTTACTCAATTCGGGAACCTCACAAGCCAAATTTGTAGTATTTTGCACGAATTGCAAGAGATGTTTGAATGTCGACGGTTGAAGTGGAAGCTCGTATTGAGCTTGCTAGAGACTGATTTGCCAAGCCTTTGATAGCTCAGTTGGTAGAGCGGAGGACTGTAGTGGTAAAACAAGCATCCTTAGGTCGCTGGTTCAAATCCGGCTCGAAGGACTTTTGCCAAATGCACATTTTATTGAATACTTGGAAAGTAAAATACTTGGAAAGTAAAATAACAGACAATTTATAATTATATTATATTTCATCACTGAAAATAGATGCCTTTTGCTTTGAGGCTGTGACCACCTTATTTTTCTGTCCAACACAAATCTTCATTGGTTTCCTGTGAGGTGTTTTGGATCCCCATCTCTTGCTATGAACTGGCAAAACAGCAGAATCCCCTTGACAATCTTGATTTCTCAATTGAAATGAGAGAACACTATACACCATCCAAGATATTAAAATATTGTCAAGGCCCAACGCGGCTGAATACTCTGAGGAGATGGCCTGTGAGGTGCCGCCTTTCAACTTTTCCCCCTTAGTATGGTGGTCAGTAACATGCGGGAGACTGCGGAGGGGGTAATTTTTTTAATTGGGAACTGATGTGCTTTTACTCAATTCGGGAACCTCACAAGCCAAATTTGTAGTATTTTGCACGAATTGCAAGAGATGTTTACAAGTCGACGGTTGAAGTGGAAGCTCGTATTGAATTTGCTAGAGTTGATATGCCAAGCCTTCGATAGCTCAGTTGGTAGAGGGGAGGACTGTAGTGGTAAAACAGGCATCCTTAGGTCGCTGGTTCAAATCCGGCTCGAAGGACTCTTGCCAAATTCACATTTTATTGAATACTTGGAAAGTAAAATACTTGGAAAGTAAAATAACAGACAATTTATAATTATATTATATTTCATAACTGAAAATAGATGCATTTTGCTTTGAGGCTGTGACCACGTTATTTTTCTGTCCAACACGAATCTTCATTGGTTTCCTGTGAGGTGTTTTGGATCCCCATCTCTTGCTATGAACTGGCAAAACAGCAGAATCCCCTTGACAATCTTGATTTCTCAAGAGAAATGAGAGAACACTATACACCATCCAAGATATTAAAATATTGTCAAGGCCCAACGCGGCTGAATACTCTGAGGAGATGGCCTGTGAGGTGCCGCCTTTCAACTTTTCCCCCTGAGTATGGTGGTCAGTAACATGCGGGCGACTGCGGAGGGGGTCATTTTTTTAATTGGGAACTGATGTGCTTTTACTCAATTCGGGAACCTCACAAGCCAAATTTGTAGTATTTTGCACGAATTGCAAGAGATGTTTACAAGTGGACGGTTGAAGTGGAAGCTCGTATTGAGTTTGCTAGAGAATGATTTGCCAAGCCTTCGATAGCTCGTCGCTGATTCAAATCCGGCTCAAAGGACTTTTGCCAAATGCACATTTTATTGAATACTTGGAAAGTAAAATACTTGGAAAGTAAAATAACAGACAATTTATAATTATATTTCATCACTGAAAATAGATGCCTTTTGCTTTGAGGCTGTGACCACCTTATTTTTCTGTCCAACACAAATCTTCATTGGTTTCCTGTGAGGTGTTTTGGATCCCCATCTCTTGCTATGAACTGGCAAAACAGCAGAATCCCCTTGACAATCTTGATTTCTCAAGGGAAATGAGAGAACACTATACACCATCCAAGATATTAAAATATTGTCAAGGCCCAACGCGGCTGAATACTCTGAGGAGATGGCCTGTGAGGTGCCGCCTTTCAACTTTTCCCCCTTAGTATGGTGGTCAGTAACATGCGGGAGACTGCGGAGGGGGTCATTTTATTAATTGGGAACTGATGTGCTTTTACTCAATTCGGGAACCTCACAAGCCAAATTTGTAGTATTTTGCACGAATTGCAAGAGATGTTTACAAGTCGACGGTTGAAGTGGAAGCTCGTATTGAGTTTGCTAGAGTTGATATGCCAAGCCTTCAATAGCTCAGTTGGTAGAGGGGAGGACTGTAGTGGTAAAACAGGCATCCTTAGGTCGCTGGTTCAAATCCGGCTCGAAGGACTCTTGCCAAATGCACATTTTATTGAATACTTGGAAAGTAAAATACTTGGAAAGTAAAATAACAGACAATTTATAATTATATTATATTTCATCACTGAAAATAGATGCCTTTTGCTTTGAGGCTGTGGCCACGTTATTTTTCTGTCCGACACCAATCTTCGTTGGTTTCCTGTGAGGTATTTGGATCCCCATCTCTTGCTATGAAATGACAAAACAGCAGAATCCCCTTGACAATCTTGATTTCTCAAGGGAAATGGGAGAACACTATACACCATCCAAGATATTAAAATATTGTCAAGGCCGAACACTGATGAATACTCTGAGGAGATGGCCTGTGAGGCGCCACCTTTCAACTTTTCCTCCTTTGTATGGTGGTCAGTAACATGCGGGAGACTGCGGAGGGGGTCATTTTTTTAATTGTGAACTGATGTGCTTTTACTCAATTCGGGAACCTCACAAGCCAAATTTGTAGTATTTTGCACGAATTGCAAGAGATGTTTGAATGTCGACGGTTGAAGTGGAAGCTCGTATTGAGCTTGCTAGAGACTGATTTGCCAAGCCTTTGATAGCTCAGTTGGTAGAGCGGAGGACTGTAGTGGTAAAACAAGCATCCTTAGGTCGCTGGTTCAAATCCGGCTCGAAGGACTTTTGCCAAATGCACATTTTATTGAATACTTGGAAAGTAAAATACTTGGAAAGTAAAATAACAGACAATTTATAATTATATTATATTTCATCACTGAAAATAGATGCCTTTTGCTTTGAGGCTGTGACCACCTTATTTTTCTGTCCAACACAAATCTTCATTGGTTTCCTGTGAGGTGTTTTGGATCCCCATCTCTTGCTATGAACTGGCAAAACAGCAGAATCCCCTTGACAATCTTGATTTCTCAATTGAAATGAGAGAACACTATACACCATCCAAGATATTAAAATATTGTCAAGGCCCAACGCGGCTGAATACTCTGAGGAGATGGCCTGTGAGGTGCCGCCTTTCAACTTTTCCCCCTTAGTATGGTGGTCAGTAACATGCGGGAGACTGCGGAGGGGGTAATTTTTTTAATTGGGAACTGATGTGCTTTTACTCAATTCGGGAACCTCACAAGCCAAATTTGTAGTATTTTGCACGAATTGCAAGAGATGTTTACAAGTCGACGGTTGAAGTGGAAGCTCGTATTGAATTTGCTAGAGTTGATATGCCAAGCCTTCGATAGCTCAGTTGGTAGAGGGGAGGACTGTAGTGGTAAAACAGGCATCCTTAGGTCGCTGGTTCAAATCCGGCTCGAAGGACTCTTGCCAAATTCACATTTTATTGAATACTTGGAAAGTAAAATACTTGGAAAGTAAAATAACAGACAATTTATAATTATATTATATTTCATAACTGAAAATAGATGCATTTTGCTTTGAGGCTGTGACCACGTTATTTTTCTGTCCAACACGAATCTTCATTGGTTTCCTGTGAGGTGTTTTGGATCCCCATCTCTTGCTATGAACTGGCAAAACAGCAGAATCCCCTTGACAATCTTGATTTCTCAAGAGAAATGAGAGAACACTATACACCATCCAAGATATTAAAATATTGTCAAGGCCCAACGCGGCTGAATACTCTGAGGAGATGGCCTGTGAGGTGCCGCCTTTCAACTTTTCCCCCTGAGTATGGTGGTCAGTAACATGCGGGCGACTGCGGAGGGGGTCATTTTTTTAATTGGGAACTGATGTGCTTTTACTCAATTCGGGAACCTCACAAGCCAAATTTGTAGTATTTTGCACGAATTGCAAGAGATGTTTACAAGTGGACGGTTGAAGTGGAAGCTCGTATTGAGTTTGCTAGAGAATGATTTGCCAAGCCTTCGATAGCTCGTCGCTGATTCAAATCCGGCTCAAAGGACTTTTGCCAAATGCACATTTTATTGAATACTTGGAAAGTAAAATACTTGGAAAGTAAAATAACAGACAATTTATAATTATATTTCATCACTGAAAATAGATGCCTTTTGCTTTGAGGCTGTGACCACCTTATTTTTCTGTCCAACACAAATCTTCATTGGTTTCCTGTGAGGTGTTTTGGATCCCCATCTCTTGCTATGAACTGGCAAAACAGCAGAATCCCCTTGACAATCTTGATTTCTCAAGGGAAATGAGAGAACACTATACACCATCCAAGATATTAAAATATTGTCAAGGCCCAACGCGGCTGAATACTCTGAGGAGATGGCCTGTGAGGTGCCGCCTTTCAACTTTTCCCCCTTAGTATGGTGGTCAGTAACATGCGGGAGACTGCGGAGGGGGTCATTTTATTAATTGGGAACTGATGTGCTTTTACTCAATTCGGGAACCTCACAAGCCAAATTTGTAGTATTTTGCACGAATTGCAAGAGATGTTTACAAGTCGACGGTTGAAGTGGAAGCTCGTATTGAGTTTGCTAGAGTTGATATGCCAAGCCTTCGATAGCTCAGTTGGTAGAGGGGAGGACTGTAGTGGTAAAACAGGCATCCTTAGGTCGCTGGTTCAAATCCGGCTCGAAGGACTCTTGCCAAATGCACATTTTATTGAATACTTGGAAAGTAAAATACTTGGAAAGTAAAATAACAGACAATTTATAATTATATTATATTTCATCACTGAAAATAGATGCCTTTTGCTTTGAGGCTGTGGCCACGTTATTTTTCTGTCCAACACGAATCTTCATTGGTTTCCTGTCAGGTGTTTTGGATCCCCATCTCTTGCTATGAACTGGCAAAACAGCAGAATCCCCTTGACAATCTTGATTTCTCAAGGGAAATGAGAGAACACTATACACCATCCAAGATATTAAAATATTGTCAAGGCCCAACACGGCTGAATACTCTGAGGAGATGGCCTGTGAGGCGCCGCCTTTCAACTTTTCCCCCTTAGTATAGTGGTCATTAACATGCGGGAGACTGCGGAGGGGGTCATTTTTTTAATTGGGAACTGATGTGCTTTTACTCAATTCGGGAACCTCACAAGCCAAATTTGTAGTATTTTGCACGAATTGCAAGAGATGTTTACAAGTGGACGGTTGAAGTGGAAGCTCGTATTGAGTTTGCTAGAGAATGATTTGCCAAGCCTTCGATAGCTCGTCGCTGATTCAAATCCGGCTCAAAGGACTTTTGCCAAATGCACATTTTATTGAATACTTGGAAAGTAAAATACTTGGAAAGTAAAATAACAGACAATTTATAATTATATTATATTTCATCACTGAAAATAGATGCCTTTTGCTTTGAGGCTGTGGCCACATTATTTTTCTGTCCGACACCAATCTTCGTTGTTTTCCTGTGAGGTATTTTGGATCCCCATCTCTTGCTATGAACTGACAAAACAGCAGAATCCCCTTGACAATCTTGATTTCTCAAGGGAAATGGGAGAACACTATACACCATCCAAGATATTAAAATATTGTCAAGGCCGAACACTGATGAATACTCTGAGGAGATGGCCTGTGAGGCGCCGCCTTTCAACTTTTCCTCCTTTGTATGGTGGTCAGTAACATGCGGGAGACTGCGGAGGGGGTCATTTTTTAAATTGTGAACTGATGTGCTTTTACTCAATTCGGGAACGTCACAAGCCAAATTTGTAGTATTTTGCACGAATTGCAAGAGATGTTTACAAGTCGACGGTTGAAGTGGAAGCTCGTATTGAGTTTGCTAGAGAACGATTTGCCAAGCCTTCGATAGCTCAGTTGGTAGAGCGGAGGACTATAGTGGTAAAACAGGCATCCTTAGGTCGCTGGTTCAAATCCGGCTCGAAGGACTTTTGCCAAATGCACATTTTATTGAATACTTGGAAAGTAAAATACTTGGAAAGTAAAATAACAGACAATTTATAATTATATTATTTTTCATCACTGAAAATAGATGCCTTTTGCTTTGAGGCTGTGGCCACGTTATTTTTCTGTCCGAGACCAATCTTCGTTGTTTTCCTGTGAGGTATTTTGGATCCCCATCTCTTGCTATGAACTGACAAAACAGCAGAATCCCCTTGACAATCTTGATTTCTCAAGGGAAATGGGAGAACACTATACACCATCCAAGATATTAAAATATTGTCAAGGCCGAACACTGATGAATACTCTGAGGAGATGGCCTGTGAGGCGCCGCCTTTCAACTTTTCCTCCTTTGTATGGTGGTCAGTAACATGCGGGAGACTGCGGAGGGGGTCATTTTTTAAATTGTGAACTGATGTGCTTTTACTCAATTCGGGAACCTCACAAGCCAAATTTGTAGTATTTTGCACGAATTGCAAGAGATGTTTGAATGTCGACGGTTGAAGTGGAAGCTCGTATTGAGCTTGCTAGAGACTGATTTGCCAAGCCTTCGATAGCTCAGTTGGTAGAGCGGAGGACTGTAGTGGTAAAACAGGCATCCTTAGGTCGCTGGTTCAAATCCGGCTCGAAGGACTTTTGCCAAATGCACATTTTATTGAATACTTGGAAAGTAAAATACTTGGAAAGTAAAATAACAGACAATTTATAATTATATTATATTTCATCACTGAAAATAGATGCCTTTTGCTTTGAGGCTGTGACCACGTTATTTTTCTGTCCAACACGAATCTTCATTGGTTTCCTGTGAGGTGTTTTGGATCCCCATCTCTTGCTATGAACTGGCAAAACAGCAGAATCCCCTTGACAATCTTGATTTCTCAAGAGAAATGAGAGAACACTATACACCATCCAAGATATTAAAATATTGTCAAGGCCCAACGCGGCTGAATACTCTGAGGAGATGGCCTGTGAGGTGCCGCCTTTCAACTTTTCCCCCTGAGTATGGTGGTCAGTAACATGCGGGCGACTGCGGAGGGGGTCATTTTTTTAATTGGGAACTGATGTGCTTTTACTCAATTCGGGAACCTCACAAGCCAAATTTGTAGTATTTTGCACGAATTGCAAGAGATGTTTACAAGTCGGCGGTTGAAGTGGAAGCTCGTATTGAGTTTGCTAGAGTTGATTTGCCAAGCCTTCGATAGCTCAGTTGGTAGAGAGGAGGACTGTAGTGGTAAAACAGGCATCCTTAGGTCACTGGTTCAAATCCGGTTCGAAGGACTTTTGCCAAATGCACATTTTATTGAATACTTGGAAAGTAAAATACTTGGAAAGTAAAATAACAGACAATTTATAATTATATTATATTTCATCACTGAAAATAGATGCCTTTTGCTTTGAGGCTGTGACCACGTTATTTTTCTGTCCAACACGAATCTTCATTGGTTTCCTGTGAGGTGTTTTGGATCCCCATCTCTTGCTATGAACTGGCAAAACAGCAGAATCCCCTTGACAATCTTGATTTCTCAAGAGAAATGAGAGAACACTATACACCATCCAAGATATTAAAATATTGTCAAGGCCCAACGCGGCTGAATACTCTGAGGAGATGGCCTGTGAGGTGCCGCCTTTCAACTTTTCCCCCTTAGTATGGTGGTCAGTAACATGCGGGCGACTGCGGAGGGGGTCATTTTTTTAATTGGGAACTGATGTGCTTTTACTCAATTCGGGAACCTCACAAGCCAAATTTGTAGTATTTTGCACGAATTGCAAGAGATGTTTACAAGTCGACGGTTGAAGTGGAAGCTCGTATTGAGTTTGCTAGAGAATGATTTGCCAAGCCTTCAAAAGCTCAGTTGGTAGAGCGGAGGACTGTAGTGGTAAAACAGGCATCCTTAGGTCGCTGGTTCAAATCCGGCTCGAAGGACTTTTGCCAAATGCAAATTTTATTGAATACTTGGAAAGTAAAATACTTGGAAAATAAAATAACAGACAATTTATAATTATATTATATTTCATCACTGAAAATAGATGCCTTTTGCTTTGAGGCTGTGGCCACGTTATGTTTCTGTCCAACACCAATCTTCATTGGTTTCCTGTGAGGTGTTTCAGATCCCCATCTCTTGCTATGAACTGGCAAAACAGCAGAATCCCCTTGACAATCTTGATTTCTCAAGAGAAATGAGAGAACACTATACACCATCCAAGATATTAAAATATTGTCAAGGCCCAACACGGCTGAATACTCTGAGGAGATGGCCTGTGAGGCGCCGCCTTTCAACTTTTCCCCCTTGGTATGGTGGTCAGTAACATGCGGGAGACTGCGGAGGGGGTCATTTTTTTCATTGGGAACTGATGTGCTTTTACTCAATTCGGGAACGTCACAAGCCAAATTTGTAGTATTTTGCACGAATTGCAAGAGATGTTTACAAGTCGACGGTTGAAGTGGAAGCTCGTATTGAGTTTGCTAGAGAACGATTTGCCAAGCCTTCGATAGCTCAGTTGGTAGAGCAGAGGACTGTAATGGTAAAACAGGCATCCTTAGGTGGCTGGTTCAAATCCGGCTCGAGGGACTTTTGCCAAATGCACATTTTATTGAATACTTGGAAAGTAAAATACTTGGAAAGTAAAATAACAGACAATTTATAATTATATTATATTTCATCACTGAAAATAGATGCCTTTTGCTTTGAGGCTGTGGCCACGTTATTTTTCTGTCCGACACCAATCTTCGTTGGTTTCCTGTGATGTATTTTGGATCCCCATCTCTTGCTATGAACTGACAAAACAGCAGAATCCCCTTGACAATCTTGATTTCTCAAGGGAAATGGGAGAACACTATACACCATCCAAGATATTAAAATATTGTCAAGGCCGAACACTGATGAATACTCTGAGGAGATGGCCTGTGAGGCGCCGCCTTTCAACTTTTCCTCCTTTGTATGGTGGTCAGTAACATTCGGGAGACTGCGGAGGGGGTCATTTTTTTAATTGTGAACTGATGTGCTTTTACTCAATTCGGGAACCTCACAAGCCAAATTTGTAGTATTTTGCACGAATTACAAGAGATGTTTGAATGTCGACGGTTGAAGTGGAAGCTCGTATTGAGCTTGCTAGAGACTGATTTGCCAAGCCTTTGATAGCTCAGTTGGTAGAGCTGAGGACTATAGTGGTAAAACAGGCATCCTTAGGTCGCTGGTTCAAATCCGGCTCGAAGGACTTTTGCCAAATGCAAATTTTATTGAATACTTGGAAAGTAAAATACTTGGAAAATAAAATAACAGACAATTTATAATTATATTATATTTCATCACTGAAAATAGATGCCTTTTGCTTTGAGGCTGTGGCCACGTTATGTTTCTGTCCAACACCAATCTTCATTGGTTTCCTGTGAGGTGTTTCAGATCCCCATCTCTTGCTATGAACTGGCAAAACAGCAGAATCCCCTTGACAATCTTGATTTCTCAAGGGAAATGAGAGAACAGTATACACCATCCAAGATATTAAAATATTGTCAAGGCCCAACACGGCTGAATACTCTGAGGAGATGGCCTGTGAGGCGCCGCCTTTCAACTTTTCCCCCTTAGTATGGTGGTCAGTAACATGCGGGAGACTGCGGAGGGGGTCATTTTTTTCATTGGGAACTGATGTGCTTTTACTCAATTCGGGAACGTCACAAGCCAAATTTGTAGTATTTTGCACGAATTGCAAGAGATGTTTACAAGTCGACGGTTGAAGTGGAAGCTCGTATTGAGTTTGCTAGAGAACGATTTGCCAAGCCTTCGATAGCTCAGTTGGTAGAGCAGAGGACTGTAATGGTAAAACAGGCATCCTTAGGTGGCTGGTTCAAATCTGGCTCGAGGGACTTTTGCCAAATGCACATTTTATTGAATACTTGAAAAGTAAAATACTTGGAAAGTAAAATAACAGACAATTTATAATTATATTATATTTCATCACTGAAAATAGATGCCTTTTGCTTTGAGGCTGTGGCCACGTTATTTTTCTGTCCGACACCAATCTTCGTTGGTTTCCTGTGAGGTATTTTGGATCCCCATCTCTTGCTATGAACTGACAAAACAGCAGAATCCCCTTGACAATCTTGATTTCTCAAGGGAAATGGGAGAACACTATACACCATCCAAGATATTAAAATATTGTCAAGGCCGAACACTGATGAATACTCTGAGGAGATGGCCTGTGAGGCGCCGCCTTTCAACTTTTCCTCCTTTGTATGGTGGTCAGTAACATGCGGGAGACTGCGGAGGGGGTCATTTTTTTAATTGTGAACTGATGTGCTTTTACTCAATTCGGGAACCTCACAAGCCAAATTTGTAGTATTTTGCACGAATTACAAGAGATGTTTGAATGTCGACGGTTGAAGTGGAAGCTCGTATTGAGCTTGCTAGAGACTGATTTGCCAAGCCTTTGATAGCTCAGTTGGTAGAGCGGAGGACTATAGTGGTAAAACAGGCATCCTTAGGTCGCTGGTTCAAATCTGGCTCGAAGGACTTTTGCCAAATGCACATTTTATTGAATACTTGGAAAGTAAAATACTTGGAAAGTAAAATAACAGACAATTTATAATTATATTATATTTCATCACTGAAAATAGATGCCTTTTGCTTTGAGGCTGTGACCACCTTATTTTTCTGTCCAACACAAATCTTCATTGGTTTCCTGTGAGGTGTTTTGGATCCCCATCTCTTGCTATGAACTGGCAAAACAGCAGAATCCCCTTGACAATCTTGATTTCTCAAGGGAAATGAGAGAACACTATACACCATCCAAGATATTAAAATATTGTCAAGGCCCAACGCGGCTGAATACTCTGAGGAGATGGCCTGTGAGGTGCCGCCTTTCAACTTTTCCCCCTTAGTATGGTGGTCAGTAACATGCGGGAGACTGCGGAGGGGGTCATTTTTTTAATTGGGAACTGATGTGCTTTTACTCAATTCGGGAACCTCACAAGCCAAATTTGTAGTATTTTCCACGAATTGCAAGAGATGTTTACAAGTCGACGGTTGAAGTGGAAGCTCGTATTGAATTTGCTAGAGTTGATATGCCAAGCCTTCGATAGCTCAGTTGGTAGAGGGGAGGACTGTAGTGGTAAAACAGGCATCCTTAGGTCGCTGGTTCAAATCCGGCTCGAAGGACTCTTGCCAAATGCACATTTTATTGAATACTTGGAAAGTAAAATACTTGGAAAGTAAAATAACAGACAATTTATAATTATATTATATTTCATCACTGAAAATAGATGCCTTTTGCTTTGAGGCTGTGGCCACATTATTTTTCTGTCCGACACCAATCTTCGTTGTTTTCCTGTGAGGTATTTTGGATCCCCATCTCTTGCTATGAACTGACAAAACAGCAGAATCCCCTTGACAATCTTGATTTCTCAAGGGAAATGGGAGAACACTATACACCATCCAAGATATTAAAATATTGTCAAGGCCGAACACTGATGAATACTCTGAGGAGATGGCCTGTGAGGCGCCGCCTTTCAACTTTTCCTCCTTTGTATGGTGGTCAGTAACATGCGGGAGACTGCGGAGGGGGTCATTTTTTAAATTGTGAACTGATGTGCTTTTACTCAATTCGGGAACGTCACAAGCCAAATTTGTAGTATTTTGCACGAATTGCAAGAGATGTTTACAAGTCGACGGTTGAAGTGGAAGCTCGTATTGAGTTTGCTAGAGAACGATTTGCCAAGCCTTCGATAGCTCAGTTGGTAGAGCGGAGGACTATAGTGGTAAAACAGGCATCCTTAGGTCGCTGGTTCAAATCCGGCTCGAAGGACTTTTGCCAAATGCACATTTTATTGAATACTTGGAAAGTAAAATACTTGGAAAGTAAAATAACAGACAATTTATAATTATATTATATTTCATCACTGAAAATAGATGCCTTTTGCTTTGAGGCTGTGGCCACGTTATTTTTCTGTCCGACACCAATCTTCGTTGTTTTCCTGTGAGGTATTTTGGATCCCCATCTCTTGCTATGAACTGACAAAACAGCAGAATCCCCTTGACAATCTTGATTTCTCAAGGGAAATGGGAGAACACTATACACCATCCAAGATATTAAAATATTGTCAAGGCCGAACACTGATGAATACTCTGAGGAGATGGCCTGTGAGGCGCCGCCTTTCAACTTTTCCTCCTTTGTATGGTGGTCAGTAACATGCGGGAGACTGCGGAGGGGGTCATTTTTTAAATTGTGAACTGATGTGCTTTTACTCAATTCGGGAACCTCACAAGCCAAATTTGTAGTATTTTGCACGAATTGCAAGAGATGTTTGAATGTCGACGGTTGAAGTGGAAGCTCGTATTGAGCTTGCTAGAGACTGATTTGCCAAGCCTTCGATAGCTCAGTTGGTAGAGCGGAGGACTGTAGTGGTAAAACAGGCATCCTTAGGTCGCTGGTTCAAATCCGGCTCGAAGGACTTTTGCCAAATGCACATTTTATTGAATACTTGGAAAGTAAAATACTTGGAAAGTAAAATAACAGACAATTTATAATTATATTATATTTCATCACTGAAAATAGATGCCTTTTGCTTTGAGGCTGTGACCACGTTATTTTTCTGTCCAACACGAATCTTCATTGGTTTCCTGTGAGGTGTTTTGGATCCCCATCTCTTGCTATGAACTGGCAAAACAGCAGAATCCCCTTGACAATCTTGATTTCTCAAGAGAAATGAGAGAACACTATACACCATCCAAGATATTAAAATATTGTCAAGGCCCAACGCGGCTGAATACTCTGAGGAGATGGCCTGTGAGGTGCCGCCTTTCAACTTTTCCCCCTGAGTATGGTGGTCAGTAACATGCGGGCGACTGCGGAGGGGGTCATTTTTTTAATTGGGAACTGATGTGCTTTTACTCAATTCGGGAACCTCACAAGCCAAATTTGTAGTATTTTGCACGAATTGCAAGAGATGTTTACAAGTCGGCGGTTGAAGTGGAAGCTCGTATTGAGTTTGCTAGAGTTGATTTGCCAAGCCTTCGATAGCTCAGTTGGTAGAGCGGAGGACTGTAGTGGTAAAACAGGCATCCTTAGGTCACTGGTTCAAATCCGGTTCGAAGGACTTTTGCCAAATGCACATTTTATTGAATACTTGGAAAGTAAAATACTTGGAAAGTAAAATAACAGACAATTTATAATTATATTATATTTCATCACTGAAAATAGATGCCTTTTGCTTTGAGGCTGTGACCACGTTATTTTTCTGTCCAACACGAATCTTCATTGGTTTCCTGTGAGGTGTTTTGGATCCCCATCTCTTGCTATGAACTGGCAAAACAGCAGAATCCCCTTGACAATCTTGATTTCTCAAGAGAAATGAGAGAACACTATACACCATCCAAGATATTAAAATATTGTCAAGGCCCAACGCGGCTGAATACTCTGAGGAGATGGCCTGTGAGGTGCCGCCTTTCAACTTTTCCCCCTTAGTATGGTGGTCAGTAACATGCGGGCGACTGCGGAGGGGGTCATTTTTTTAATTGGGAACTGATGTGCTTTTACTCAATTCGGGAACCTCACAAGCCAAATTTGTAGTATTTTGCACGAATTGCAAGAGATGTTTACAAGTCGACGGTTGAAGTGGAAGCTCGTATTGAGTTTGCTAGAGAATGATTTGCCAAGCCTTCGAAAGCTCAGTTGGTAGAGCGGAGGACTGTAGTGGTAAAACAGGCATCCTTAGGTCGCTGGTTCAAATCCGGCTCGAAGGACTTTTGCCAAATGCAAATTTTATTGAATACTTGGAAAGTAAAATACTTGGAAAATAAAATAACAGACAATTTATAATTATATTATATTTCATCACTGAAAATAGATGCCTTTTGCTTTGAGGCTGTGGCCACGTTATGTTTCTGTCCAACACCAATCTTCATTGGTTTCCTGTGAGGTGTTTCAGATCCCCATCTCTTGCTATGAACTGGCAAAACAGCAGAATCCCCTTGACAATCTTGATTTCTCAAGAGAAATGAGAGAACACTATACACCATCCAAGATATTAAAATATTGTCAAGGCCCAACACGGCTGAATACTCTGAGGAGATGGCCTGTGAGGCGCCGCCTTTCAACTTTTCCCCCTTAGTATGGTGGTCAGTAACATGCGGGAGACTGCGGAGGGGGTCATTTTTTTCATTGGGAACTGATGTGCTTTTACTCAATTCGGGAACGTCACAAGCCAAATTTGTAGTATTTTGCACGAATTGCAAGAGATGTTTACAAGTCGACGGTTGAAGTGGAAGCTCGTATTGAGTTTGCTAGAGAACGATTTGCCAAGCCTTCGATAGCTCAGTTGGTAGAGCAGAGGACTGTAATGGTAAAACAGGCATCCTTAGGTGGCTGGTTCAAATCCGGCTCGAGGGACTTTTGCCAAATGCACATTTTATTGAATACTTGGAAAGTAAAATACTTGGAAAGTAAAATAACAGACAATTTATAATTATATTATATTTCATCACTGAAAATAGATGCCTTTTGCTTTGAGGCTGTGGCCACGTTATTTTTCTGTCCGACACCAATCTTCGTTGGTTTCCTGTGACGTATTTTGGATCCCCATCTCTTGCTATGAACTGACAAAACAGCAGAATCCCCTTGACAATCTTGATTTCTCAAGGGAAATGGGAGAACACTATACACCATCCAAGATATTAAAATATTGTCAAGGCCGAACACTGATGAATACTCTGAGGAGATGGCCTGTGAGGCGCCGCCTTTCAACTTTTCCTCCTTTGTATGGTGGTCAGTAACATTCGGGAGACTGCGGAGGGGGTCATTTTTTTAATTGTGAACTGATGTGCTTTTACTCAATTCGGGAACCTCACAAGCCAAATTTGTAGTATTTTGCACGAATTACAAGAGATGTTTGAATGTCGACGGTTGAAGTGGAAGCTCGTATTGAGCTTGCTAGAGACTGATTTGCCAAGCCTTTGATAGCTCAGTTGGTAGAGCTGAGGACTATAGTGGTAAAACAGGCATCCTTAGGTCGCTGGTTCAAATCCGGCTCGAAGGACTTTTGCCAAATGCAAATTTTATTGAATACTTGGAAAGTAAAATACTTGGAAAATAAAATAACAGACAATTTATAATTATATTATATTTCATCACTGAAAATAGATGCCTTTTGCTTTGAGGCTGTGGCCACGTTATGTTTCTGTCCAACACCAATCTTCATTGGTTTCCTGTGAGGTGTTTCAGATCCCCATCTCTTGCTATGAACTGGCAAAACAGCAGAATCCCCTTGACAATCTTGATTTCTCAAGGGAAATGAGAGAACAGTATACACCATCCAAGATATTAAAATATTGTCAAGGCCCAACACGGCTGAATACTCTGAGGAGATGGCCTGTGAGGCGCCGCCTTTCAACTTTTCCCCCTTAGTATGGTGGTCAGTAACATGCGGGAGACTGCGGAGGGGGTCATTTTTTTCATTGGGAACTGATGTGCTTTTACTCAATTCGGGAACGTCACAAGCCAAATTTGTAGTATTTTGCACGAATTGCAAGAGATGTTTACAAGTCGACGGTTGAAGTGGAAGCTCGTATTGAGTTTGCTAGAGAACGATTTGCCAAGCCTTCGATAGCTCAGTTGGTAGAGCAGAGGACTGTAATGGTAAAACAGGCATCCTTAGGTGGCTGGTTCAAATCCGGCTCGAGGGACTTTTGCCAAATGCACATTTTATTGAATACTTGGAAAGTAAAATACTTGGAAAGTAAAATAACAGACAATTTATAATTATATTATATTTCATCACTGAAAATAGATGCCTTTTGCTTTGAGGCTGTGGCCACGTTATTTTTCTGTCCGACACCAATCTTCGTTGGTTTCCTGTGAGGTATTTTGGATCCCCATCTCTTGCTATGAACTGACAAAACAGCAGAATCCCCTTGACAATCTTGATTTCTCAAGGGAAATGGGAGAACACTATACACCATCCAAGATATTAAAATATTGTCAAGGCCGAACACTGATGAATACTCTGAGGAGATGGCCTGTGAGGCGCCGCCTTTCAACTTTTCCTCCTTTGTATGGTGGTCAGTAACATGCGGGAGACTGCGGAGGGGGTCATTTTTTTAATTGTGAACTGATGTGCTTTTACTCAATTCGGGAACCTCACAAGCCAAATTTGTAGTATTTTGCACGAATTACAAGAGATGTTTGAATGTCGACGGTTGAAGTGGAAGCTCGTATTGAGCTTGCTAGAGACTGATTTGCCAAGCCTTTGATAGCTCAGTTGGTAGAGCGGAGGACTATAGTGGTAAAACAGGCATCCTTAGGTCGCTGGTTCAAATCTGGCTCGAAGGACTTTTGCCAAATGCACATTTTATTGAATACTTGGAAAGTAAAATACTTGGAAAGTAAAATAACAGACAATTTATAATTATATTATATTTCATCACTGAAAATAGATGCCTTTTGCTTTGAGGCTGTGACCACCTTATTTTTCTGTCCAACACAAATCTTCATTGGTTTCCTGTGAGGTGTTTTGGATCCCCATCTCTTGCTATGAACTGGCAAAACAGCAGAATCCCCTTGACAATCTTGATTTCTCAAGGGAAATGAGAGAACACTATACACCATCCAAGATATTAAAATATTGTCAAGGCCCAACGCGGCTGAATACTCTGAGGAGATGGCCTGTGAGGTGCCGCCTTTCAACTTTTCCCCCTTAGTATGGTGGTCAGTAACATGCGGGAGACTGCGGAGGGGGTCATTTTTTTAATTGGGAACTGATGTGCTTTTACTCAATTCGGGAACCTCACAAGCCAAATTTGTAGTATTTTGCACGAATTGCAAGAGATGTTTACAAGTCGACGGTTGAAGTGGAAGCTCGTATTGAATTTGCTAGAGTTGATATGCCAAGCCTTCGATAGCTCAGTTGGTAGAGGGGAGGACTGTAGTGGTAAAACAGGCATCCTTAGGTCGCTGGTTCAAATCCGGCTCGAAGGACTCTTGCCAAATGCACATTTTATTGAATACTTGGAAAGTAAAATACTTGGAAAGTAAAATAACAGACAATTTATAATTATATTATATTTCATCACTGAAAATAGATGCCTTTTGCTTTGAGGCTGTGGCCACATTATTTTTCTGTCCGACACCAATCTTCGTTGTTTTCCTGTGAGGTATTTTGGATCCCCATCTCTTGCTATGAACTGACAAAACAGCAGAATCCCCTTGACAATCTTGATTTCTCAAGGGAAATGGGAGAACACTATACACCATCCAAGATATTAAAATATTGTCAAGGCCGAACACTGATGAATACTCTGAGGAGATGGCCTGTGAGGCGCCGCCTTTCAACTTTTCCTCCTTTGTATGGTGGTCAGTAACATGCGGGAGACTGCGGAGGGGGTCATTTTTTAAATTGTGAACTGATGTGCTTTTACTCAATTCGGGAACGTCACAAGCCAAATTTGTAGTATTTTGCACGAATTGCAAGAGATGTTTACAAGTCGACGGTTGAAGTGGAAGCTCGTATTGAGTTTGCTAGAGAACGATTTGCCAAGCCTTCGATAGCTCAGTTGGTAGAGCGGAGGACTATAGTGGTAAAACAGGCATCCTTAGGTCGCTGGTTCAAATCCGGCTCGAAGGACTTTTGCCAAATGCACATTTTATTGAATACTTGGAAAGTAAAATACTTGGAAAGTAAAATAACAGACAATTTATAATTATATTATATTTCATCACTGAAAATAGATGCCTTTTGCTTTGAGGCTGTGGCCACGTTATTTTTCTGTCCGACACCAATCTTCGTTGTTTTCCTGTGAGGTATTTTGGATCCCCATCTCTTGCTATGAACTGACAAAACAGCAGAATCCCCTTGACAATCTTGATTTCTCAAGGGAAATGGGAGAACACTATACACCATCCAAGATATTAAAATATTGTCAAGGCCGAACACTGATGAATACTCTGAGGAGATGGCCTGTGAGGCGCCGCCTTTCAACTTTTCCTCCTTTGTATGGTGGTCAGTAACATGCGGGAGACTGCGGAGGGGGTCATTTTTTAAATTGTGAACTGATGTGCTTTTACTCAATTCGGGAACCTCACAAGCCAAATTTGTAGTATTTTGCACGAATTGCAAGAGATGTTTGAATGTCGACGGTTGAAGTGGAAGCTCGTATTGAGCTTGCTAGAGACTGATTTGCCAAGCCTTCGATAGCTCAGTTGGTAGAGCGGAGGACTGTAGTGATAAAACAGGCATCCTTAGGTCGCTGGTTCAAATCCGGCTCGAAGGACTTTTGCCAAATGCACATTTTATTGAATACTTGGAAAGTAAAATACTTGGAAAGTAAAATAACAGACAATTTATAATTATATTATATTTCATCACTGAAAATAGATGCCTTTTGCTTTGAGGCTGTGACCACGTTATTTTTCTGTCCAACACGAATCTTCATTGGTTTCCTGTGAGGTGTTTTGGATCCCCATCTCTTGCTATGAACTGGCAAAACAGCAGAATCCCCTTGACAATCTTGATTTCTCAAGAGAAATGAGAGAACACTATACACCATCCAAGATATTAAAATATTGTCAAGGCCCAACGCGGCTGAATACTCTGAGGAGATGGCCTGTGAGGTGCCGCCTTTCAACTTTTCCCCCTGAGTATGGTGGTCAGTAACATGCGGGCGACTGCGGAGGGGGTCATTTTTTTAATTGGGAACTGATGTGCTTTTACTCAATTCGGGAACCTCACAAGCCAAATTTGTAGTATTTTGCACGAATTGCAAGAGATGTTTACAAGTCGGCGGTTGAAGTGGAAGCTCGTATTGAGTTTGCTAGAGTTGATTTGCCAAGCCTTCGATAGCTCAGTTGGTAGAGCGGAGGACTGTAGTGGTAAAACAGGCATCCTTAGGTCACTGGTTCAAATCCGGTTCGAAGGACTTTTGCCAAATGCACATTTTATTGAATACTTGGAAAGTAAAATACTTGGAAAGTAAAATAACAGACAATTTATAATTATATTATATTTCATCACTGAAAATAGATGCCTTTTGCTTTGAGGCTGTGACCATGTTATTTTTCTGTCCAACACGAATCTTCATTGGTTTCCTGTGAGGTGTTTTGGATCCCCATCTCTTGCTATGAACTGGCAAAACAGCAGAATCCCCTTGACAATCTTGATTTCTCAAGAGAAATGAGAGAACACTATACACCATCCAAGATATTAAAATATTGTCAAGGCCCAACGCGGCTGAATACTCTGAGGAGATGGCCTGTGAGGTGCCGCCTTTCAACTTTTCCCCCTTAGTATGGTGGTCAGTAACATGCGGGCGACTGCGGAGGGGGTCATTTTTTTAATTGGGAACTGATGTGCTTTTACTCAATTCGGGAACCTCACAAGCCAAATTTGTAGTATTTTGCACGAATTGCAAGAGATGTTTACAAGTCGACGGTTGAAGTGGAAGCTCGTATTGAGTTTGCTAGAGAATGATTTGCCAAGCCTTCGAAAGCTCAGTTGGTAGAGCGGAGGACTGTAGTGGTAAAACAGGCATCCTTAGGTCGCTGGTTCAAATCCGGCTCGAAGGACTTTTGCCAAATGCAAATTTTATTGAATACTTGGAAAGTAAAATACTTGGAAAATAAAATAACAGACAATTTATAATTATATTATATTTCATCACTGAAAATAGATGCCTTTTGCTTTGAGGCTGTGGCCACGTTATGTTTCTGTCCAACACCAATCTTCATTGGTTTCCTGTGAGGTGTTTCAGATCCCCATCTCTTGCTATGAACTGGCAAAACAGCAGAATCCCCTTGACAATCTTGATTTCTCAAGAGAAATGAGAGAACACTATACACCATCCAAGATATTAAAATATTGTCAAGGCCCAACACGGCTGAATACTCTGAGGAGATGGCCTGTGAGGCGCCGCCTTTCAACTTTTCCCCCTTAGTATGGTGGTCAGTAACATGCGGGAGACTGCGGAGGGGGTCATTTTTTTCATTGGGAACTGATGTGCTTTTACTCAATTCGGGAACGTCACAAGCCAAATTTGTAGTATTTTGCACGAATTGCAAGAGATGTTTACAAGTCGACGGTTGAAGTGGAAGCTCGTATTGAGTTTGCTAGAGAACGATTTGCCAAGCCTTCGATAGCTCAGTTGGTAGAGCAGAGGACTGTAATGGTAAAACAGGCATCCTTAGGTGGCTGGTTCAAATCCGGCTCGAGGGACTTTTGCCAAATGCACATTTTATTGAATACTTGGAAAGTAAAATACTTGGAAAGTAAAATAACAGACAATTTATAATTATATTATATTTCATCACTGAAAATAGATGCCTTTTGCTTTGAGGCTGTGGCCACGTTATTTTTCTGTCCGACACCAATCTTCGTTGGTTTCCTGTGACGTATTTTGGATCCCCATCTCTTGCTATGAACTGACAAAACAGCAGAATCCCCTTGACAATCTTGATTTCTCAAGGGAAATGGGAGAACACTATACACCATCCAAGATATTAAAATATTGTCAAGGCCGAACACTGATGAATACTCTGAGGAGATGGCCTGTGAGGCGCCGCCTTTCAACTTTTCCTCCTTTGTATGGTGGTCAGTAACATTCGGGAGACTGCGGAGGGGGTCATTTTTTTAATTGTGAACTGATGTGCTTTTACTCAATTCGGGAACCTCACAAGCCAAATTTGTAGTATTTTGCACGAATTACAAGAGATGTTTGAATGTCGACGGTTGAAGTGGAAGCTCGTATTGAGCTTGCTAGAGACTGATTTGCCAAGCCTTTGATAGCTCAGTTGGTAGAGCTGAGGACTATAGTGGTAAAACAGGCATCCTTAGGTCGCTGGTTCAAATCCGGCTCGAAGGACTTTTGCCAAATGCAAATTTTATTGAATACTTGGAAAGTAAAATACTTGGAAAATAAAATAACAGACAATTTATAATTATATTATATTTCATCACTGAAAATAGATGCCTTTTGCTTTGAGGCTGTGGCCACGTTATGTTTCTGTCCAACACCAATCTTCATTGGTTTCCTGTGAGGTGTTTCAGATCCCCATCTCTTGCTATGAACTGGCAAAACAGCAGAATCCCCTTGACAATCTTGATTTCTCAAGGGAAATGAGAGAACAGTATACACCATCCAAGATATTAAAATATTGTCAAGGCCCAACACGGCTGAATACTCTGAGGAGATGGCCTGTGAGGCGCCGCCTTTCAACTTTTCCCCCTTAGTATGGTGGTCAGTAACATGCGGGAGACTGCGGAGGGGGTCATTTTTTTCATTGGGAACTGATGTGCTTTTACTCAATTCGGGAACGTCACAAGCCAAATTTGTAGTATTTTGCACGAATTGCAAGAGATGTTTACAAGTCGACGGTTGAAGTGGAAGCTCGTATTGAGTTTGCTAGAGAACGATTTGCCAAGCCTTCGATAGCTCAGTTGGTAGAGCAGAGGACTGTAATGGTAAAACAGGCATCCTTAGGTGGCTGGTTCAAATCCGGCTCGAGGGACTTTTGCCAAATGCACATTTTATTGAATACTTGGAAAGTAAAATACTTGGAAAGTAAAATAACAGACAATTTATAATTATATTATATTTCATCACTGAAAATAGATGCCTTTTGCTTTGAGGCTGTGGCCACGTTATTTTTCTGTCCGACACCAATCTTCGTTGGTTTCCTGTGAGGTATTTTGGATCCCCATCTCTTGCTATGAACTGACAAAACAGCAGAATCCCCTTGACAATCTTGATTTCTCAAGGGAAATGGGAGAACACTATACACCATCCAAGATATTAAAATATTGTCAAGGCCGAACACTGATGAATACTCTGAGGAGATGGCCTGTGAGGCGCCGCCTTTCAACTTTTCCTCCTTTGTATGGTGGTCAGTAACATGCGGGAGACTGCGGAGGGGGTCATTTTTTTAATTGTGAACTGATGTGCTTTTACTCAATTCGGGAACCTCACAAGCCAAATTTGTAGTATTTTGCACGAATTACAAGAGATGTTTGAATGTCGACGGTTGAAGTGGAAGCTCGTATTGAGCTTGCTAGAGACTGATTTGCCAAGCCTTTGATAGCTCAGTTGGTAGAGCGGAGGACTATAGTGGTAAAACAGGCATCCTTAGGTCGCTGGTTCAAATCTGGCTCGAAGGACTTTTGCCAAATGCACATTTTATTGAATACTTGGAAAGTAAAATACTTGGAAAGTAAAATAACAGACAATTTATAATTATATTATATTTCATCACTGAAAATAGATGCCTTTTGCTTTGAGGCTGTGACCACCTTATTTTTCTGTCCAACACAAATCTTCATTGGTTTCCTGTGAGGTGTTTTGGATCCCCATCTCTTGCTATGAACTGGCAAAACAGCAGAATCCCCTTGACAATCTTGATTTCTCAAGGGAAATGAGAGAACACTATACACCATCCAAGATATTAAAATATTGTCAAGGCCCAACGCGGCTGAATACTCTGAGGAGATGGCCTGTGAGGTGCCGCCTTTCAACTTTTCCCCCTTAGTATGGTGGTCAGTAACATGCGGGAGACTGCGGAGGGGGTCATTTTTTTAATTGGGAACTGATGTGCTTTTACTCAATTCGGGAACCTCACAAGCCAAATTTGTAGTATTTTGCACGAATTGCAAGAGATGTTTACAAGTCGACGGTTGAAGTGGAAGCTCGTATTGAATTTGCTAGAGTTGATATGCCAAGCCTTCGATAGCTCAGTTGGTAGAGGGGAGGACTGTAGTGGTAAAACAGGCATCCTTAGGTCGCTGGTTCAAATCCGGCTCGAAGGACTCTTGCCAAATGCACATTTTATTGAATACTTGGAAAGTAAAATACTTGGAAAGTAAAATAACAGACAATTTATAATTATATTATATTTCATCACTGAAAATAGATGCCTTTTGCTTTGAGGCTGTGGCCACATTATTTTTCTGTCCGACACCAATCTTCGTTGTTTTCCTGTGAGGTATTTTGGATCCCCATCTCTTGCTATGAACTGACAAAACAGCAGAATCCCCTTGACAATCTTGATTTCTCAAGGGAAATGGGAGAACACTATACACCATCCAAGATATTAAAATATTGTCAAGGCCGAACACTGATGAATACTCTGAGGAGATGGCCTGTGAGGCGCCGCCTTTCAACTTTTCCTCCTTTGTATGGTGGTCAGTAACATGCGGGAGACTGCGGAGGGGGTCATTTTTTAAATTGTGAACTGATGTGCTTTTACTCAATTCGGGAACGTCACAAGCCAAATTTGTAGTATTTTGCACGAATTGCAAGAGATGTTTACAAGTCGACGGTTGAAGTGGAAGCTCGTATTGAGTTTGCTAGAGAACGATTTGCCAAGCCTTCGATAGCTCAGTTGGTAGAGCGGAGGACTATAGTGGTAAAACAGGCATCCTTAGGTCGCTGGTTCAAATCCGGCTCGAAGGACTTTTGCCAAATGCACATTTTATTGAATACTTGGAAAGTAAAATACTTGGAAAGTAAAATAACAGACAATTTATAATTATATTATATTTCATCACTGAAAATAGATGCCTTTTGCTTTGAGGCTGTGGCCACGTTATTTTTCTGTCCGACACCAATCTTCGTTGTTTTCCTGTGAGGTATTTTGGATCCCCATCTCTTGCTATGAACTGACAAAACAGCAGAATCCCCTTGACAATCTTGATTTCTCAAGGGAAATGGGAGAACACTATACACCATCCAAGATATTAAAATATTGTCAAGGCCGAACACTGATGAATACTCTGAGGAGATGGCCTGTGAGGCGCCGCCTTTCAACTTTTCCTCCTTTGTATGGTGGTCAGTAACATGCGGGAGACTGCGGAGGGGGTCATTTTTTAAATTGTGAACTGATGTGCTTTTACTCAATTCGGGAACCTCACAAGCCAAATTTGTAGTATTTTGCACGAATTGCAAGAGATGTTTGAATGTCGACGGTTGAAGTGGAAGCTCGTATTGAGCTTGCTAGAGACTGATTTGCCAAGCCTTCGATAGCTCAGTTGGTAGAGCGGAGGACTGTAGTGGTAAAACAGGCATCCTTAGGTCGCTGGTTCAAATCCGGCTCGAAGGACTTTTGCCAAATGCACATTTTATTGAATACTTGGAAAGTAAAATACTTGGAAAGTAAAATAACAGACAATTTATAATTATATTATATTTCATCACTGAAAATAGATGCCTTTTGCTTTGAGGCTGTGACCACGTTATTTTTCTGTCCAACACGAATCTTCATTGGTTTCCTGTGAGGTGTTTTGGATCCCCATCTCTTGCTATGAACTGGCAAAACAGCAGAATCCCCTTGACAATCTTGATTTCTCAAGAGAAATGAGAGAACACTATACACCATCCAAGATATTAAAATATTGTCAAGGCCCAACGCGGCTGAATACTCTGAGGAGATGGCCTGTGAGGTGCCGCCTTTCAACTTTTCCCCCTGAGTATGGTGGTCAGTAACATGCGGACGACTGCGGAGGGGGTCATTTTTTTAATTGGGAACTGATGTGCTTTTACTCAATTCGGGAACCTCACAAGCCAAATTTGTAGTATTTTGCACGAATTGCAAGAGATGTTTACAAGTCGGCGGTTGAAGTGGAAGCTCGTATTGAGTTTGCTAGAGTTGATTTGCCAAGCCTTCGATAGCTCAGTTGGTAGAGCGGAGGACTGTAGTGGTAAAACAGGCATCCTTAGGTCACTGGTTCAAATCCGGTTCGAAGGACTTTTGCCAAATGCACATTTTATTGAATACTTGGAAAGTAAAATACTTGGAAAGTAAAATAACAGACAATTTATAATTATATTATATTTCATCACTGAAAATAGATGCCTTTTGCTTTGAGGCTGTGACCACGTTATTTTTCTGTCCAACACGAATCTTCATTGGTTTCCTGTGAGGTGTTTTGGATCCCCATCTCTTGCTATGAACTGGCAAAACAGCAGAATCCCCTTGACAATCTTGATTTCTCAAGAGAAATGAGAGAACACTATACACCATCCAAGATATTAAAATATTGTCAAGGCCCAACGCGGCTGAATACTCTGAGGAGATGGCCTGTGAGGTGCCGCCTTTCAACTTTTCCCCCTTAGTATGGTGGTCAGTAACATGCGGGCGACTGCGGAGGGGGTCATTTTTTTAATTGGGAACTGATGTGCTTTTACTCAATTCGGGAACCTCACAAGCCAAATTTGTAGTATTTTGCACGAATTGCAAGAGATGTTTACAAGTCGACGGTTGAAGTGGAAGCTCGTATTGAGTTTGCTAGAGAATGATTTGCCAAGCCTTCGAAAGCTCAGTTGGTAGAGCGGAGGACTGTAGTGGTAAAACAGGCATCCTTAGGTCGCTGGTTCAAATCCGGCTCGAAGGACTTTTGCCAAATGCAAATTTTATTGAATACTTGGAAAGTAAAATACTTGGAAAATAAAATAACAGACAATTTATAATTATATTATATTTCATCACTGAAAATAGATGCCTTTTGCTTTGAGGCTGTGGCCACGTTATGTTTCTGTCCAACACCAATCTTCATTGGTTTCCTGTGAGGTGTTTCAGATCCCCATCTCTTGCTATGAACTGGCAAAACAGCAGAATCCCCTTGACAATCTTGATTTCTCAAGAGAAATGAGAGAACACTATACACCATCCAAGATATTAAAATATTGTCAAGGCCCAACACGGCTGAATACTCTGAGGAGATGGCCTGTGAGGCGCCGCCTTTCAACTTTTCCCCCTTAGTATGGTGGTCAGTAACATGCGGGAGACTGCGGAGGGGGTCATTTTTTTCATTGGGAACTGATGTGCTTTTACTCAATTCGGGAACGTCACAAGCCAAATTTGTAGTATTTTGCACGAATTGCAAGAGATGTTTACAAGTCGACGGTTGAAGTGGAAGCTCGTATTGAGTTTGCTAGAGAACTATTTGCCAAGCCTTCGATAGCTCAGTTGGTAGAGCAGAGGACTGTAATGGTAAAACAGGCATCCTTAGGTGGCTGGTTCAAATCCGGCTCGAGGGACTTTTGCCAAATGCACATTTTATTGAATACTTGGAAAGTAAAATACTTGGAAAGTAAAATAACAGACAATTTATAATTATATTATATTTCATCACTGAAAATAGATGCCTTTTGCTTTGAGGCTGTGGCCACGTTATTTTTCTGTCCGACACCAATCTTCGTTGGTTTCCTGTGACGTATTTTGGATCCCCATCTCTTGCTATGAACTGACAAAACAGCAGAATCCCCTTGACAATCTTGATTTCTCAAGGGAAATGGGAGAACACTATACACCATCCAAGATATTAAAATATTGTCAAGGCCGAACACTGATGAATACTCTGAGGAGATGGCCTGTGAGGCGCCGCCTTTCAACTTTTCCTCCTTTGTATGGTGGTCAGTAACATTCGGGAGACTGCGGAGGGGGTCATTTTTTTAATTGTGAACTGATGTGCTTTTACTCAATTCGGGAACCTCACAAGCCAAATTTGTAGTATTTTGCACGAATTACAAGAGATGTTTGAATGTCGACGGTTGAAGTGGAAGCTCGTATTGAGCTTGCTAGAGACTGATTTGCCAAGCCTTTGATAGCTCAGTTGGTAGAGCTGAGGACTATAGTGGTAAAACAGGCATCCTTAGGTCGCTGGTTCAAATCCGGCTCGAAGGACTTTTGCCAAATGCAAATTTTATTGAATACTTGGAAAGTAAAATACTTGGAAAATAAAATAACAGACAATTTATAATTATATTATATTTCATCACTGAAAATAGATGCCTTTTGCTTTGAGGCTGTGGCCACGTTATGTTTCTGTCCAACACCAATCTTCATTGGTTTCCTGTGAGGTGTTTCAGATCCCCATCTCTTGCTATGAACTGGCAAAACAGCAGAATCCCCTTGACAATCTTGATTTCTCAAGGGAAATGAGAGAACAGTATACACCATCCAAGATATTAAAATATTGTCAAGGCCCAACACGGCTGAATACTCTGAGGAGATGGCCTGTGAGGCGCCGCCTTTCAACTTTTCCCCCTTAGTATGGTGGTCAGTAACATGGGGGAGACTGCGGAGGGGGTCATTTTTTTCATTGGGAACTGATGTGCTTTTACTCAATTCGGGAACGTCACAAGCCAAATTTGTAGTATTTTGCACGAATTGCAAGAGATGTTTACAAGTCGACGGTTGAAGTGGAAGCTCGTATTGAGTTTGCTAGAGAACGATTTGCCAAGCATTCGATAGCTCAGTTGGTAGAGCAGAGGACTGTAATGGTAAAACAGGCATCCTTAGGTGGCTGGTTCAAATCCGGCTCGAGGGACTTTTGCCAAATGCACATTTTATTGAATACTTGGAAAGTAAAATACTTGGAAAGTAAAATAACAGACAATTTATAATTATATTATATTTCATCACTGAAAATAGATGCCTTTTGCTTTGAGGCTGTGGCCACGTTATTTTTCTGTCCGACACCAATCTTCGTTGGTTTCCTGTGAGGTATTTTGGATCCCCATCTCTTGCTATGAACTGACAAAACAG
This sequence comes from Ambystoma mexicanum, assembly GCF_040938575.1. Taxonomy (NCBI): domain Eukaryota; kingdom Metazoa; phylum Chordata; class Amphibia; order Caudata; family Ambystomatidae; genus Ambystoma; species Ambystoma mexicanum. The sequence goes on along the minus strand of NC_090921.1, from coordinate 1,026,317,362 downwards.
CAGAATCCCCTTGACAATCTTGATTTCTCAAGGGAAATGGGAGAACACTATACACCATCCAAGATATTAAAATATTGTCAAGGCCGAACACTGATGAATACTCTGAGGAGATGGCCTGTGAGGCGCCGCCTTTCAACTTTTCCTCCTTTGTATGGTGGTCAGTAACATGCGGGAGACTGCGGAGGGGGTCATTTTTTTAATTGTGAACTGATGTACTTTTACTCAATTCGGGAACCTCACAAGCCAAATTTGTAGTATTTTGCACGAATTACAAGAGATGTTTGAATGTCGACGGTTGAAGTGGAAGCTCGTATTGAGCTTGCTAGAGACTGATTTGCCAAGCATTTGATAGCTCAGTTGGTAGAGCGGAGGACTATAGTGGTAAAACAGGCATCCTTAGGTCGCTGGTTTAAATCCGGCTCGAAGGACTTTTGCCAAATGCACATTTTATTGAATACTTGGAAAGTAAAATACTTGGAAAGTAAAATAACAGACAATTTATAATTATATTATATTTCATCACTGAAAATAGATGCCTTTTGCTTTGAGGCTGTGACCACCTTATTTTTCTGTCCAACACAAATCTTCATTGGTTTCCTGGGAGGTGTTTTGGATCCCCATCTCTTGCTATGAACTGGCAAAACAGCAGAATCCCCTTGACAATCTTGATTTCTCAAGGGAAATGAGAGAACACTATACACCATCCAAGATATTAAAATATTGTCAAGGCCCAACGCGGCTGAATACTCTGAGGAGATGGGCTGTGAGGCGCCGCCTTTCAACTTTTCCTCCTTTGTATGGTGGTCAGTAACATGCGGGAGACTGCGGAGGGGGTCATTTTTTAAATTGTGAACTGATGTGCTTTTACTCAATTCGGGAACGTCACAAGCCAAATTTGTAGTATTTTGCACGAATTGCAAGAGATGTTTACAAGTCGACGGTTGAAGTGGAAGCTCGTATTGAGTTTGCTAGAGAACGATTTGCCAAGCCTTCGATAGCTCAGTTGGTAGAGCGGAGGACTATAGTGGTAAAACAGGCATCCTTAGGTCGCTGGTTCAAATCCGGCTCGAAGGACTTTTGCCAAATGCACATTTTATTGAATACTTGGAAAGTAAAATACTTGGAAAGTAAAATAACAGACAATTTATAATTATATTATATTTCATCACTGAAAATAGATGCCTTTTGCTTTGAGGCTGTGGCCACGTTATTTTTCTGTCCGACACCAATCTTCGTTGTTTTCCTGTGAGGTATTTTGGATCCCCATCTCTTGCTATGAACTGACAAAACAGCAGAATCCCCTTGACAATCTTGATTTCTCAAGGGAAATGGGAGAACACTATACACCATCCAAGATATTAAAATATTGTCAAGGCCGAACACTGATGAATACTCTGAGGAGATGGCCTGTGAGGCGCCGCCTTTCAACTTTTCCTCCTTTGTATGGTGGTCAGTAACATGCGGGAGACTGCGGAGGGGGTCATTTTTTAAATTGTGAACTGATGTGCTTTTACTCAATTCGGGAACGTCACAAGCCAAATTTGTAGTATTTTGCACGAATTGCAAGAGATGTTTACAAGTCGACGGTTGAAGTGGAAGCTCGTATTGAGTTTGCTAGAAACGATTTGCCAAGCCTTCGATAGCTCAGTTGGTAGAGCGGAGGACTATAGTGGTAAAACAGGCATCCTTAGGTCGCTGGTTCAAATCCGGCTCGAAGGACTTTTGCCAAATGCACATTTTATTGAATACTTGGAAAGTAAAATACTTGGAAAGTAAAATAACAGACAATTTATAATTATATTATATTTCATCACTGAAAATAGATGCCTTTTGCTTTGAGGCTGTGGCCACGTTATTTTTCTGTCCGACACCAATCTTCGTTGTTTTCCTGTGAGGTATTTTGGATCCCCATCTCTTGCTATGAACTGACAAAACAGCAGAATCCCCTTGACAATCTTGATTTCTCAAGGGAAATGGGAGAACACTATACACCATCCAAGATATTAAAATATTGTCAAGGCCGAACACTGATGAATACTCTGAGGAGATGGCCTGTGAGGCGCCGCCTTTCAACTTTTCCTCCTTTGTATGGTGGTCAGTAACATGCGGGAGACTGCGGAGGGGGTCATTTTTTAAATTGTGAACTGATGTGCTTTTACTCAATTCGGGAACCTCACAAGCCAAATTTGTAGTATTTTGCACGAATTGCAAGAGATGTTTGAATGTCGACGGTTGAAGTGGAAGCTCGTATTGAGCTTGCTAGAGACTGATTTGCCAAGCCTTCGATAGCTCAGTTGGTAGAGCGGAGGACTGTAGTGGTAAAACAGGCATCCTTAGGTCGCTGGTTCAAATCCGGCTCGAAGGACTTTTGCCAAATGCACATTTTATTGAATACTTGGAAAGTAAAATACTTGGAAAGTAAAATAACAGACAATTTATAATTATATTATATTTCATCACTGAAAATAGATGCCTTTTGCTTTGAGGCTGTGACCACGTTATTTTTCTGTCCAACACGAATCTTCATTGGTTTCCTGTGAGGTGTTTTGGATCCCCATCTCTTGCTATGAACTGGCAAAACAGCAGAATCCCCTTGACAATCTTGATTTCTCAAGAGAAATGAGAGAACACTATACACCATCCAAGATATTAAAATATTGTCAAGGCCCAACGCGGCTGAATACTCTGAGGAGATGGCCTGTGAGGTGCCGCCTTTCAACTTTTCCCCCTGAGTATGGTGGTCAGTAACATGCGGACGACTGCGGAGGGGGTCATTTTTTTAATTGGGAACTGATGTGCTTTTACTCAATTCGGGAACCTCACAAGCCAAATTTGTAGTATTTTGCACGAATTGCAAGAGATGTTTACAAGTCGGCGGTTGAAGTGGAAGCTCGTATTGAGTTTGCTAGAGTTGATTTGCCAAGCCTTCGATAGCTCAGTTGGTAGAGCGGAGGACTGTAGTGGTAAAACAGGCATCCTTAGGTCACTGGTTCAAATCCGGTTCGAAGGACTTTTGCCAAATGCACATTTTATTGAATACTTGGAAAGTAAAATACTTGGAAAGTAAAATAACAGACAATTTATAATTATATTATATTTCATCACTGAAAATAGATGCCTTTTGCTTTGAGGCTGTGACCACGTTATTTTTCTGTCCAACACGAATCTTCATTGGTTTCCTGTGAGGTGTTTTGGATCCCCATCTCTTGCTATGAACTGGCAAAACAGCAGAATCCCCTTGACAATCTTGATTTCTCAAGAGAAATGAGAGAACACTATACACCATCCAAGATATTAAAATATTGTCAAGGCCCAACGCGGCTGAATACTCTGAGGAGATGGCCTGTGAGGTGCCGCCTTTCAACTTTTCCCCCTTAGTATGGTGGTCAGTAACATGCGGGCGACTGCGGAGGGGGTCATTTTTTTAATTGGGAACTGATGTGCTTTTACTCAATTCGGGAACCTCACAAGCCAAATTTGTAGTATTTTGCACGAATTGCAAGAGATGTTTACAAGTCGACGGTTGAAGTGGAAGCTCGTATTGAGTTTGCTAGAGAATGATTTGCCAAGCCTTCGAAAGCTCAGTTGGTAGAGCGGAGGACTGTAGTGGTAAAACAGGCATCCTTAGGTCGCTGGTTCAAATCCGGCTCGAAGGACTTTTGCCAAATGCAAATTTTATTGAATACTTGGAAAGTAAAATACTTGGAAAATAAAATAACAGACAATTTATAATTATATTATATTTCATCACTGAAAATAGATGCCTTTTGCTTTGAGGCTGTGGCCACGTTATGTTTCTGTCCAACACCAATCTTCATTGGTTTCCTGTGAGGTGTTTCAGATCCCCATCTCTTGCTATGAACTGGCAAAACAGCAGAATCCCCTTGACAATCTTGATTTCTCAAGAGAAATGAGAGAACACTATACACCATCCAAGATATTAAAATATTGTCAAGGCCCAACACGGCTGAATACTCTGAGGAGATGGCCTGTGAGGCGCCGCCTTTCAACTTTTCCCCCTTAGTATGGTGGTCAGTAACATGCGGGAGACTGCGGAGGGGGTCATTTTTTTCATTGGGAACTGATGTGCTTTTACTCAATTCGGGAACGTCACAAGCCAAATTTGTAGTATTTTGCACGAATTGCAAGAGATGTTTACAAGTCGACGGTTGAAGTGGAAGCTCGTATTGAGTTTGCTAGAGAACTATTTGCCAAGCCTTCGATAGCTCAGTTGGTAGAGCAGAGGACTGTAATGGTAAAACAGGCATCCTTAGGTGGCTGGTTCAAATCCGGCTCGAGGGACTTTTGCCAAATGCACATTTTATTGAATACTTGGAAAGTAAAATACTTGGAAAGTAAAATAACAGACAATTTATAATTATATTATATTTCATCACTGAAAATAGATGCCTTTTGCTTTGAGGCTGTGGCCACGTTATTTTTCTGTCCGACACCAATCTTCGTTGGTTTCCTGTGACGTATTTTGGATCCCCATCTCTTGCTATGAACTGACAAAACAGCAGAATCCCCTTGACAATCTTGATTTCTCAAGGGAAATGGGAGAACACTATACACCATCCAAGATATTAAAATATTGTCAAGGCCGAACACTGATGAATACTCTGAGGAGATGGCCTGTGAGGCGCCGCCTTTCAACTTTTCCTCCTTTGTATGGTGGTCAGTAACATTCGGGAGACTGCGGAGGGGGTCATTTTTTTAATTGTGAACTGATGTGCTTTTACTCAATTCGGGAACCTCACAAGCCAAATTTGTAGTATTTTGCACGAATTACAAGAGATGTTTGAATGTCGACGGTTGAAGTGGAAGCTCGTATTGAGCTTGCTAGAGACTGATTTGCCAAGCCTTTGATAGCTCAGTTGGTAGAGCTGAGGACTATAGTGGTAAAACAGGCATCCTTAGGTCGCTGGTTCAAATCCGGCTCGAAGGACTTTTGCCAAATGCAAATTTTATTGAATACTTGGAAAGTAAAATACTTGGAAAATAAAATAACAGACAATTTATAATTATATTATATTTCATCACTGAAAATAGATGCCTTTTGCTTTGAGGCTGTGGCCACGTTATGTTTCTGTCCAACACCAATCTTCATTGGTTTCCTGTGAGGTGTTTCAGATCCCCATCTCTTGCTATGAACTGGCAAAACAGCAGAATCCCCTTGACAATCTTGATTTCTCAAGGGAAATGAGAGAACAGTATACACCATCCAAGATATTAAAATATTGTCAAGGCCCAACACGGCTGAATACTCTGAGGAGATGGCCTGTGAGGCGCCGCCTTTCAACTTTTCCCCCTTAGTATGGTGGTCAGTAACATGGGGGAGACTGCGGAGGGGGTCATTTTTTTCATTGGGAACTGATGTGCTTTTACTCAATTCGGGAACGTCACAAGCCAAATTTGTAGTATTTTGCACGAATTGCAAGAGATGTTTACAAGTCGACGGTTGAAGTGGAAGCTCGTATTGAGTTTGCTAGAGAACGATTTGCCAAGCATTCGATAGCTCAGTTGGTAGAGCAGAGGACTGTAATGGTAAAACAGGCATCCTTAGGTGGCTGGTTCAAATCCGGCTCGAGGGACTTTTGCCAAATGCACATTTTATTGAATACTTGGAAAGTAAAATACTTGGAAAGTAAAATAACAGACAATTTATAATTATATTATATTTCATCACTGAAAATAGATGCCTTTTGCTTTGAGGCTGTGGCCACGTTATTTTTCTGTCCGACACCAATCTTCGTTGGTTTCCTGTGAGGTATTTTGGATCCCCATCTCTTGCTATGAACTGACAAAACAGCAGAATCCCCTTGACAATCTTGATTTCTCAAGGGAAATGGGAGAACACTATACACCATCCAAGATATTAAAATATTGTCAAGGCCGAACACTGATGAATACTCTGAGGAGATGGCCTGTGAGGCGCCGCCTTTCAACTTTTCCTCCTTTGTATGGTGGTCAGTAACATGCGGGAGACTGCGGAGGGGGTCATTTTTTTAATTGTGAACTGATGTACTTTTACTCAATTCGGGAACCTCACAAGCCAAATTTGTAGTATTTTGCACGAATTACAAGAGATGTTTGAATGTCGACGGTTGAAGTGGAAGCTCGTATTGAGCTTGCTAGAGACTGATTTGCCAAGCATTTGATAGCTCAGTTGGTAGAGCGGAGGACTATAGTGGTAAAACAGGCATCCTTAGGTCGCTGGTTTAAATCCGGCTCGAAGGACTTTTGCCAAATGCACATTTTATTGAATACTTGGAAAGTAAAATACTTGGAAAGTAAAATAACAGACAATTTATAATTATATTATATTTCATCACTGAAAATAGATGCCTTTTGCTTTGAGGCTGTGACCACCTTATTTTTCTGTCCAACACAAATCTTCATTGGTTTCCTGGGAGGTGTTTTGGATCCCCATCTCTTGCTATGAACTGGCAAAACAGCAGAATCCCCTTGACAATCTTGATTTCTCAAGGGAAATGAGAGAACACTATACACCATCCAAGATATTAAAATATTGTCAAGGCCCAACGCGGCTGAATACTCTGAGGAGATGGGCTGTGAGGCGCCGCCTTTCAACTTTTCCTCCTTTGTATGGTGGTCAGTAACATGCGGGAGACTGCGGAGGGGGTCATTTTTTAAATTGTGAACTGATGTGCTTTTACTCAATTCGGGAACGTCACAAGCCAAATTTGTAGTATTTTGCACGAATTGCAAGAGATGTTTACAAGTCGACGGTTGAAGTGGAAGCTCGTATTGAGTTTGCTAGAGAACGATTTGCCAAGCCTTCGATAGCTCAGTTGGTAGAGCGGAGGACTATAGTGGTAAAACAGGCATCCTTAGGTCGCTGGTTCAAATCCGGCTCGAAGGACTTTTGCCAAATGCACATTTTATTGAATACTTGGAAAGTAAAATACTTGGAAAGTAAAATAACAGACAATTTATAATTATATTATATTTCATCACTGAAAATAGATGCCTTTTGCTTTGAGGCTGTGGCCACGTTATTTTTCTGTCCGACACCAATCTTCGTTGTTTTCCTGTGAGGTATTTTGGATCCCCATCTCTTGCTATGAACTGACAAAACAGCAGAATCCCCTTGACAATCTTGATTTCTCAAGGGAAATGGGAGAACACTATACACCATCCAAGATATTAAAATATTGTCAAGGCCGAACACTGATGAATACTCTGAGGAGATGGCCTGTGAGGCGCCGCCTTTCAACTTTTCCTCCTTTGTATGGTGGTCAGTAACATGCGGGAGACTGCGGAGGGGGTCATTTTTTAAATTGTGAACTGATGTGCTTTTACTCAATTCGGGAACCTCACAAGCCAAATTTGTAGTATTTTGCACGAATTGCAAGAGATGTTTGAATGTCGACGGTTGAAGTGGAAGCTCGTATTGAGCTTGCTAGAGACTGATTTGCCAAGCCTTCGATAGCTCAGTTGGTAGAGCGGAGGACTGTAGTGATAAAACAGGCATCCTTAGGTCGCTGGTTCAAATCCGGCTCGAAGGACTTTTGCCAAATGCACATTTTATTGAATACTTGGAAAGTAAAATACTTGGAAAGTAAAATAACAGACAATTTATAATTATATTATATTTCATCACTGAAAATAGATGCCTTTTGCTTTGAGGCTGTGACCACGTTATTTTTCTGTCCAACACGAATCTTCATTGGTTTCCTGTGAGGTGTTTTGGATCCCCATCTCTTGCTATGAACTGGCAAAACAGCAGAATCCCCTTGACAATCTTGATTTCTCAAGAGAAATGAGAGAACACTATACACCATCCAAGATATTAAAATATTGTCAAGGCCCAACGCGGCTGAATACTCTGAGGAGATGGCCTGTGAGGTGCCGCCTTTCAACTTTTCCCCCTGAGTATGGTGGTCAGTAACATGCGGGCGACTGCGGAGGGGGTCATTTTTTTAATTGGGAACTGATGTGCTTTTACTCAATTCGGGAACCTCACAAGCCAAATTTGTAGTATTTTGCACGAATTGCAAGAGATGTTTACAAGTCGGCGGTTGAAGTGGAAGCTCGTATTGAGTTTGCTAGAGTTGATTTGCCAAGCCTTCGATAGCTCAGTTGGTAGAGCGGAGGACTGTAGTGGTAAAACAGGCATCCTTAGGTCACTGGTTCAAATCCGGTTCGAAGGACTTTTGCCAAATGCACATTTTATTGAATACTTGGAAAGTAAAATACTTGGAAAGTAAAATAACAGACAATTTATAATTATATTATATTTCATCACTGAAAATAGATGCCTTTTGCTTTGAGGCTGTGACCATGTTATTTTTCTGTCCAACACGAATCTTCATTGGTTTCCTGTGAGGTGTTTTGGATCCCCATCTCTTGCTATGAACTGGCAAAACAGCAGAATCCCCTTGACAATCTTGATTTCTCAAGAGAAATGAGAGAACACTATACACCATCCAAGATATTAAAATATTGTCAAGGCCCAACGCGGCTGAATACTCTGAGGAGATGGCCTGTGAGGTGCCGCCTTTCAACTTTTCCCCCTTAGTATGGTGGTCAGTAACATGCGGGCGACTGCGGAGGGGGTCATTTTTTTAATTGGGAACTGATGTGCTTTTACTCAATTCGGGAACCTCACAAGCCAAATTTGTAGTATTTTGCACGAATTGCAAGAGATGTTTACAAGTCGACGGTTGAAGTGGAAGCTCGTATTGAGTTTGCTAGAGAATGATTTGCCAAGCCTTCGAAAGCTCAGTTGGTAGAGCGGAGGACTGTAGTGGTAAAACAGGCATCCTTAGGTCGCTGGTTCAAATCCGGCTCGAAGGACTTTTGCCAAATGCAAATTTTATTGAATACTTGGAAAGTAAAATACTTGGAAAATAAAATAACAGACAATTTATAATTATATTATATTTCATCACTGAAAATAGATGCCTTTTGCTTTGAGGCTGTGGCCACGTTATGTTTCTGTCCAACACCAATCTTCATTGGTTTCCTGTGAGGTGTTTCAGATCCCCATCTCTTGCTATGAACTGGCAAAACAGCAGAATCCCCTTGACAATCTTGATTTCTCAAGAGAAATGAGAGAACACTATACACCATCCAAGATATTAAAATATTGTCAAGGCCCAACACGGCTGAATACTCTGAGGAGATGGCCTGTGAGGCGCCGCCTTTCAACTTTTCCCCCTTAGTATGGTGGTCAGTAACATGCGGGAGACTGCGGAGGGGGTCATTTTTTTCATTGGGAACTGATGTGCTTTTACTCAATTCGGGAACGTCACAAGCCAAATTTGTAGTATTTTGCACGAATTGCAAGAGATGTTTACAAGTCGACGGTTGAAGTGGAAGCTCGTATTGAGTTTGCTAGAGAACGATTTGCCAAGCCTTCGATAGCTCAGTTGGTAGAGCAGAGGACTGTAATGGTAAAACAGGCATCCTTAGGTGGCTGGTTCAAATCCGGCTCGAGGGACTTTTGCCAAATGCACATTTTATTGAATACTTGGAAAGTAAAATACTTGGAAAGTAAAATAACAGACAATTTATAATTATATTATATTTCATCACTGAAAATAGATGCCTTTTGCTTTGAGGCTGTGGCCACGTTATTTTTCTGTCCGACACCAATCTTCGTTGGTTTCCTGTGACGTATTTTGGATCCCCATCTCTTGCTATGAACTGACAAAACAGCAGAATCCCCTTGACAATCTTGATTTCTCAAGGGAAATGGGAGAACACTATACACCATCCAAGATATTAAAATATTGTCAAGGCCGAACACTGATGAATACTCTGAGGAGATGGCCTGTGAGGCGCCGCCTTTCAACTTTTCCTCCTTTGTATGGTGGTCAGTAACATTCGGGAGACTGCGGAGGGGGTCATTTTTTTAATTGTGAACTGATGTGCTTTTACTCAATTCGGGAACCTCACAAGCCAAATTTGTAGTATTTTGCACGAATTACAAGAGATGTTTGAATGTCGACGGTTGAAGTGGAAGCTCGTATTGAGCTTGCTAGAGACTGATTTGCCAAGCCTTTGATAGCTCAGTTGGTAGAGCTGAGGACTATAGTGGTAAAACAGGCATCCTTAGGTCGCTGGTTCAAATCCGGCTCGAAGGACTTTTGCCAAATGCAAATTTTATTGAATACTTGGAAAGTAAAATACTTGGAAAATAAAATAACAGACAATTTATAATTATATTATATTTCATCACTGAAAATAGATGCCTTTTGCTTTGAGGCTGTGGCCACGTTATGTTTCTGTCCAACACCAATCTTCATTGGTTTCCTGTGAGGTGTTTCAGATCCCCATCTCTTGCTATGAACTGGCAAAACAGCAGAATCCCCTTGACAATCTTGATTTCTCAAGGGAAATGAGAGAACAGTATACACCATCCAAGATATTAAAATATTGTCAAGGCCCAACACGGCTGAATACTCTGAGGAGATGGCCTGTGAGGCGCCGCCTTTCAACTTTTCCCCCTTAGTATGGTGGTCAGTAACATGCGGGAGACTGCGGAGGGGGTCATTTTTTTCATTGGGAACTGATGTGCTTTTACTCAATTCGGGAACGTCACAAGCCAAATTTGTAGTATTTTGCACGAATTGCAAGAGATGTTTACAAGTCGACGGTTGAAGTGGAAGCTCGTATTGAGTTTGCTAGAGAACGATTTGCCAAGCCTTCGATAGCTCAGTTGGTAGAGCAGAGGACTGTAATGGTAAAACAGGCATCCTTAGGTGGCTGGTTCAAATCCGGCTCGAGGGACTTTTGCCAAATGCACATTTTATTGAATACTTGGAAAGTAAAATACTTGGAAAGTAAAATAACAGACAATTTATAATTATATTATATTTCATCACTGAAAATAGATGCCTTTTGCTTTGAGGCTGTGGCCACGTTATTTTTCTGTCCGACACCAATCTTCGTTGGTTTCCTGTGAGGTATTTTGGATCCCCATCTCTTGCTATGAACTGACAAAACAGCAGAATCCCCTTGACAATCTTGATTTCTCAAGGGAAATGGGAGAACACTATACACCATCCAAGATATTAAAATATTGTCAAGGCCGAACACTGATGAATACTCTGAGGAGATGGCCTGTGAGGCGCCGCCTTTCAACTTTTCCTCCTTTGTATGGTGGTCAGTAACATGCGGGAGACTGCGGAGGGGGTCATTTTTTTAATTGTGAACTGATGTGCTTTTACTCAATTCGGGAACCTCACAAGCCAAATTTGTAGTATTTTGCACGAATTACAAGAGATGTTTGAATGTCGACGGTTGAAGTGGAAGCTCGTATTGAGCTTGCTAGAGACTGATTTGCCAAGCCTTTGATAGCTCAGTTGGTAGAGCGGAGGACTATAGTGGTAAAACAGGCATCCTTAGGTCGCTGGTTCAAATCTGGCTCGAAGGACTTTTGCCAAATGCACATTTTATTGAATACTTGGAAAGTAAAATACTTGGAAAGTAAAATAACAGACAATTTATAATTATATTATATTTCATCACTGAAAATAGATGCCTTTTGCTTTGAGGCTGTGACCACCTTATTTTTCTGTCCAACACAAATCTTCATTGGTTTCCTGTGAGGTGTTTTGGATCCCCATCTCTTGCTATGAACTGGCAAAACAGCAGAATCCCCTTGACAATCTTGATTTCTCAAGGGAAATGAGAGAACACTATACACCATCCAAGATATTAAAATATTGTCAAGGCCCAACGCGGCTGAATACTCTGAGGAGATGGCCTGTGAGGTGCCGCCTTTCAACTTTTCCCCCTTAGTATGGTGGTCAGTAACATGCGGGAGACTGCGGAGGGGGTCATTTTTTTAATTGGGAACTGATGTGCTTTTACTCAATTCGGGAACCTCACAAGCCAAATTTGTAGTATTTTGCACGAATTGCAAGAGATGTTTACAAGTCGACGGTTGAAGTGGAAGCTCGTATTGAATTTGCTAGAGTTGATATGCCAAGCCTTCGATAGCTCAGTTGGTAGAGGGGAGGACTGTAGTGGTAAAACAGGCATCCTTAGGTCGCTGGTTCAAATCCGGCTCGAAGGACTCTTGCCAAATGCACATTTTATTGAATACTTGGAAAGTAAAATACTTGGAAAGTAAAATAACAGACAATTTATAATTATATTATATTTCATCACTGAAAATAGATGCCTTTTGCTTTGAGGCTGTGGCCACATTATTTTTCTGTCCGACACCAATCTTCGTTGTTTTCCTGTGAGGTATTTTGGATCCCCATCTCTTGCTATGAACTGACAAAACAGCAGAATCCCCTTGACAATCTTGATTTCTCAAGGGAAATGGGAGAACACTATACACCATCCAAGATATTAAAATATTGTCAAGGCCGAACACTGATGAATACTCTGAGGAGATGGCCTGTGAGGCGCCGCCTTTCAACTTTTCCTCCTTTGTATGGTGGTCAGTAACATGCGGGAGACTCCGGAGGGGGTCATTTTTAAAATTGCGAACTGATGTGCTTTTACTCAATTCGGGAACGTCACAAGCCAAATTTGTAGTATTTTGCACGAATTGCAAGAGATGTTTACAAGTCGACGGTTGAAGTGGAAGCTCGTATTGAGTTTGCTAGAAACGATTTGCCAAGCCTTCGATAGCTCAGTTGGTAGAGCGGAGGACTATAGTGGTAAAACAGGCATCCTTAGGTCGCTGGTTCAAATCCGGCTCGAAGGACTTTTGCCAAATGCACATTTTATTGAATACTTGGAAAGTAAAATACTTGGAAAGTAAAATAACAGACAATTTATAATTATATTATATTTCATCACTGAAAATAGATGCCTTTTGCTTTGAGGCTGTGGCCACGTTATTTTTCTGTCCGACACCAATCTTCGTTGTTTTCCTGTGAGGTATTTTGGATCCCCATCTCTTGCTATGAACTGACAAAACAGCAGAATCCCCTTGACAATCTTGATTTCTCAAGGGAAATGGGAGAACACTATACACCATCCAAGATATTAAAATATTGTCAAGGCCGAACACTGATGAATACTCTGAGGAGATGGCCTGTGAGGCGCCGCCTTTCAACTTTTCCTCCTTTGTATGGTGGTCAGTAACATGCGGGAGACTGCGGAGGGGGTCATTTTTTAAATTGTGAACTGATGTGCTTTTACTCAATTCGGGAACCTCACAAGCCAAATTTGTAGTATTTTGCACGAATTGCAAGAGATGTTTGAATGTCGACGGTTGAAGTGGAAGCTCGTATTGAGCTTGCTAGAGACTGATTTGCCAAGCCTTCGATAGCTCAGTTGGTAGAGCGGAGGACTGTAGTGGTAAAACAGGCATCCTTAGGTCGCTGGTTCAAATCCGGCTCGAAGGACTTTTGCCAAATGCACATTTTATTGAATACTTGGAAAGTAAAATACTTGGAAAGTAAAATAACAGACAATTTATAATTATATTATATTTCATCACTGAAAATAGATGCCTTTTGCTTTGAGGCTGTGACCACGTTATTTTTCTGTCCAACACGAATCTTCATTGGTTTCCTGTGAGGTGTTTTGGATCCCCATCTCTTGCTATGAACTGGCAAAACAGCAGAATCCCCTTGACAATCTTGATTTCTCAAGAGAAATGAGAGAACACTATACACCATCCAAGATATTAAAATATTGTCAAGGCCCAACGCGGCTGAATACTCTGAGGAGATGGCCTGTGAGGTGCCGCCTTTCAACTTTTCCCCCTGAGTATGGTGGTCAGTAACATGCGGACGACTGCGGAGGGGGTCATTTTTTTAATTGGGAACTGATGTGCTTTTACTCAATTCGGGAACCTCACAAGCCAAATTTGTAGTATTTTGCACGAATTGCAAGAGATGTTTACAAGTCGGCGGTTGAAGTGGAAGCTCGTATTGAGTTTGCTAGAGTTGATTTGCCAAGCCTTCGATAGCTCAGTTGGTAGAGCGGAGGACTGTAGTGGTAAAACAGGCATCCTTAGGTCACTGGTTCAAATCCGGTTCGAAGGACTTTTGCCAAATGCACATTTTATTGAATACTTGGAAAGTAAAATACTTGGAAAGTAAAATAACAGACAATTTATAATTATATTATATTTCATCACTGAAAATAGATGCCTTTTGCTTTGAGGCTGTGACCACGTTATTTTTCTGTCCAACACGAATCTTCATTGGTTTCCTGTGAGGTGTTTTGGATCCCCATCTCTTGCTATGAACTGGCAAAACAGCAGAATCCCCTTGACAATCTTGATTTCTCAAGAGAAATGAGAGAACACTATACACCATCCAAGATATTAAAATATTGTCAAGGCCCAACGCGGCTGAATACTCTGAGGAGATGGCCTGTGAGGTGCCGCCTTTCAACTTTTCCCCCTTAGTATGGTGGTCAGTAACATGCGGGCGACTGCGGAGGGGGTCATTTTTTTAATTGGGAACTGATGTGCTTTTACTCAATTCGGGAACCTCACAAGCCAAATTTGTAGTATTTTGCACGAATTGCAAGAGATGTTTACAAGTCGACGGTTGAAGTGGAAGCTCGTATTGAGTTTGCTAGAGAATGATTTGCCAAGCCTTCGAAAGCTCAGTTGGTAGAGCGGAGGACTGTAGTGGTAAAACAGGCATCCTTAGGTCGCTGGTTCAAATCCGGCTCGAAGGACTTTTGCCAAATGCAAATTTTATTGAATACTTGGAAAGTAAAATACTTGGAAAATAAAATAACAGACAATTTATAATTATATTATATTTCATCACTGAAAATAGATGCCTTTTGCTTTGAGGCTGTGGCCACGTTATGTTTCTGTCCAACACCAATCTTCATTGGTTTCCTGTGAGGTGTTTCAGATCCCCATCTCTTGCTATGAACTGGCAAAACAGCAGAATCCCCTTGACAATCTTGATTTCTCAAGAGAAATGAGAGAACACTATACACCATCCAAGATATTAAAATATTGTCAAGGCCCAACACGGCTGAATACTCTGAGGAGATGGCCTGTGAGGCGCCGCCTTTCAACTTTTCCCCCTTAGTATGGTGGTCAGTAACATGCGGGAGACTGCGGAGGGGGTCATTTTTTTCATTGGGAACTGATGTGCTTTTACTCAATTCGGGAACGTCACAAGCCAAATTTGTAGTATTTTGCACGAATTGCAAGAGATGTTTACAAGTCGACGGTTGAAGTGGAAGCTCGTATTGAGTTTGCTAGAGAACTATTTGCCAAGCCTTCGATAGCTCAGTTGGTAGAGCAGAGGACTGTAATGGTAAAACAGGCATCCTTAGGTGGCTGGTTCAAATCCGGCTCGAGGGACTTTTGCCAAATGCACATTTTATTGAATACTTGGAAAGTAAAATACTTGGAAAGTAAAATAACAGACAATTTATAATTATATTATATTTCATCACTGAAAATAGATGCCTTTTGCTTTGAGGCTGTGGCCACGTTATTTTTCTGTCCGACACCAATCTTCGTTGGTTTCCTGTGACGTATTTTGGATCCCCATCTCTTGCTATGAACTGACAAAACAGCAGAATCCCCTTGACAATCTTGATTTCTCAAGGGAAATGGGAGAACACTATACACCATCCAAGATATTAAAATATTGTCAAGGCCGAACACTGATGAATACTCTGAGGAGATGGCCTGTGAGGCGCCGCCTTTCAACTTTTCCTCCTTTGTATGGTGGTCAGTAACATTCGGGAGACTGCGGAGGGGGTCATTTTTTTAATTGTGAACTGATGTGCTTTTACTCAATTCGGGAACCTCACAAGCCAAATTTGTAGTATTTTGCACGAATTACAAGAGATGTTTGAATGTCGACGGTTGAAGTGGAAGCTCGTATTGAGCTTGCTAGAGACTGATTTGCCAAGCCTTTGATAGCTCAGTTGGTAGAGCTGAGGACTATAGTGGTAAAACAGGCATCCTTAGGTCGCTGGTTCAAATCCGGCTCGAAGGACTTTTGCCAAATGCAAATTTTATTGAATACTTGGAAAGTAAAATACTTGGAAAATAAAATAACAGACAATTTATAATTATTTTATATTTCATCACTGAAAATAGATGCCTTTTGCTTTGAGGCTGTGGCCACGTTATGTTTCTGTCCAACACCAATCTTCATTGGTTTCCTGTGAGGTGTTTCAGATCCCCATCTCTTGCTATGAACTGGCAAAACAGCAGAATCCCCTTGACAATCTTGATTTCTCAAGGGAAATGAGAGAACAGTATACACCATCCAAGATATTAAAATATTGTCAAGGCCCAACACGGCTGAATACTCTGAGGAGATGGCCTGTGAGGCGCCGCCTTTCAACTTTTCCCCCTTAGTATGGTGGTCAGTAACATGGGGGAGACTGCGGAGGGGGTCATTTTTTTCATTGGGAACTGATGTGCTTTTACTCAATTCGGGAACGTCACAAGCCAAATTTGTAGTATTTTGCACGAATTGCAAGAGATGTTTACAAGTCGACGGTTGAAGTGGAAGCTCGTATTGAGTTTGCTAGAGAACGATTTGCCAAGCATTCGATAGCTCAGTTGGTAGAGCAGAGGACTGTAATGGTAAAACAGGCATCCTTAGGTGGCTGGTTCAAATCCGGCTCGAGGGACTTTTGCCAAATGCACATTTTATTGAATACTTGGAAAGTAAAATACTTGGAAAGTAAAATAACAGACAATTTATAATTATATTATATTTCATCACTGAAAATAGATGCCTTTTGCTTTGAGGCTGTGGCCACGTTATTTTTCTGTCCGACACCAATCTTCGTTGGTTTCCTGTGAGGTATTTTGGATCCCCATCTCTTGCTATGAACTGACAAAACAGCAGAATCCCCTTGACAATCTTGATTTCTCAAGGGAAATGGGAGAACACTATACACCATCCAAGATATTAAAATATTGTCAAGGCCGAACACTGATGAATACTCTGAGGAGATGGCCTGTGAGGCGCCGCCTTTCAACTTTTCCTCCTTTGTATGGTGGTCAGTAACATGCGGGAGACTGCGGAGGGGGTCATTTTTTTAATTGTGAACTGATGTACTTTTACTCAATTCGGGAACCTCACAAGCCAAATTTGTAGTATTTTGCACGAATTACAAGAGATGTTTGAATGTCGACGGTTGAAGTGGAAGCTCGTATTGAGCTTGCTAGAGACTGATTTGCCAAGCATTTGATAGCTCAGTTGGTAGAGCGGAGGACTATAGTGGTAAAACAGGCATCCTTAGGTCGCTGGTTTAAATCCGGCTCGAAGGACTTTTGCCAAATGCACATTTTATTGAATACTTGGAAAGTAAAATACTTGGAAAGTAAAATAACAGACAATTTATAATTATATTATATTTCATCACTGAAAATAGATGCCTTTTGCTTTGAGGCTGTGACCACCTTATTTTTCTGTCCAACACAAATCTTCATTGGTTTCCTGGGAGGTGTTTTGGATCCCCATCTCTTGCTATGAACTGGCAAAACAGCAGAATCCCCTTGACAATCTTGATTTCTCAAGGGAAATGAGAGAACACTATACACCATCCAAGATATTAAAATATTGTCAAGGCCCAACGCGGCTGAATACTCTGAGGAGATGGGCTGTGAGGTGCCGCCTTTCAACTTTTCCCCCTTAGTATGGTGGTCAGTAACATGCGGGAGACTGCGGAGGGGGTCATTTTTTTAATTGGGAACTGATGTGCTTTTACTCAATTCGGGAACCTCACAAGCCAAATTTGTAGTATTTTGCACGAATTGCAAGAGATGTTTACAAGTCGACGGTTGAAGTGGAAGCTCGTATTGAATTTGCTAGAATTGATATGCCAAGCCTTCGATAGCTCAGTTGGTAGAGGGGAGGACTGTAGTGGTAAAACAGGCATCCTTAGGTCGCTGGTTCAAATCCGGCTCGAAGGACTCTTGCCAAATGCACATTTTATTGAATATTTGGAAAGTAAAATACTTGGAAAGTAAAATAACAGACAATTTATAATTATATTATATTTCATCACTGAAAATAGATGCCTTTTGCTTTGAGGCTGTGGCCACGTTATTTTTCTGTCCAACACGAATCTTCATTGGTTTCCTATCAGGTGTTTTGGATCCCCATCTCTTGCTATGAACTGGCAAAACAGCAGAATCCCCTTGACAATCTTGATTTCTCAAGGGAAATGAGAGAACACTATACACCATCCAAGATATTAAAATATTGTCAAGGCCCAACACGGCTGAATACTCTGAGCTGATGGCCTGTGAGGCGCCGCCTTTCAACTTTTCCCCCTTAGTATAGTGGTCATTAACATGCGGGAGACTGCGGAGGGGGTCATTTTTTTAATTGGGAACTGCTGTGCTTTTACTCAATTCGGGAACCTCACAAGCCAAATTTGTAGTATTTTGCACGAATTGCAAGAGATGTTTACAAGTGGACGGTTGAAGTGGAAGCTCGTATTGAGTTTGCTAGAGAATGATTTGCCAAGCCTTCGATAGCTCGTCGCTGATTCAAATCCGGCTCAAAGGACTTTTGCCAAATGCACATTTTATTGAATACTTGGAAAGTAAAATACTTGGAAAGCAAAATAACAGACAATTTATAATTATATTATATTTCATCACTGAAAATAGATGCCTTTTGCTTTGAGGCTGTGGCCACATTATTTTTCTGTCCGACACCAATCTTCGTTGTTTTCCTGTGAGGTATTTTGGATCCCCATCTCTTGCTATGAACTGACAAAACAGCAGAATCCCCTTGACAATCTTGATTTCTCAAGGGAAATGGGAGAACACTATACACCATCCAAGATATTAAAATATTGTCAAGGCCGAACACTGATGAATACTCTGAGGAGATGGCCTGTGAGGCGCCGCCTTTCAACTTTTCCTCCTTTGTATGGTGGTCAGTAACATGCGGGAGACTGCGGAGGGGGTCATTTTTTAAATTGTGAACTGATGTGCTTTTACTCAATTCGGGAACGTCACAAGCCAAATTTGTAGTATTTTGCACGAATTGCAAGAGATGTTTACAAGTCGACGGTTGAAGTGGAAGCTCGTATTGAGTTTGCTAGAGAACGATTTGCCAAGCCTTCGATAGCTTAGTTGGTAGAGCGGAGGACTATAGTGGTAAAACAGGCATCCTTAGGTCGCTGGTTCAAATCCGGCTCGAAGGACTTTTGCCAAATGCACATTTTATTGAATACTTGGAAAGTAAAATACTTGGAAAGTAAAATAACAGACAATTTATAATTATATTATATTTCATCACTGAAAATAGATGCCTTTTGCTTT
Source organism: Ambystoma mexicanum (assembly GCF_040938575.1). Lineage (NCBI taxonomy): Eukaryota > Metazoa > Chordata > Amphibia > Caudata > Ambystomatidae > Ambystoma > Ambystoma mexicanum. The sequence continues at coordinate 1,026,298,134 of NC_090921.1, read as the reverse complement.
GAGGCTGTGGCCACGTTATTTTTCTGTCCGACACTAATCTTCGTTGTTTTCCTGTGAGGTATTTTGGATCCCCATCTCTTGCTATGAACTGACAAAACAGCAGAATCCCCTTGACAATCTTGATTTCTCAAGGGAAATGGGAGAACACTATACACCATCCAAGATATTAAAATATTGTCAAGGCCGAACACTGATGAATACTCTGAGGAGATGGCCTGTGAGGCGCCGCCTTTCAACTTTTCCTCCTTTGTATGGTGGTCAGTAACATGCGGGAGACTGCGGAGGGGGTCATTTTTTTAATTGTGAACTGATGTGCTTTTACTCAATTCGGGAACCTCACAAGCCAAATTTGTAGTATTTTGCACAAATTGCAAGAGATGTTTGAATGTCGACGGTTGAAGTGGAAGCTCGTATTGAGCTTGCTAGAGACTGATTTGCCAAGCCCTCGATAGCTCAGTTGGTAGAGCGGAGAACTGTAGTGGTAAAACAGGCATCCTTAGGTCGCTGGTTCAAATCCAGCTCGAAGGACTTTTGCCAAATGCACATTTTATTGAATACTTGGAAAGTAAAATACTTGGAAAGTAAAATAACAGACAATTTATAATTATATTATATTTCATCACTGAAAATAGATGCCTTTTGCTTTGAGGCTGTGGCCACGTTATTTTTCTGTCCAACACGAATCTTCATTGGTTTCCTGTGAGGTGTTTTGGATCCCCATCTCTTGCTATGAACTGGCAAAACAGCAGAATCCCCTTGACAATCTTGATTTCTCAAGAGAAATGAGAGAACACTATACACCATCCAAGATATTAAAATATTGTCAAGGCCCAACGCGGCTGAATACTCTGAGGAGATGGCCTGTGAGGTGCCGACTTTCAACTTTTCCCCCTGAGTATGGTGGTCAGTAACATGCGGGCGACTGCGGAGGGGGTCATTTTTTTAATTGGGAACTGATGTGCTTTTACTCAATTCGGGAACCTCACAAGCCAAATTTGTAGTATTTTGCACGAATTGCAAGAGATGTTTACAAGTCGACGGTTGAAGTGGAAGCTCGTATTGAGTTTGCTAGAGTTGATTTGCCAAGCCTTCGATAGCTCAGTTGGTAGAGCGGAGGACTGTAGTAGTAAAACAGGCATCCTTAGGTCACTGGTTCAAATCCGGTTTGAAGGACTTTTGCCAAATGCACATTTTATTGAATACTTGGAAAGTAAAATACTTGGAAAGTAAAATAACAGACAATTTATAATTATATTATATTTCATCACTGAAAATAGATGCCTTTTGCTTTGAGGCTGTGGCCACGTTATTTTTCTGTCCAACACGAATCTTCATTGGTTTCCTGTCAGGTGTTTTGGATCCCCATCTCTTGCTATGAACTGGCAAAACAGCAGAATCCCCTTGACAATCTTGATTTCTCAAGGGAAATGAGAGAACACTATACACCATCCAAGATATTAAAATATTGTCAAGGCCCAACACGGCTGAATACTCTGAGGAGATGGCCTGTGAGGCGCCGCCTTTCAACTTTTCCCCCTTAGTATAGTGGTCATTAACATGCGGGAGACTGCGGAGGGGGTCATTTTTTTAATTGGGAACTGATGTGTTTTTACTCAATTCGGGAACCTCACAAGCCAAATTTGTAGTATTTTGCACGAATTGCAAGAGATGTTTACAAGTGGACTGTTGAAGTGGAAGCTCGTATTGAGTTTGCTAGAGAATGATTTGCCAAGCCTTCGATAGCTCGTCGCTGATTCAAATCCGGCTCAAAGGACTTTTGCCAAATGCACATTTTATTGAATACTTGGAAAGTAAAATACTTGGGAAGTAAAATAACAGACAATTTATAATTATATTATATTTCATCACTGAAAATAGATGCCTTTTGCTTTGAGGCTGTGACCACCTTATTTTTCTGTCCAACACAAATCTTCATTGGTTTACTGTGAGGTGTTTTGGATCCCCATCTCTTGCTATGAACTGGCAAAACAGCAGAATCCCCTTGACAATCTTGATTTCTCAAGGGAAATGAGAGAACACTATACACCATCCAAGATATTAAAATATTGTCAAGGCCCAACGCGGCTGAATACTCTGAGGAGATGGCCTGTGAGGTGCCGCCTTTCAACTTTTCCCCCTTAGTATGGTGGTCAGTAACATGCGGGAGACTGCGGAGGGGGTCATTTTTTTAATTGGGAACTGATGTGCTTTTACTCAATTCGGGAACCTCACAAGCCAAATTTGTAGTATTTTGCACGAATTGCAAGAGATGTTTACAAGTCGACGGTTGAAGTGGAAGCTCGTATTGAGTTTGCTAGAGTTGATATGCCAAGCCTTCGATAGCTCAGTTGGTAGAGAGGAGGACTGTAGTGGTAAAACAGGCATCCTTAGGTCGCTGGTTCAAATCCGGCTTGAAGGACTCTTGCCAAATGCACATTTTATTGAATACTTGGAAAGTAAAATACTTGGAAAGTAAAATAACAGACAATTTATAATTATATTATATTTCATCACTGAAAATAGATGCCTTTTGCTTTGAGGCTGTGGCCACGTTATTTTTCTGTCCAACACGAATCTTCATTGGTTTCCTGTCAGGTGTTTTGGATCCCCATCTCTTGCTATGAACTGGCAAAACAGCAGAATCCCCTTGACAATCTTGATTTCTCAAGGGAAATGAGAGAACACTATACACCATCCAAGATATTAAAATATTGTCAAGGCCGAACACTGATGAATACTCTGAGGAGATGGCCTGTGAGGCGCCGCCTTTCAACTTTTCCTCCTTTGTATGGTGGTCAGTAACATGCGGGAGACTGCGGAGGGGGTCATTTTTTAAATTGTGAACTGATGTGCTTTTACTCAATTCGGGAACGTCACAAGCCAAATTTGTAGTATTTTGCACGAATTGCAAGAGATGTTTACAAGTCGACGGTTGAAGTGGAAGCTCGTATTGAGTTTGCTAGAGTTGAATTGCCAAGCCTTTGATAGCTCAGTTGGTAGAGCGGAGGACTGTAGTGGTAAAACAGGCATCCTTAGGTCACTGGTTCAAATCCGGTTCGAAGGACTTTTGCCAAATGCACATTTTATTGAATACTTGGAAAGTAAAATACTTGGAAAGTAAAATAACAGACAATTTATAATTATATTATATTTCATCACTGAAAATAGATGCCTTTTGCTTTGAGGCTGTGGCCACGTTATTTTTCTGTCCGACACCAATCTTCGTTGTTTTCCTGTGAGGTATTTTGGATCCCCATCTCTTGCTATGAACTGACAAAACAGCAGAATCCCCTTGACAATCTTGATTTCTCAAGGGAAATGGGAGAACACTATACACCATCCAAGATATTAAAATATTGTCAAGGCCGAACACTGATGAATACTCTGAGGAGATGGCCTGTGAGGCGCCGCCTTTCAACTTTTCCTCCTTTGTATGGTGGTCAGTAACATGCGGGAGACTGCGGAGGGGTCATTTTTTAAATTGTGAACTGATGTGCTTTTACTCAATTCGGGAACCTCACAAGCCAAATTTGTAGTATTTTGCACGAATTGCAAGAGATGTTTGAATGTCGACGGTTGAAGTGGAAGCTCGTATTGAGCTTGCTAGAGACTGATTTGCCAAGCCTTCGATAGCTCAGTTGGTAGAGCGGAGGACTGTAGTGGTAAAACAGGCATCCTTAGGTCGCTGGTTCAAATCCGGCTCGAAGGACTTTTGCCAAATGCACATTTTATTGAATACTTGGAAAGTAAAATACTTGGAAAGTAAAATAACAGACAATTTATAATTATATTATATTTCATCACTGAAAATAGATGCCTTTTGCTTTGAGGCTGTGTCCACGTTATTTTTCTGTCCAACACGAATCTTCATTGGTTTCCTGTGAGGTGTTTTGGATCCCCATCTCTTGCTATGAACTGGCAAAACAGCAGAATCCCCTTGACAATCTTGATTTCTCAAGAGAAATGAGAGAACACTATACACCATCCAAGATATTAAAATATTGTCAAGGCCCAACGCGGCTGAATACTCTGAGGAGATGGCCTGTGAGGTGCCGCCTTTCAACTTTTCCCCCTGAGTATGGTGGTCAGTAACATGCGGGCGACTGCGGAGGGGGTCATTTTTTTAATTGGGAACTGATGTGCTTTTACTCAATTCGGGAACCTCACAAGCCAAATTTGTAGTATTTTGCACGAATTGCAAGAGATGTTTACAAGTCGGCGGTTGAAGTGGAAGCTCGTATTGAGTTTGCTAGAGTTGATTTGCCAAGCCTTCGATAGCTCAGTTGGTAGAGCGGAGGACTGTAGTGGTAAAACAGGCATCCTTAGGTCACTGGTTCAAATCCGGTTCGAAGGACTTTTGCCAAATGCACATTTTATTGAATACTTGGAAAGTAAAATACTTGGAAAGTAAAATAACAGACAATTTATAATTATATTATATTTCATCACTGAAAATAGATGCCTTTTGCTTTGAGGCTGTGACCACGTTATTTTTCTGTCCAACACGAATCTTCATTGGTTTCCTGTGAGGTGTTTTGGATCCCCATCTCTTGCTATGAACTGGCAAAACAGCAGAATCCCCTTGACAATCTTGATTTCTCAAGAGAAATGAGAGAACACTATACACCATCCAAGATATTAAAATATTGTCAAGGCCCAACGCGGCTGAATACTCTGAGGAGATGGCCTGTGAGGTGCCGCCTTTCAACTTTTCCCCCTTAGTATGGTGGTCAGTAACATGCGGGCGACTGCGGAGGGGGTCATTTTTTTAATTGGGAACTGATGTGCTTTTACTCAATTCGGGAACCTCACAAGCCAAATTTGTAGTATTTTGCACGAATTGCAAGAGATGTTTACAAGTCGACGGTTGAAGTGGAAGCTCGTATTGAGTTTGCTAGAGAATGATTTGCCAAGCCTTCGAAAGCTCAGTTGGTAGAGCGGAGGATTGTAGTGGTAAAACAGGCATCCTTAGGTCGCTGGTTCAAATCCGGCTCGAAGGACTTTTGCCAAATGCAAATTTTATTGAATACTTGGAAAGTAAAATACTTGGAAAATAAAATAACAGACAATTTATAATTATATTATATTTCATCACTGAAAATAGATGCCTTTTGCTTTGAGGCTGTGGCCACGTTATGTTTCTGTCCAACACCAATCTTCATTGGTTTCCTGTGAGGTGTTTCAGATCCCCATCTCTTGCTATGAACTGGCAAAACAGCAGAATCCCCTTGACAATCTTGATTTCTCAAGGGAAATGAGAGAACAGTATACACCATCCAAGATATTAAAATATTGTCAAGGCCCAACACGGCTGAATACTCTGAGGAGATGGCCTGTGAGGCGCCGCCTTTCAACTTTTCCCCCTTAGTATGGTGGTCAGTAACATGCGGGAGACTGCGGAGGGGGTCATTTTTTTCATTGGGAACTGATGTGCTTTTACTCAATTCGGGAACGTCACAAGCCAAATTTGTAGTATTTTGCACGAATTGCAAGAGATGTTTACAAGTCGACGGTTGAAGTGGAAGCTCGTATTGAGTTTGCTAGAGAACGATTTGCCAAGCCTTCGATAGCTCAGTTGGTAGAGCAGAGGACTGTAATGGTAAAACAGGCATCCTTAGGTGGCTGGTTCAAATCCGGCTCGAGGGACTTTTGCCAAATGCACATTTTATTGAATACTTGGAAAGTAAAATACTTGGAAAGTAAAATAACAGACAATTTATAATTATATTATATTTCATCACTGAAAATAGATGCCTTTTGCTTTGAGGCTGTGGCCACGTTATTTTTCTGTCCGACACCAATCTTCGTTGGTTTCCTGTGAGGTATTTTGGATCCCCATCTCTTGCTATGAACTGACAAAACAGCAGAATCCCCTTGACAATCTTGATTTCTCAAGGGAAATGGGAGAACACTATACACCATCCAAGATATTAAAATATTGTCATGGCCGAACACTGATGAATACTCTGAGGAGATGGCCTGTGAGGCGCCGCCTTTCAACTTTTCCTCCTTTGTATGGTGGTCAGTAACATGCGGGAGACTGCGGAGGGGGTCATTTTTTTAATTGTGAACTGATGTGCTTTTACTCAATTCGGGAACCTCACAAGCCAAATTTGTAGTATTTTGCACGAATTGCAAGAGATGTTTACAAGTCGACGGTTGAAGTGGAAGCTCGTATTGAGTTTGCTAGAGAACGATTTGCCAAGCCTTCGATATGCCAAGCCTTCGATAGCTCAGTTGGTAGAGCAGAGGACTGTAATGGTAAAACAGGCATCCTTAGGTGGCTGGTTCAAATCCAGCTCGAGGGACTTTTGCCAAATGCACATTTTATTGAATACTTGGAAAGTAAAATACTTGGAAAGTAAAATAACAGACAATTTATAATTATATTATATTTCATCACTGAAAATAGATGCCTTTTGCTTTGAGGCTGTGACCACCTTATTTTTCTGTCCAACACAAATCTTCATTGGTTTCCTGTGAGGTGTTTTGGATCCCCATCTCTTGCTATGAACTGGCAAAACAGCAGAATCCCCTTGACAATCTTGATTTCTCAAGGGAAATGAGAGAACACTATACACCATCCAAGATATTAAAATATTGTCAAGGCCCAACGCGGCTGAATACTCTGAGGAGATGGCCTGTGAGGTGCCGCCTTTCAACTTTTCCCCCTTAGTATGGTGGTCAGTAACATGCGGGAGACTGCGGAGGGGGTCATTTTTTTAATTGGGAACTAATGTGCTTTTACTCAATTCGGGAACCTCACAAGCCAAATTTGTAGTATTTTGCACGAATTGCAAGAGATGTTTACAAGTCGACGGTTGAAGTGGAAGCTCGTATTGAGTTTGCTAGAGTTGATATGCCAAGCCTTCGATAGCTCAGTTGGTAGAGGGGAGGACTGTAGTGGTAAAACAGGCATCCTTAGGTCGCTGGTTCAAATCCGGCTCGAAGGACTCTTGCCAAATGCACATTTTATTGAATACTTGGAAAGTAAAATACTTGGAAAGTAAAATAACAGACAATTTATAATTATATTATATTTCATCACTGAAAATAGATGCCTTTTGCTTTGAGGCTGTGGCCACGTTATTTTTCTGTCCAACACGAATCTTCATTGGTTTCCTGTCAGGTGTTTTGGATCCCCATCTCTTGCTATGAACTGGCAAAACAGCAGAATCCCCTTGACAATCTTGATTTCTCAAGGGAAATGAGAGAACACTATACACCATCCAAGATATTAAAATATTGTCAAGGCCCAACACGGCTGAATACTCTGAGCTGATGGCCTGTGAGGCGCCGCCTTTCAACTTTTCCCCCTTAGTATAGTGGTCATTAACATGCGGGAGAATGCGGAGGGGGTCATTTTTTTAATTGGGAACTGATGTGCTTTTACTCAATTCAGGAACCTCACAAGCCAAATTTGTAGTATTTTGCACGAATTGCAAGAGATGTTTACAAGTGGACGGTTGAAGTGGAAGCTCGTATTGAGTTTGCTAGAGAATGATTTGCCAAGCCTTCGATAGCTCGTCGCTGATTCAAATCCGGCTCAAAGGACTTTTGCCAAATGCACATTTTATTGAATACTTGGAAAGTAAAATACTTGGAAAGCAAAATAACAGACAATTTATAATTATATTATATTTCATCACTGAAAATAGATGCCTTTTGCTTTGAGGCTGTGGCCACATTATTTTTCTGTCCGACACCAATCTTCGTTGTTTTCCTGTGAGGTATTTTGGATCCCCATCTCTTGCTATGAACTGACAAAACAGCAGAATCCCCTTGACAATCTTGATTTCTCAAGGGAAATGGGAGAACACTATACACCATCCAAGATATTAAAATATTGTCAAGGCCGAACACTGATGAATACTCTGAGGAGATGGCCTGTGAGGCGCCGCCTTTCAACTTTTCCTCCTTTGTATGGTGGTCAGTAACATGCGGGAGACTGCGGAGGGGGTCATTTTTTAAATTGTGAACTGATGTGCTTTTAATCAATTCGGGAACGTCACAAGCCAAATTTGTAGTATTTTGCACGAATTGCAAGAGATGTTTACAAGTCGACGGTTGAAGTGGAAGCTCGTATTGAGTTTGCTAGAAAACAATTTGCCAAGCCTTCGATAGCTCAGTCGGTAGAGCGGAGGACTATAGTGGTAAAACAGGCATCCTTAGGTCGCTGGTTCAAATCTGGCTCGAAGGACTTTTGCCAAATGCACATTTTATTAAATACTTGGAAAGTAAAATAACAGACAATTTATAATTATATTATATTTCATCACTGAAAATAGATGCCTTTTGCTTTGAGGCTGTGGCCACGTTATTTTTCTGTCCGACACCAATCTTCGTTGTTTTCCTGTGAGGTATTTTGGATCCCCATCTCTTGCTATGAACTGACAAAACAGCAGAATCCCCTTGACAATCTTGATTTCTCAAGGGAAATGGGAGAACACTATACACCATCCAAGATATTAAAATATTGTCAAGGCCGAACACTGATGAATACTCTGAGGAGATGGCCTGTGAGGCGCCGCCTTTCAACTTTTCCTCCTTTGTATGGTGGTCAGTAACATGCGGGAGACTGCGGAGGGGGTCATTTTTTAAATTGTGAACTGATGTGCTTTTACTCAATTCGGGAACCTCACAAGCCAAATTTGTAGTATTTTGCACGAATTGCAAGAGATGTTTGAATGTCGACGGTTGAAGTGGAAGCTCGTATTGAGCTTGCTAGAGACTGATGTGCCAAGCCTTCGATAGCTCAGTTGGTAGAGCGGAGGACTGTAGTGGTAAAACAGGCATCCTTAGGTCGCTGGTTCAAATCCAGCTCGAAGGACTTTTGCCAAATGCACATTTTATTGAATACTTGGAAAGTAAAATACTTGGAAAGTAAAATAACAGACAATTTATAATTATATTATATTTCATCACTGAAAATAGATGCCTTTTGCTTTGAGGCTGTGGCCACGTTATTTTTCTGTCCAACACGAATCTTCATTGGTTTCCTGTGAGGTGTTTTGGATCCCCATCTCTTGCTATGAACTGGCAAAACAGCAGAATCCCTTTGACAATCTTGATTTCTCAAGAGAAATGAGAGAACACTATACACCATCCAAGATATTAAAATATTGTCAAGGCCCAACGCGGCTGAATACTCTGAGGAGATGGCCTGTGAGGTGCCGACTTTCAACTTTTCCCCCTGAGTATGGTGGTCAGTAACATGCGGGCGACTGCGGAGGGGGTCATTTTTTTAATTGGGAACTGATGTGCTTTTACTCAATTCGGGAACCTCACAAGCCAAATTTGTAGTATTTTGCACGAATTGCAAGAGATGTTTACAAGTGGACGGTTGAAGTGGAAGCTCGTATTGAGTTTGCTAGAGAATGATTTGCCAAGCCTTCGATAGCTCGTCGCTGATTCAAATCCGGCTCAAAGGACTTTTGCCAAATGCACATTTTATTGAATACTTGGAAAGTTAAATACTTGGAAAGTAAAATAACAGACAATTTATAATTATATTATATTTCATCACTGAAAATAGATGCCTTTTGCTTTGAGGCTGTGACCACCTTATTTTTCTGTCCAACACAAATCTTCATTGGTTTCCTGTGAGGTGTTTTGGATCCCCATCTCTTGCTATGAACTGGCAAAACAGCAGAATCCCCTTGACAATCTTGATTTCTCAAGGGAAATGAGAGAACACTATACACCATCCAAGATATTAAAATATTGTCAAGGCCCAACGCGGCTGAATACTCTGAGGAGATGGCCTGTGAGGTGCCGCCTTTCAACTTTTCCCCCTTAGTATGGTGGTCAGTAACATGCGGGAGACTGCGGAGGGGGTCATTTTTTTAATTGGGAACTGATGTGCTTTTACTCAATTCGGGAACCTCACAAGCCAAATTTGTAGTATTTTGCACGAATTGCAAGAGATGTTTACAAGTCGACGGTTGAAGTGGAAGCTCGTATTGAGTTTGCTAGAGTTGATATGCCAAGCCTTCGATAGCTCAGTTGGTAGAGGGGAGGACTGTAGTGGTAAAACAGGCATCCTTAGGTCGCTGGTTCAAATCCGGCTTGAAGGACTCTTGCCAAATGCACATTTTATTGAATACTTGGAAAGTAAAATAACAGACAATTTATAATTATATTATATTTCATCACTGAAAATAGATGCCTTTTGCTTTGAGGCTGTGGCCACGTTATTTTTCTGTCCAACACGAATCTTCATTGGTTTCCTGTCAGGTGTTTTGGATCCCCATCTCTTGCTATGAACTGGCAAAACAGCAGAATCCCCTTGACAATCTTGATTTCTCAAGGGAAATGAGAGAACACTATACACCATCCAAGATATTAAAATATTGTCAAGGCCCAACACGGCTGAATACTCTGAGGAGATGGCCTGTGAGGCGCCGCCTTTCAACTTTTCCCCCTTAGTATAGTGGTCATTAACATGCGGGAGACTGCGGAGGGGGTCATTTTTTTAATTGGGAACTGATGTGCTTTTACTCAATTCGGGAACCTCACAAGCCAAATTTGTGGTATTTTGCACGAATTGCAAGAGATGTTTACAAGTGGACGGTTGAAGTGGAAGCTCGTATTGAGTTTGCTAGAGAATGATTTGCCAAGCCTTCGATAGCTCGTCGCTGATTCAAATCCGGCTCAAAGGACTTTTGCCAAATGCACATTTTATTGAATACTTGGAAAGTAAAATACTTGGAAAGTAAAATAACAGACAATTTATAATTATATTATATTTCATCACTGAAAATAGATGCCTTTTGCTTTGAGGCTGTGGCCACATTATTTTTCTGTCCGACACCAATCTTCGTTGTTTTCCTGTGAGGTATTTTGGATCCCCATCTCTTGCTATGAACTGACAAAACAGCAGAATCCCCTTGACAATCTTGATTTCTCAAGGGAAATGGGCGAACACTATACACCATCCAAGATATTAAAATATTGTCAAGGCCGAACACTGATGAATACTCTGAGGAGATGGCCTGTGAGGCGCCGCCTTTCAACTTTTCCTCCTTTGTATGGTGGTCAGTAACATGCGGGAGACTGCGGAGGGGGTCATTATTTAATTTGTGAACTGATGTGCTTTTACTCAATTCGGGAACGTCACAAGCCAAATTTGTAGTATTTTGCACGAATTGCAAGAGATGTTTACAGGTCGACGGTTGAAGTGGAAGCTCGTATTGAGTTTGCTAGAGAACGATTTGCCAAGCCTTTGATAGCTCAGTTGGTAGAGTGGAGGACTATAGTGGTAAAACAGGCATCCTTAGGTCGCTGGTTCAAATCCGGCTCGAAGGACTTTTGCCAAATGCACATTTTATTGAATACTTGGAAAGTAAAATACTTGGAAAGTAAAATAACAGACAATTTATAATTATATTATATTTCATCACTGAAAATAGATGCCTTTTGCTTTGAGGCTGTGACCACCTTATTTTTCTGTCCAACACAAATCTTCATTGGTTTCCTGTGAGGTGTTTTGGATCCCCATCTCTTGCTATGAACTGGCAAAACAGCAGAATCCCCTTGACAATCTTGATTTCTCAAGGGAAATGAGAGAACACTATACACCATCCAAGATATTAAAATATTGTCAAGGCCCAACGCGGCTGAATACTCTGAGGAGATGGCCTGTGAGGTGCCGCCTTTCAACTTTTCCCCCTTAGTATGGTGGTCAGTAACATGCGGGAGACTGCGGAGGGGGTCATTTTTTTAATTGGGAACTGATGTGCTTTTACTCAATTCGGGAACCTCACAAGCCAAATTTGTAGTATTTTGCACGAATTGCAAGAGATGTTTACAAGTCGACGGTTGAAGTGGAAGCTCGTATTGAGTTTGCTAGAGAATGATTTGCCAAGCCTTCGAAAGCTCAGTTGGTAGAGCGGAGGACTGTAGTGGTAAAACAGGCATCCTTAGGTCGCTGGTTCAAATCCGGCTCGAAGGACTTTTGCCAAATGCAAATTTTATTGAATACTTGGAAAGTAAAATACTTGGAAAATAAAATAACAGACAATTTATAATTATATTATATTTCATCACTGAAAATAGATGCCTTTTGCTTTGAGGCTGTGGCCACGTTATGTTTCTGTCCAACACCAATCTTCATTGGTTTCCTGTGAGGTGTTTCAGATCCCCATCTCTTGCTATGAACTGGCAAAACAGCAGAATCCCCTTGACAATCTTGATTTCTCAAGGGAAATGAGAGAACAGTATACACCATCCAAGATATTAAAATATTGTCAAGGCCCAACACGGCTGAATACTCTGAGGAGATGGCCTGTGAGGCGCCGCCTTTCAACTTTTCCCCCTTAGTATGGTGGTCAGTAACATGCGGGAGACTGCGGAGGGGGTCATTTTTTTCATTGGGAACTGATGTGCTTTTACTCAATTCGGGAACGTCACAAGCCAAATTTGTAGTATTTTGCACGAATTCCAAGAGATGTTTACAAGTCGACGGTTGAAGTGGAAGCTCGTATTGAGTTTGCTAGAGAACGATTTGCCAAGCCTTCGATAGCTCAGTTGGTAGAGCAGAGGACTGTAATGGTAAAACAGGCATCCTTAGGTGGCTGGTTCAAATCCGGCTCGAAGGACTTTTGCCAAATGCACATTTTATTGAATACTTGGAAAGTAAAATACTTGGAAAGTAAAATAACAGACAATTTATAATTATATTATATTTCATCACTGAAAATAGATGCCTTTTGCTTTGAGGCTGTGGCCACGTTATTTTTCTGTCCGACACCAATCTTCGTTGGTTTCCTGTGAGGTATTTTGGATCCCCATCTCTTGCTATGAACTGACAAAACAGCAGAATCCCCTTGACAATCTTGATTTCTCAAGGGAAATGGGAGAACACTATACACCATCCAAGATATTAAAATATTGTCAAGGCCGAACACTGATGAATACTCTGAGGAGATGGCCTGTGAGGCGCCGCCTTTCAACTTTTCCTCCTTTGTATGGTGGTCAGTAACATGCGGGAGACTGCGGAGGGGGTCATTTTTTTAATTGTGAACTGATGTGCTTTTACTCAATTCGGGAACCTCACAAGCCAAATTTGTAGTATTTTGCACGAATTACAAGAGATGTTTGAATGTCGACGGTTGAAGTGGAAGCTCGTATTGAGCTTGCTAGAGACTGATTTGCCAAGCCTTTGATAGCTCAGTTGGTAGAGCGGAGGACTATAGTGGTAAAACAGGCATCCTTAGGTCGCTGGTTCAAATCCGGCTCGAAGGACTTTTGCCAAATGCAAATTTTATTGAATACTTGGAAAGTAAAATACTTGGAAAATAAAATAACAGACAATTTATAATTATATTATATTTCATCACTGAAATATGATGCCTTTTGCTTTGAGGCTGTGGCCACGTTATGTTTCTGTCCAACACCAATCTTCATTGGTTTCCTGTGAGGTGTTTCAGATCCCCATCTCTTGCTATGAACTGGCAAAACAGCAGAATCCCCTTGACAATCTTGATTTCTCAAGGGAAATGAGAGAACAGTATACACCATCCAAGATATTAAAATATTGTCAAGGCCCAACACGGCTGAATACTCTGAGGAGATGGCCTGTGAGGCGCCGCCTTTCAACTTTTCCCCCTTAGTATGGTGGTCAGTAACATGCGGGAGACTGCGGAGGGGGTCATTTTTTTCATTGGGAACTGATGTGCTTTTACTCAATTCGGGAACGTCACAAGCCAAATTTGTAGTATTTTGCACGAATTGCAAGAGATGTTTACAAGTCGACGGTTGAAGTGGAAGCTCGTATTGAGTTTGCTAGAGAACGATTTGCCAAGCCTTCGATAGCTCAGTTGGTAGAGCAGAGGACTGTAATGGTAAAACAGGCATCCTTAGGTGGCTGGTTCAAATCCGGCTCGAGGGACTTTTGCCAAATGCACATTTTATTGAATACTTGGAAAGTAAAATACTTGGAAAGTAAAATAACAGACAATTTATAATTATATTATATTTCATCACTGAAAATAGATGCCTTTTGCTTTGAGGCTGTGGCCACGTTATTTTTCTGTCCGACACCAATCTTCGTTGGTTTCCTGTGAGGTATTTTGGATCCCCATCTCTTGCTATGAACTGACAAAACAGCAGAATCCCCTTGACAATCTTGATTTCTCAAGGGAAATGGGAGAACACTATACACCATCCAAGATATTAAAATATTGTCAAGGCCGAACACTGATGAATACTCTGAGGAGATGGCCTGTGAGGCGCCGCCTTTCAACTTTTCCTCCTTTGTATGGTGGTCAGTAACATGCGGGAGACTGCGGAGGGGGTCATTTTTTTAATTGTGAACTGATGTGCTTTTACTCAATTCGGGAACCTCACAAGCCAAATTTGTAGTATTTTGCACGAATTGCAAGAGATGTTTACAAGTCGACGGTTGAAGTGGAAGCTCGTATTGAGTTTGCTAGAGAATGATTTGCCAAGCCTTCGAAAGCTCAGTTGGTAGAGCGGAGGACTGTAGTGGTAAAACAACAGACAATTTATAATTATATTATATTTCATCACTGAAAATAGATGCCTTTTGCTTTGAGGCTGTGACCACCTTATTTTTCTGTCCAACACAAATCTTCATTGGTTTCCTGTGAGGTGTTTTGGATCCCCATCTCTTGCTATGAACTGGCAAAACAGCAGAATCCCCTTGACAATCTTGATTTCTCAAGGGAAATGAGAGAACACTATACACCATCCAAGATATTAAAATATTGTCAAGGCCCAACGCGGCTGAATACTCTGAGGAGATGGCCTGTGAGGTGCCGCCTTTCAACTTTTCCCCCTTAGTATGGTGGTCAGTAACATGCGGGAGACTGCGGAGGGGGTCATTTTTTTAATTGGGAACTGATGTGCTTTTACTCAATTCGGGAACCTCACAAGCCAAATTTGTAGTATTTTGCACGAATTGCAAGAGATGTTTACAAGTCGACGGTTGAAGTGGAAGCTCGTATTGAGTTTGCTAGAGTTGATATGCCAAGCCTTCGATAGCTCAGTTGGTAGAGGGGAGGACTGTAGTGGTAAAACAGGCATCCTTAGGTCGCTGGTTCAAATCCGGCTTGAAGGACTCTTGCCAAATGCACATTTTATTGAATACTTGGAAAGTAAAATAACAGACAATTTATAATTATATTATATTTCATCACTGAAAATAGATGCCTTTTGCTTTGAGGCTGTGGCCACGTTATTTTTCTGTCCAACACGAATCTTCATTGGTTTCCTGTCAGGTGTTTTGGATCCCCATCTCTTGCTATGAACTGGCAAAACAGCAGAATCCCCTTGACAATCTTGATTTCTCAAGGGAAATGAGAGAACACTATACACCATCCAAGATATTAAAATATTGTCAAGGCCCAACACGGCTGAATACTCTGAGGAGATGGCCTGTGAGGCGCCGCCTTTCAACTTTTCCCCCTTAGTATAGTGGTCATTAACATGCGGGAGACTGCGGAGGGGGTCATTTTTTTAATTGGGAACTGATGTGCTTTTACTCAATTCGGGAACCTCACAAGCCAAATTTGTGGTATTTTGCACGAATTGCAAGAGATGTTTACAAGTGGACGGTTGAAGTGGAAGCTCGTATTGAGTTTGCTAGAGAATGATTTGCCAAGCCTTCGATAGCTCGTCGCTGATTCAAATCCGGCTCAAAGGACTTTTGCCAAATGCACATTTTATTGAATACTTGGAAAGTAAAATACTTGGAAAGTAAAATAACAGACAATTTATAATTATATTATATTTCATCACTGAAAATAGATGCCTTTTGCTTTGAGGCTGTGGCCACATTATTTTTCTGTCCGACACCAATCTTCGTTGTTTTCCTGTGAGGTATTTTGGATCCCCATCTCTTGCTATGAACTGACAAAACAGCAGAATCCCCTTGACAATCTTGATTTCTCAAGGGAAATGGGCGAACACTATACACCATCCAAGATATTAAAATATTGTCAAGGCCGAACACTGATGAATACTCTGAGGAGATGGCCTGTGAGGCGCCGCCTTTCAACTTTTCCTCCTTTGTATGGTGGTCAGTAACATGCGGGAGACTGCGGAGGGGGTCATTTTTTAAATTGTGAACTGATGTGCTTTTACTCAATTCGGGAACGTCACAAGCCAAATTTGTAGTATTTTGCACGAATTGCAAGAGATGTTTACAGGTCGAAGGTTGAAGTGGAAGCTCGTATTGAGTTTGCTAGAGAACGATTTGCCAAGCCTTTGATAGCTCAGTTGGTAGAGTGGAGGACTATAGTGGTAAAACAGGCATCCTTAGGTCGCTGGTTCAAATCCGGCTCGAAGGACTTTTGCCAAATGCACATTTTATTGAATACTTGGAAAGTAAAATACTTGGAAAGTAAAATAACAGACAATTTATAATTATATTATATTTCATCACTGAAAATAGATGCCTTTTGCTTTGAGGCTGTGACCACCTTATTTTTCTGTCCAACACAAATCTTCATTGGTTTCCTGTGAGGTGTTTTGGATCCCCATCTCTTGCTATGAACTGGCAAAACAGCAGAATCCCCTTGACAATCTTGATTTCTCAAGGGAAATGAGAGAACACTATACACCATCCAAGATATTAAAATATTGTCAAGGCCCAACGCGGCTGAATACTCTGAGGAGATGGCCTGTGAGGTGCCGCCTTTCAACTTTTCCCCCTTAGTATGGTGGTCAGTAACATGCGGGAGACTGCGGAGGGGGTCATTTTTTTAATTGGGAACTGATGTGCTTTTACTCAATTCGGGAACCTCACAAGCCAAATTTGTAGTATTTTGCACGAATTGCAAGAGATGTTTACAAGTCGACGGTTGAAGTGGAAGCTCGTATTGAGTTTGCTAGAGAATGATTTGCCAAGCCTTCGAAAGCTCAGTTGGTAGAGCGGAGGACTGTAGTGGTAAAACAGGCATCCTTAGGTCGCTGGTTCAAATCCGGCTCGAAGGACTTTTGCCAAATGCAAATTTTATTGAATACTTGGAAAGTAAAATACTTGGAAAATAAAATAACAGACAATTTATAATTATATTATATTTCATCACTGAAAATAGATGCCTTTTGCTTTGAGGCTGTGGCCACGTTATGTTTCTGTCCAACACCAATCTTCATTGGTTTCCTGTGAGGTGTTTCAGATCCCCATCTCTTGCTATGAACTGGCAAAACAGCAGAATCCCCTTGACAATCTTGATTTCTCAAGGGAAATGAGAGAACAGTATACACCATCCAAGATATTAAAATATTGTCAAGGCCCAACACGGCTGAATACTCTGAGGAGATGGCCTGTGAGGCGCCGCCTTTCAACTTTTCCCCCTTAGTATGGTGGTCAGTAACATGCGGGAGACTGCGGAGGGGGTCATTTTTTTCATTGGGAACTGATGTGCTTTTACTCAATTCGGGAACGTCACAAGCCAAATTTGTAGTATTTTGCACGAATTCCAAGAGATGTTTACAAGTCGACGGTTGAAGTGGAAGCTCGTATTGAGTTTGCTAGAGAACGATTTGCCAAGCCTTCGATAGCTCAGTTGGTAGAGCAGAGGACTGTAATGGTAAAACAGGCATCCTTAGGTGGCTGGTTCAAATCCGGCTCGAAGGACTTTTGCCAAATGCACATTTTATTGAATACTTGGAAAGTAAAATACTTGGAAAGTAAAATAACAGACAATTTATAATTATATTATATTTCATCACTGAAAATAGATGCCTTTTGCTTTGAGGCTGTGGCCACGTTATTTTTCTGTCCGACACCAATCTTCGTTGGTTTCCTGTGAGGTATTTTGGATCCCCATCTCTTGCTATGAACTGACAAAACAGCAGAATCCCCTTGACAATCTTGATTTCTCAAGGGAAATGGGAGAACACTATACACCATCCAAGATATTAAAATATTGTCAAGGCCGAACACTGATGAATACTCTGAGGAGATGGCCTGTGAGGCGCCGCCTTTCAACTTTTCCTCCTTTGTATGGTGGTCAGTAACATGCGGGAGACTGCGGAGGGGGTCATTTTTTTAATTGTGAACTGATGTGCTTTTACTCAATTCGGGAACCTCACAAGCCAAATTTGTAGTATTTTGCACGAATTACAAGAGATGTTTGAATGTCGACGGTTGAAGTGGAAGCTCGTATTGAGCTTGCTAGAGACTGATTTGCCAAGCCTTTGATAGCTCAGTTGGTAGAGCGGAGGACTATAGTGGTAAAACAGGCATCCTTAGGTCGCTGGTTCAAATCCGGCTCGAAGGACTTTTGCCAAATGCAAATTTTATTGAATACTTGGAAAGTAAAATACTTGGAAAATAAAATAACAGACAATTTATAATTATATTATATTTCATCACTGAAAATAGATGCCTTTTGCTTTGAGGCTGTGGCCACGTTATGTTTCTGTCCAACACCAATCTTCATTGGTTTCCTGTGAGGTGTTTCAGATCCCCATCTCTTGCTATGAACTGGCAAAACAGCAGAATCCCCTTGACAATCTTGATTTCTCAAGGGAAATGAGAGAACAGTATACACCATCCAAGATATTAAAATATTGTCAAGGCCCAACACGGCTGAATACTCTGAGGAGATGGCCTGTGAGGCGCCGCCTTTCAACTTTTCCCCCTTAGTATGGTGGTCAGTAACATGCGGGAGACTGCGGAGGGGGTCATTTTTTTCATTGGGAACTGATGTGCTTTTACTCAATTCGGGAACGTCACAAGCCAAATTTGTAGTATTTTGCACGAATTGCAAGAGATGTTTACAAGTCGACGGTTGAAGTGGAAGCTCGTATTGAGTTTGCTAGAGAACGATTTGCCAAGCCTTCGATAGCTCAGTTGGTAGAGCAGAGGACTGTAATGGTAAAACAGGCATCCTTAGGTGGCTGGTTCAAATCCGGCTCGAGGGACTTTTGCCAAATGCACATTTTATTGAATACTTGGAAAGTAAAATACTTGGAAAGTAAAATAACAGACAATTTATAATTATATTATATTTCATCACTGAAAATAGATGCCTTTTGCTTTGAGGCTGTGGCCACGTTATTTTTCTGTCCGACACCAATCTTCGTTGGTTTCCTGTGAGGTATTTTGGATCCCCATCTCTTGCTATGAACTGACAAAACAGCAGAATCCCCTTGACAATCTTGATTTCTCAAGGGAAATGGGAGAACACTATACACCATCCAAGATATTAAAATATTGTCAAGGCCGAACACTGATGAATACTCTGAGGAGATGGCCTGTGAGGCGCCGCCTTTCAACTTTTCCTCCTTTGTATGGTGGTCAGTAACATGCGGGAGACTGCGGAGGGGGTCATTTTTTTAATTGTGAACTGATGTGCTTTTACTCAATTCGGGAACCTCACAAGCCAAATTTGTAGTATTTTGCACGAATTACAAGAGATGTTTGAATGTCGACGGTTGAAGTGGAAGCTCGTATTGAGCTTGCTAGAGACTGATTTGCCAAGCATTTGATAGCTCAGTTGGTAGAGCGGAGGACTATAGTGGTAAAACAGGCATCCTTAGGTCGCTGGTTCAAATCCGGCTCGAAGGACTTTTGCCAAATGCACATTTTATTGAATACTTGGAAAGTAAAATACTTGGAAAGTAAAATAACAGACAATTTATAATTATATTATATTTCATCACTGAAAATAGATGCCTTTTGCTTTGAGGCTGTGACCACCTTATTTTTCTGTCCAACACAAATCTTCATTGGTTTCCTGTGAGGTGTTTTGGATCCCCATCTCTTGCTATGAACTGGCAAAACAGCAGAATCCCCTTGACAATCTTGATTTCTCAAGGGAAATGAGAGAACACTATACACCATCCAAGATATTAAAATATTGTCAAGGCCCAACGCGGCTGAATACTCTGAGGAGATGGCCTGTGAGGTGCCGCCTTTCAACTTTTCCCCCTTAGTATGGTGGTCAGTAACATGCGGGAGACTGCGGAGGGGGTCATTTTTTTAATTGGGAACTGATGTGCTTTTACTCAATTCGGGAACCTCACAAGCCAAATTTGTAGTATTTTGCACGAATTGCAAGAGATGTTTACAAGTCGACGGTTGAAGTGGAAGCTCGTATTGAATTTGCTAGAGTTGATATGCCAAGCCTTCGATAGCTCAGTTGGTAGAGGGGAGGACTGTAGTGGTAAAACAGGCATCCTTAGGTCGCTGGTTCAAATCCGGCTCGAAGGACTCTTGCCAAATGCACATTTTATTGAATACTTGGAAAGTAAAATACTTGGAAAGTAAAATAACAGACAATTTATAATTATATTATATTTCATCACTGAAAATAGATGCCTTTTGCTTTGAGGCTGTGGCCACGTTATTTTTCTGTCCAACACGAATCTTCATTGGTTTCCTGTCAGGTGTTTTGGATCCCCATCTCTTGCTATGAACTGGCAAAACAGCAGAATCCCCTTGACAATCTTGATTTCTCAAGGGAAATGAGAGAACACTATACACCATCCAAGATATTAAAATATTGTTAAGGCCCAACACGGCTGAATACTCTGAGGAGATGGCCTGTGAGGCGCCGCCTTTCAACTTTTCCCCCTTAGTATGGTGGTCATTAACATGCAGGAGACTGCGGAGGGGGTCATTTTTTTAATTGGGAACTGATGTGCTTTTACTCAATTCGGGAACCTCACAAGCCAAATTTGTAGTATTTTGCACGAATTGCAAGAGATGTTTACAAGTCGACGGTTGAAGTGGAAGCTCGTATTGAGTTTGCTAGAGAATGATTTGCCAAGCCTTCGAAAGCTCAGTTGGTAGAGCGGAGGACTGTAGTGTTAAAACAGGCATCCTTAGGTCGCTGGTTCAAATCCGGCTCGAGGGACTTTTGCCAAATGCAAATTTTATTGAATACTTGGAAAGTAAAATACTTGGAAAATAAAATAACAGACAATTTATAATTATATTATATTTCATCACTGAAAATAGATGCCTTTTGCTTTGAGGCTGTGGCCACGTTATGTTTCTGTCCAACACCAATCTTCATTGGTTTCCTGTGAGGTGTTTCAGATCCCCATCTCTTGCTATGAACTGGCAAAACAGCAGAATCCCCTTCACAATCTTGATTTCTCAAGGGAAATGAGAGAACAGTATACACCATCCAAGATATTAAAATATTGTCAAGGCCCAACACGGCTGAATACTCTGAGGAGATGGCCTGTGAGGCGCCGCCTTTCAACTTTTCCCCCTTAGTATGGTGGTCAGTAACATGCGGGAGACTGCGGAGGGGGTCATTTTTTTCATTGGGAACTGATGTGCTTTTACTCAATTCGGGAACGTCACAAGCCAAATTTGTAGTATTTTGCACGAATTGCAAGAGATGTTTACAAGTCGACGGTTGAAGTGGAAGCTCGTATTGAGTTTGCTAGAGAACGATTTGCCAAGCCTTCGATAGCTCAGTTGGTAGAGCAGAGGACTGTAATGGTAAAACAGGCATCCTTAGGTGGCTGGTTCAAATCCGGCTCGAGGGACTTTTGCCAAATGCACATTTTATTGAATACTTGGAAAGTAAAATACTTGGAAAGTAAAATAACAGACAATTTATAATTATATTATATTTCATCACTGAAAATAGATGCCTTTTGCTTTGAGGCTGTGGCCACGTTATTTTTCTGTCCAACACGAATCTTCATTGGTTTCCTGTCAGGTGTTTTGGATCCCCATCTCTTGCTATGAACTGGCAAAACAGCAGAATCCCCTTGACAATCTTGATTTCTCAAGGGAAATGAGAGAACACTATACACCATCCAAGATATTAAAATATTGTTAAGGCCCAACACGGCTGAATACTCTGAGGAGATGGCCTGTGAGGCGCCGCCTTTCAACTTTTCCCCCTTAGTATGGTGGTCATTAACATGCAGGAGACTGCGGAGGGGGTCATTTTTTTAATTGGGAACTGATGTGCTTTTACTCAATTCGGGAACCTCACAAGCCAAATTTGTAGTATTTTGCACGAATTGCAAGAGATGTTTACAAGTCGACGGTTGAAGTGGAAGCTCGTATTGAGTTTGCTAGAGAATGATTTGCCAAGCCTTCGAAAGCTCAGTTGGTAGAGCGGAGGACTGTAGTGTTAAAACAGGCATCCTTAGGTCGCTGGTTCAAATCCGGCTCGAGGGACTTTTGCCAAATGCAAATTTTATTGAATACTTGGAAAGTAAAATACTTGGAAAATAAAATAACAGACAATTTATAATTATATTATATTTCATCACTGAAAATAGATGCCTTTTGCTTTGAGGCTGTGGCCACGTTATGTTTCTGTCCAACACCAATCTTCATTGGTTTCCTGTGAGGTGTTTCAGATCCCCATCTCTTGCTATGAACTGGCAAAACAGCAGAATCCCCTTGACAATCTTGATTTCTCAAGGGAAATGAGAGAACAGTATACACCATCCAAGATATTAAAATATTGTCAAGGCCCAACACGGCTGAATACTCTGAGGAGATGGCCTGTGAGGCGCCGCCTTTCAACTTTTCCCCCTTAGTATGGTGGTCAGTAACATGCGGGAGACTGCGGAGGGGGTCATTTTTTTCATTGGGAACTGATGTGCTTTTACTCAATTCGGGAACGTCACAAGCCAAATTTGTAGTATTTTGCACGAATTGCAAGAGATGTTTACAAGTCGACGGTTGAAGTGGAAGCTCGTATTGAGTTTGCTAGAGAACGATTTGCCAAGCCTTCGATAGCTCAGTTGGTAGAGCAGAGGACTGTAATGGTAAAACAGGCATCCTTAGGTGGCTGGTTCAAATCCGGCTCGAGGGACTTTTGCCAAATGCACATTTTATTGAATACTTGGAAAGTAAAATACTTGGAAAGTAAAATAACAGACAATTTATAATTATATTATATTTCATCACTGAAAATAGATGCCTTTTGCTTTGAGGCTGTGGCCACGTTATTTTTCTGTCCGACACCAATCTTCGTTGGTTTCCTGTGAGGTATTTTGGATCCCCATCTCTTGCTATGAACTGACAAAACAGCAGAATCCCCTTGACAATCTTGATTTCTCAAGGGAAATGGGAGAACACTATACACCATCCAAGATATTAAAATATTGTCAAGGCCGAACACTGATGAATACTCTGAGGAGATGGCCTGTGAGGCGCCGCCTTTCAACTTTTCCTCCTTTGTATGGTGGTCAGTAACATGCGGGAGACTGCGGAGGGGGTCATTTTTTTAATTGTGAACTGATGTGCTTTTACTCAATTCGGGAACCTCACAAGCCAAATTTGTAGTATTTTGCACGAATTGCAAGAGATGTTTGAATGTCGACGGTTGAAGTGGAAGCTCGTATTGAGCTTGCTAGAGACTGATTTGCCAAGCCTTTGATAGCTCAGTTGGTAGAGCGGAGGACTATAGTGGTAAAACAGGCATCCTTAGGTCGCTGGTTCAAATCCGGCTCGAAGGACTTTTGCCAAATGCACATTTTATTGAATACTTGGAAAGTAAAATACTTGGAAAGTAAAATAACAGACAATTTATAATTATATTATATTTCATCACTGAAAATAGATGCCTTTTGCTTTGAGGCTGTGACCACCTTATTTTTCTGTCCAACACAAATCTTCATTGGTTTCCTGTGAGGTGTTTTGGATCCCCATCTCTTGCTATGAACTGGCAAAACAGCAGAATCCCCTTGACAATCTTGATTTCTCAAGGGAAATGAGAGAACACTATACACCATCCAAGATATTAAAATATTGTCAAGGCCCAACGCGGCTGAATACTCTGAGGAGATGGCCTGTGAGGTGCCGCCTTTCAACTTTTCCCCCTTAGTATGGTGGTCAGTAACATGCGGGAGACTGCGGAGGGGGTCATTTTTTTAATTGGGAACTAATGTGCTTTTACTCAATTCGGGAACCTCACAAGCCAAATTTGTAGTATTTTGCACGAATTGCAAGAGATGTTTACAAGTCGACGGTTGAAGTGGAAGCTCGTATTGAGTTTGCTAGAGTTGATATGCCAAGCCTTCGATAGCTCAGTTGGTAGAGGGGAGGACTGTAGTGGTAAAACAGGCATCCTTAGGTCGCTGGTTCAAATCCGGCTCGAAGGACTCTTGCCAAATGCACATTTTATTGAATACTTGTAAAGTAAAATACTTGGAAAGTAAAATAACAGACAATTTATAATTATATTATATTTCATCACTGAAAATAGATGCCTTTTGCTTTGAGGCTGTGGCCACGTTATTTTTCTGTCCAACACGAATCTTCATTGGTTTCCTGTCAGGTGTTTTGGATCCCCATCTCTTGCTATGAACTGGCAAAACAGCAGAATCCCCTTGACAATCTTGATTTCTCAAGGGAAATGAGAGAACACTATACACCATCCAAGATATTAAAATATTGTCAAGGCCCAACACGGCTGAATACTCTGAGCTGATGGCCTGTGAGGCGCCGCCTTTCAACTTTTCCCCCTTAGTATAGTGGTCATTAACATGCGGGAGACTGCGGAGGGGGTCATTTTTTTAATTGGGAACTGATGTGCTTTTACTCAATTCGGGAACCTCACAAGCCAAATTTGTAGTATTTTGCACGAATTGCAAGAGATGTTTACAAGTGGACGGTTGAAGTGGAAGCTCGTATTGAGTTTGCTAGAGAATGATTTGCCAAGCCTTCGATAGCTCGTCGCTGATTCAAATCCGGCTCAAAGGACTTTTGCCAAATGCACATTTTATTGAATACTTGGAAAGTAAAATACTTGGAAAGTAAAATAACAGACAATTTATAATTATATTATATTTCATCACTGAAAATAGATGCCTTTTGCTTTGAGGCTGTGGCCACGTTATTTTTCTGTCCGACACCAATCTTCGTTGGTTTCCTGTGACGTGTTTTGGATCCCCATCTCTTGCTATGAACTGACAAAACAGCAGAATCCCCTTGACAATCTTGATTTCTCAAGGGAAATGAGAGAACACTATAAAATATTGTCAAGGCCCAACGCGGCTGAATACTCTGAGGAGATGGCCTGTGAGGTGCCGCCTTTCAACTTTTCCCCCTTAGTATGGTGGTCAGTAACATGCGGGAGACTGCGGAGGGGGTCATTTTTTTAATTGGGAACTGATGTGCTTTTACTCAATTCGGGAACCTCACAAGCCAAATTTGTAGTATTTTGCACGAATTGCAAGAGATGTTTGAATGTCGACGGTTGAAGTGGAAGCTCGTATTGAGCTTGCTAGAGACTGATTTGCCAAGCCTTCGATAGCTCAGTTGGTAGAGCGGAGGACTGTAGTGGTAAAACAGGCATCCTTAGGTCGCTGGTTCAAATCCAGCTCGAAGGACTTTTGCCAAATGCACATTTTATTGAATACTTGGAAAGTAAAATACTTGGAAAGTAAAATAACAGACAATTTATAATTATATTATATTTCATCACTGAAAATAGATGCCTTTTGCTTTGAGGCTGTGGCCACGTTATTTTTCTGTCCAACACGAATCTTCATTGGTTTCCTGTGAGGTGTTTTGGATCCCCATCTCTTGCTATGAACTGGCAAAACAGCAGAATCCCCTTGACAATCTTGATTTCTCAAGAGAAATGAGAGAACACTATACACCATCCAAGATATTAAAATATTGTCAAGGCCCAACGCGGCTGAATACTCTGAGGAGATGGCCTGTGAGGTGCCGACTTTCAACTTTTCCCCCTGAGTATGGTGGTCAGTAACATGCGGGCGACTGCGGAGGGGGTCATTTTTTTAATTGGGAACTGATGTGCTTTTACTCAATTCGGGAACCTCACAAGCCAAATTTGTAGTATTTTGCACGAATTGCAAGAGATGTTTACAAGTCGACGGTTGAAGTGGAAGCTCGTATTGAGTTTGCTAGAGTTGATTTGCCAAGCCTTCGATAGCTCAGTTGGTAGAGCGGAGGACTGTAGTAGTAAAACAGGCATCCTTAGGTCACTGGTTCAAATCCGGTTCGAAGGACTTTTGCCAAATGCACATTTTATTGAATACTTGGAAAGTAAAATACTTGGAAAGTAAAATAACAGACAATTTATAATTATATTATATTTCATCACTGAAAATAGATGCCTTTTGCTTTGAGGCTGTGGCCACGTTATTTTTCTGTCCAACACGAATCTTCATTGGTTTCCTGTCAGGTGTTTTGGATCCCCATCTCTTGCTATGAACTGGCAAAACAGCAGAATCCCCTTGACAATCTTGATTTCTCAAGAGAAATGAGAGAACACTATACACCATCCAAGATATTAAAATATTGTCAAGGCCCAACGCGGCTGAATACTCTGAGGAGATGGCCTGTGAGGTGCCGCCTTTCAACTTTTCCCCCTTAGTATGGTGGTCAGTAACATGCGGGAGACTGCGGAGGGGGTCATTTTTTTAATTGGGAACTGATGTGCTTTTACTCAATTCGGGAACCTCACAAGCCAAATTTGTAGTATTTTGCACGAATTGCAAGAGATGTTTGAATGTCGACGGTTGAAGTGGAAGCTCGTATTGAGCTTGCTAGAGACTGATTTGCCAAGCCTTCGATAGCTCAGTTGGTAGAGCGGAGGACTGTAGTGGTAAAACAGGCATCCTTAGGTCGCTGGTTCAAATCCAGCTCGAAGGACTTTTGCCAAATGCACATTTTATTGAATACTTGGAAAGTAAAATACTTGGAAAGTAAAATAACAGACAATTTATAATTATATTATATTTCATCACTGAAAATAGATGCCTTTTGCTTTGAGGCTGTGGCCACGTTATTTTTCTGTCCAACACGAATCTTCATTGGTTTCCTGTGAGGTGTTTTGGATCCCCATCTCTTGCTATGAACTGGCAAAACAGCAGAATCCCCTTGACAATCTTGATTTCTCAAGAGAAATGAGAGAACACTATACACCATCCAAGATATTAAAATATTGTCAAGGCCCAACGCGGCTGAATACTCTGAGGAGATGGCCTGTGAGGTGCCGACTTTCAACTTTTCCCCCTGAGTATGGTGGTCAGTAACATGCGGGCGACTGCGGAGGGGGTCATTTTTTTAATTGGGAACTGATGTGCTTTTACTCAATTCGGGAACCTCACAAGCCAAATTTGTAGTATTTTGCACGAATTGCAAGAGATGTTTACAAGTCGACGGTTGAAGTGGAAGCTCGTATTGAGTTTGCTAGAGTTGATTTGCCAAGCCTTCGATAGCTCAGTTGGTAGAGCGGAGGACTGTAGTAGTAAAACAGGCATCCTTAGGTCACTGGTTCAAATCCGGTTCGAAGGACTTTTGCCAAATGCACATTTTATTGAATACTTGGAAAGTAAAATACTTGGAAAGTAAAATAACAGACAATTTATAATTATATTATATTTCATCACTGAAAATAGATGCCTTTTGCTTTGAGGCTGTGCCCATGTTATTTTTCTGTCCAACACGAATCTTCATTGGTTTCCTGTCAGGTGTTTTGGATCCCCATCTCTTGCTATGAACTGGCAAAACAGCAGAATCCCCTTGACAATCTTGATTTCTCAAGGGAAATGAGAGAACACTATACACCATCCAAGATATTAAAATATTGTCAAGGCCCAACACGGCTGAATACTCTGAGGAGATGGCCTGTGAGGCGCCGCCTTTCAACTTTTCCCCCTTAGTATAGTGGTCATTAACATGCGGGAGACTGCGGACGGGGTCATTTTTTTAATTGGGAACTGATGTGCTTTTACTCAATTCGGGAACCTCACAAGCCAAATTTGTAGTATTTTGCACGAATTGCAAGAGATGTTTACAAGTGGACGGTTGAAGTGGAAGCTCGTATTGAGTTTGCTAGAGAATGATTTGCCAAGCCTTCGATAGCTCGTCGCTGATTCAAATCCGGCTCAAAGGACTTTTGCCAAATGCACATTTTATTGAATACTTGGAAAGTAAAATACTTGGAAAGTAAAATAACAGACAATTTATAATTATATTATATTTCATCACTGAAAATAGATGCCTTTTGCTTTGAGGCTGTGACCACCTTATTTTTCTGTCCAACACAAATCTTCATTGGTTTCCTGTGAGGTGTTTTGGATCCCCATCTCTTGCTATGAACTGGCAAAACAGCAGAATCCCCTTGACAATCTTGATTTCTCAAGGGAAATGAGAGAACACTATACACCATCCAAGATATTAAAATATTGTCAAGGCCCAACGCGGCTGAATACTCTGAGGAGATGGCCTGTGAGGTGCCGCCTTTCAACTTTTCCCCCTTAGTATGGTGGTCAGTAACATGCGGGAGACTGCGGAGGGGGTCATTTTTTTAATTGGGAACTGATGTGCTTTTACTCAATTCGGGAACCTCACAAGCCAAATTTGTAGTATTTTGCACGAATTGCAAGAGATGTTTACAAGTCGACGGTTGAAGTGGAAGCTCGTATTGAGTTTGCTAGAGGTGATATGCCAAGCCTTCGATAGCTCAGTTGGTAGAGGGGAGGACTGTAGTGGTAAAACAGGCATCCTTAGGTCGCTGGTTCAAATCCGGCTTGAAGGACTCTTGCCAAATGCACATTTTATTGAATACTTGGAAAGTAAAATACTTGGAAAGTAAAATAACAGACAATTTATAATTATATTATATTTCATCACTGAAAATAGATGCCTTTTGCTTTGAGGCTGTGGCCACGTTATTTTTCTGTCCAACACGAATCTTCATTGGTTTCCTGTCAGGTGTTTTGGATCCCCATCTCTTGCTATGAACTGGCAAAACAGCAGAATCCCCTTGACAATCTTGATTTCTCAAGGGAAATGAGAGAACACTATACACCATCCAAGATATTAAAATATTGTCAAGGCCCAACACGGCTGAATACTCTGAGGAGATGGCCTGTGAGGCGCCGCCTTTCAACTTTTCCCCCTTAGTATAGTGGTCATTAACATGCGGGAGACTGCGGAGGGGGTCATTTTTTTAATTGGGAACTGATGTGCTTTTACTCAATTCGGGAACCTCACAAGCCAAATTTGTAGTATTTTGCACGAATTGCAAGAGATGTTTACAAGTGGACGGTTGAAGTGGAAGCTCGTATTGAGTTTGCTAGAGAATGATTTGCCAAGCCTTCGATAGCTCGTCGCTGATTCAAATCCGGCTCAAAGGACTTTTGCCAAATGCACATTTTATTGAATACTTGGAAAGTAAAATACTTGGAAAGTAAAATAACAGACAATTTATAATTATATTATATTTCATCACTGAAAATAGATGCCTTTTGCTTTGAGGCTGTGGCCACATTATTTTTCTGTCCGACACCAATCTTCGTTGTTTTCCTGTGAGGTATTTTGGATCCCCATCTCTTGCTATGAACTGACAAAACAGCAGAATCCCCTTGACAATCTTGATTTCTCAAGGGAAATGGGAGAACACTATACACCATCCAAGATATTAAAATATTGTCAAGGCCGAACACTGATGAATACTCTGAGGAGCTGGCCTGTGAGGCGCCGCCTTTCAACTTTTCCTCCTTTGTATGGTGGTCAGTAACATGCGGGAGACTGCGGAGGGGGTCATTTTTTAAATTGTGAACTGATGTGCTTTTACTCAATTCGGGAACCTCACAAGCCAAATTTGTAGTATTTTGCACGAATTGCAAGAGATGTTTACAAGTCGACGGTTGAAGTGGAAGCTCGTATTGAGTTTGCTAGAGAACGATTTGCCAAGCCTTCGATAGCTCAGTTGGTAGAGCGGAGGACTATAGTGGTAAAACAGGCATCCTTAGGTCGCTGGTTCAAATCCGGCTCGAAGGACTTTTGCCAAATGCACATTTTATTGAATACTTGGAAAGTAAAATACTTGGAAAGTAAAATAACAGACAATTTATAATTATATTATATTTCATCACTGAAAATAGATGCCTTTTGCTTTGAGGCTGTGGCCACGTTATTTTTCTGTCCGACACCAATCTTCGTTGTTTTCCTGTGAGGTATTTTGGATCCCCATCTCTTGCTATGAACTGACAAAACAGCAGAATCCCCTTGACAATCTTGATTTCTCAAGGGAAATGGGAGACACTATACACCATCCAAGATATTAAAATATTGTCAAGGCCGAACACTGATGAATACTCTGAGGAGATGGCCTGTGAGGCGCCGCCTTTCAACTTTTCCTCCTTTGTATGGTGGTCAGTAACATGCGGGAGACTGCGGAGGGGGTCATTTTTTAAATTGTGAACTGATGTGCTTTTACTCAATTCGGGAACCTCACAAGCCAAATTTGTAGTATTTTGCACGAATTGCAAGAGATGTTTGAATGTCGACGGTTGAAGTGGAAGCTCGTATTGAGCTTGCTAGAGACTGATTTGCCAAGCCTTCGATAGCTCAGTTGGTAGAGCGGAGGACTGTAGTGGTAAAACAGGCATCCTTAGGTCGCTGGTTCAAATCCGGCTCGAAGTACTTTTGCCAAATGCACATTTTATTGAATACTTGGAAAGTAAAATACTTGGAAAGTAAAATAACAGACAATTTATAATTATATTATATTTCATCACTGAAAATAGATGCCTTTTGCTTTGAGGCTGTGACCACGTTATTTTTCTGTCCAACAAGAATCTTCATTGGTTTCCTGTGAGGTGTTTTGGATCCCCATCTCTTGCTATGAACTGGCAAAACAGCAGAATCCCCTTGACAATCTTGATTTCTCAAGAGAAATGAGAGAACACTATACACCATCCAAGATATTAAAATATTGTCAAGGCCCAACGCGGCTGAATACTCTGAGGAGATGGCCTGTGAGGTGCCGCCTTTCAACTTTTCCCCCTTAGTATGGTGGTCAGTAACATGCGGGAGACTGCGGAGGGGGTCATTTTTTTAATTGGGAACTAATGTGCTTTTACTCAATTCGGGAACCTCACAAGCCAAATTTGTAGTATTTTGCACGAATTGCAAGAGATGTTTACAGTTCGACGGTTGAAGTGGAAGCTCGTATTGAGTTTGCTAGAGTTGATATGCCAAGCCTTCGATAGCTCAGTTGGTAGAGGGGAGGACTGTAGTGGTAAAACAGGCATCCTTAGGTCGCTGGTTCAAATCCGGCCCGAAGGACTCTTGCCAAATGCACATTTTATTGAATACTTGGAAAGTAAAATACTTGGAAAATAACATAACAGACAATTTATAATTATATTATATTTCATCACTGAAAATAGATGCCTTTTGCTTTGAGGCTGTGGCCACGTTATTTTTCTGTCCAACACGAATCTTCATTGGTTTCCTGTGAGGTGTTTTGGATCCCCATCTCTTGCTATGAACTGGCAAAACAGCAGAATCCCCTTGACAATCTTGATTTCTCAAGAGAAATGAGAGAACACTATACACCATCCAAGATATTAAAATATTGTCAAGGCCCAACGCGGCTGAATACTCTGAGGAGATGGCCTGTGAGGTGCCGACTTTCAACTTTTCCCCCTGAGTATGGTGGTCAGTAACATGCGGGCGACTGCGGAGGGGGTCATTTTTTTAATTGGGAACTGATGTGCTTTTACTCAATTCGGGAACCTCACAAGCCAAATTTGTAGTATTTTGCACGAATTGCAAGAGATGTTTACAAGTCGACGGTTGAAGTGGAAGCTCATATTGAGTTTGCTAGAGTTGATTTGCCAAGCCTTCGATAGCTCAGTTGGTAGAGCGGAGGACTATAGTGGTAAAACAGGCATCCTTAGGTCGCTGGTTCAAATCCGGCTCGAAGGACTTTTGCCAAATGCACATTTTATTGAATACTTGGAAAGTAAAATACTTGGAAAGTAAAATAACAGACAATTTATAATTATATTATATTTCATCACTGAAAATAGATGCCTTTTGCTTTGAGGCTGTGACCACCTTATTTTTCTGTCCAACACAAATCTTCATTGGTTTCCTGTGAGGTGTTTTGGATCCCCATCTCTTGCTATGAACTGGCAAAACAGCAGAATCCCCTTGACAATCTTGATTTCTCAAGGGAAATGAGAGAACACTATACACCATCCAAGATATTAAAATATTGTCAAGGCCCAACGCGGCTGAATACTCTGAGGAGATGGCCTGTGAGGTGCCGCCTTTCAACTTTTCCCCCTTAGTATGGTGGTCAGTAACATGCGGGAGACTGCGGAGGGGGTCATTTTTTTAATTGGGAACTGATGTGCTTTTACTCAATTCGGGAACCTCACAAGCCAAATTTGTAGTATTTTGCACGAATTGCAAGAGATGTTTACAAGTCGACGGTTGAAGTGGAAGCTCGTATTGAATTTGCTAGAGTTGATATGCCAAGCCTTCGATAGCTCAGTTGGTAGAGGGGAGGACTGTAGTGGTAAAACAGGCATCCTTAGGTCGCTGGTTCAAATCCGGCTCGAAGGACTCTTGCCAAATGCACATTTTATTGAATACTTGGAAAGTAAAATACTTGGAAAGTAAAATAACAGACAATTTATAATTATATTATATTTCATCACTGAAAATAGATGCCTTTTGCTTTGAGGCTGTGGCCACGTTATTTTTCTGTCCAACACGAATCTTCATTGGTTTCCTGTCAGGTGATTTGGATCCCCATCTCTTGCTATGAACTGGCAAAACAGCAGAATCCCCTTGACAATCTTGATTTCTCAAGGGAAATGAGAGAACACTATACACCATCCAAGATTTTAAAATATTGTCAAGGCCCAACACGGCTGAATACTCTGAGGAGATGGCCTGTGAGGCGCCGCCTTTCAACTTTTCCCCCTTAGTATGGTGGTCATTAACATGCAGGAGACTGCGGAGGGGGTCATTTTTTTAATTGGGAACTGATGTGCTTTTACTCAATTCGGGAACCTCACAAGCCAAATTTGTAGTATTTTGCACGAATTGCAAGAGATGTTTACAAGTCGATGGTTGAAGTGGAAGCTCGTATTGAGTTTGCTAGAGAATGATTTGCCAAGCCTTCGAAAGCTCAGTTGGTAGAGCGGAGGACTGTAGTGTTAAAACAGGCATCCTTAGGTCGCTGGTTCAAATCCGGCTCGAAGGACTTTTGCCAAATGCAAATTTTATTGAATACTTGGAAAGTAAAATACTTGGAAAATAAAATAACAGACAATTTATAATTATATTATATTTCATCACTGAAAATAGATGCCTTTTGCTTTGAGGCTGTGGCCACGTTATGTTTCTGTCCAACACCAATCTTCATTGGTTTCCTGTGAGGTGTTTCAGATCCCCATCTCTTGCTATGAACTGGCAAAACAGCAGAATCCCCTTGACAATCTTGATTTCTCAAGGGAAATGAGAGAACAGTATACACCATCCAAGATATTAAAATATTGTCAAGGCCCAACACGGCTGAATACTCTGAGGAGATGGCCTGTGAGGCGCCGCCTTTCAACTTTTCCCCCTTAGTATGGTGGTCAGTAACATGCGGGAGACTGCGGAGGGGGTCATTTTTTTCATTGGGAACTGATGTGCTTTTACTCAATTCGGGAACGTCACAAGCCAAATTTGTAGTATTTTGCACGAATTGCAAGAGATGTTTACAAGTCGACGGTTGAAGTGGAAGCTCGTATTGAGTTTGCTAGAGAACGATTTGCCAAGCCTTCGATAGCTCAGTTGGTAGAGCAGAGGACTGTAATGGTAAAACAGGCATCCTTAGGTGGCTGGTTCAAATCCGGCTCGAGGGACTTTTGCCAAATGCACATTTTATTGAATACTTGGAAAGTAAAATACTTGGTAAGTAAAATAACAGACAATTTATAATTATATTATATTTCATCACTGAAAATAGATGCCTTTTGCTTTGAGGCTGTGGCCACGTTATTTTTCTGTCCGACACCAATCTTCGTTGGTTTCCTGTGAGGTATTTTGGATCCCCATCTCTTGCTATGAACTGACAAAACAGCAGAATCCCCTTGACAATCTTGATTTCTCAAGGGAAATGGGAGAACACTATACACCATCCAAGATATTAAAATATTGTCAAGGCCGAACACTGATGAATACTCTGAGGAGATGGCCTGTGAGGCGCCGCCTTTCAACTTTTCCTCCTTTGTATGGTGGTCAATAACATGCGGGAGACTGCGGAGGGGGTCATTTTTTTAATTGTGAACTGATGTGCTTTTACTCAATTCGGGAACCTCACAAGCCAAATTTGTAGTATTTTGCACGAATTGCAAGAGATGTTTGAATGTCGACGGTTGAAGTGGAAGCTCGTATTGAGCTTGCTAGAGACTGATTTGCCAAGCCTTTGATAGCTCAGTTGGTAGAGCGGAGGACTATAGTGGTAAAACAGGCATCCTTAGGTCGCTGGTTCAAATCCGGCTCGAAGGACTTTTGCCAAATGCACATTTTATTGAATACTTGGAAAGTAAAATACTTGGAAAGTAAAATAACAGACAATTTATAATTATATTATATTTCATCACTGAAAATAGATGCCTTTTGCTTTGAGGCTGTGACCACCTTATTTTTCTGTCCAACACAAATCTTCATTGGTTTCCTGTGAGGTGTTTTGGATCCCCATCTCTTGCTATGAACTGGCAAAACAGCAGAATCCCCTTGACAATCTTGATTTCTCAAGGGAAATGAGAGAACACTATACACCATCCAAGATATTAAAATATTGTCAAGGCCCAACGCGGCTGAATACTCTGAGGAGATGGCCTGTGAGGTGCCGCCTTTCAACTTTTCCCCCTTAGTATGGTGGTCAGTAACATGCGGGAGACTGCGGAGGGGGTCATTTTTTTAATTGGGAACTAATGTGCTTTTACTCAATTCGGGAACCTCACAAGCCAAATTTGTAGTATTTTGCACGAATTGCAAGAGATGTTTACAAGTCGACGGTTGAAGTGGAAGCTCGTATTGAGTTTGCTAGAGTTGATATGCCAAGCCTTCGATAGCTCAGTTGGTAGAGGGGAGGACTGTAGTGGTAAAACAGGCATCCTTAGGTCGCTGGTTCAAATCCGGCTCGAAGGACTCTTGCCAAATGCACATTTTATTGAATACTTGGAAAGTAAAATACTTGGAAAGTAAAATAACAGACAATTTATAATTATATTATATTTCATCACTGAAAATAGATGCCTTTTGCTTTGAGGCTGTGGCCACGTTATTTTTCTGTCCAACACGAATCTTCATTGGTTTCCTGTCAGGTGTTTTGGATCCCCATCTCTTGCTATGAACTGGCAAAACAGCAGAATCCCCTTGACAATCTTGATTTCTCAAGGGAAATGAGAGAACACTATACACCATCCAAGATATTAAAATATTGTCAAGGCCCAACACGGCTGAATACTCTGAGCTGATGGCCTGTGAGGCGCCGCCTTTCAACTTTTCCCCCTTAGTATAGTGGTCATTAACATGCGGGAGACTGCGGAGGGGGTCATTTTTTTAATTGGGAACTGATGTGCTTTTACTCAATTCGGGAACCTCACAAGCCAAATTTGTAGTATTTTGCACGAATTGCAAGAGATGTTTACAAGTGGACGGTTGAAGTGGAAGCTCGTATTGAGTTTGCTAGAGAATGATTTGCCAAGCCTTCGATAGCTCGTCGCTGATTCAAATCCGGCTCAAAGGACTTTTGCCAAATGCACATTTTATTGAATACTTGGAAAGTAAAATACTTGGAAAGTAAAATAACAGACAATTTATAATTATATTATATTTCATCACTGAAAATAGATGCCTTTTGCTTTGAGGCTGTGGCCACGTTATTTTTCTGTCCGACACCAATCTTCGTTGGTTTCCTGTGACGTGTTTTGGATCCCCATCTCTTGCTATGAACTGACAAAACAGCAGAATCCCCTTGACAATCTTGATTTCTCAAGGGAAATGAGAGAACACTATAAAATATTGTCAAGGCCCAACGCGGCTGAATACTCTGAGGAGATGGCCTGTGAGGTGCCGCCTTTCAACTTTTCCCCCTTAGTATGGTGGTCAGTAACATGCGGGAGACTGCGGAGGGGTCATTTTTTTAATTGGGAACTGATGTGCTTTTACTCAATTCGGGAACCTCACAAGCCAAATTTGTAGTATTTTGCACGAATTGCAAGAGATGTTTGAATGTCGACGGTTGAAGTGGAAGCTCGTATTGAGCTTGCTAGAGACTGATCTGCCAAGCCTTCGATAGCTCAGTTGGTAGAGCGGAGGACTGTAGTGGTAAAACAGGCATCCTTAGGTCGCTGGTTCAAGTCCAGCTCGAAGGACTTTTGCCACATGCACATTTTATTGAATACTTGGAAAGTAAAATACTTGGAAAGTAAAATAACAGACAATTTATAATTATATTATATTTCATCACTGAAAATAGATGCCTTTTGCTTTGAGGCTGTGGCCACGTTATTTTTCTGTCCAACACGAATCTTCATTGGTTTCCTGTGAGGTGTTTTGGATCCCCATCTCTTGCTATGAACTGGCAAAACAGCAGAATCCCCTTGACAATCTTGATTTCTCAAGAGAAATGAGAGAACACTATACACCATCCAAGATATTAAAATATTGTCAAGGCCCAACGCGGCTGAATACTCTGAGGAGATGGCCTGTGAGGTGCCGACTTTCAACTTTTCCCCCTGAGTATGGTGGTCAGTAACATGCGGGCGACTGCGGAGGGGGTCATTTTTTTAATTGGGAACTGATGTGCTTTTACTCAATTCGGGAACCTCACAAGCCAAATTTGTAGTATTTTGCACGAATTGCAAGAGATGTTTACAAGTCGACGGTTGAAGTGGAAGCTCGTATTGAGTTTGCTAGAGTTGATTTGCCAAGCCTTCGATAGCTCAGTTGGTAGAGCGGAGGACTGTAGTAGTAAAACAGGCATCCTTAGGTCACTGGTTCAAATCCGGTTCGAAGGACTTTTGCCAAATGCACATTTTATTGAATACTTGGAAAGTAAAATACTTGGAAAGTAAAATAACAGACAATTTATAATTATATTATATTTCATCACTGAAAATAGATGCCTTTTGCTTTGAGGCTGTGGCCACGTTATTTTTCTGTCCAACACGAATCTTCATTGGTTTCCTGTCAGGTGTTTTGGATCCCCATCTCTTGCTATGAACTGGCAAAACAGCAGAATCCCCTTGACAATCTTGATTTCTCAAGAGAAATGAGAGAACACTATACACCATCCAAGATATTAAAATATTGTCAAGGCCCAACGCGGCTGAATACTCTGAGGAGATGGCCTGTGAGGTGCCGCCTTTCAACTTTTCCCCCTTAGTATGGTGGTCAGTAACATGCGGGAGACTGCAGAGGGGGTCATTTTTTTAATTGGGAACTGATGTGCTTTTACTCAATTCGGGAACCTCACAAGCCAAATTTGTAGTATTTTGCACGAATTGCAAGAGATGTTTGAATGTCGACGGTTGAAGTGGAAGCTCGTATTGAGCTTGCTAGAGACTGATTTGCCAAGCCTTCGATAGCTCAGTTGGTAGAGCGGAGGACTGTAGTGGTAAAACAGGCATCCTTAGGTCGCTGGTTCAAATCCAGCTCGAAGGACTTTTGCCAAATGCACATTTTATTGAATACTTGGAAAGTAAAATACTTGGAAAGTAAAATAACAGACAATTTATAATTATATTATATTTCATCACTGAAAATAGATGCCTTTTGCTTTGAGGCTGTGGCCACGTTATTTTTCTGTCCAACACGAATCTTCATTGGTTTCCTGTGAGGTGTTTTGGATCCCCATCTCTTGCTATGAACTGGCAAAACAGCAGAATCCCCTTGACAATCTTGATTTCTCAAGAGAAATGAGAGAACACTATACACCATCCAAGATATTAAAATATTGTCAAGGCCCAACGCGGCTGAATACTCTGAGGAGATGGCCTGTGAGGTGCCGACTTTCAACTTTTCCCCCTGAGTATGGTGGTCAGTAACATGCGGGCGACTGCGGAGGGGGTCATTTTTTTAATTGGGAACTGATGTGCTTTTACTCAATTCGGGAACCTCACAAGCCAAATTTGTAGTATTTTGCACGAATTGCAAGAGATGTTTACAAGTCGACGGTTGAAGTGGAAGCTCGTATTGAGTTTGCTAGAGTTGATTTGCCAAGCCTTCGATAGCTCAGTTGGTAGAGCGGAGGACTGTAGTAGTAAAACAGGCATCCTTAGGTCACTGGTTCAAATCCGGTTCGAAGGACTTTTGCCAAATGCACATTTTATTGAATACTTGGAAAGTAAAATACTTGGAAAGTAAAATAACAGACAATTTATAATTATATTATATTTCATCACTGAAAATAGATGCCTTTTGCTTTGAGGCTGTGCCCACGTTATTTTTCTGTCCAACACGAATCTTCATTGGTTTCCTGTCAGGTGTTTTGGATCCCCATCTCTTGCTATGAACTGGCAAAACAGCAGAATCCCCTTGACAATCTTGATTTCTCAAGGGAAATGAGAGAACACTATACACCATCCAAGATATTAAAATATTGTCAAGGCCCAACACGGCTGAATACTCTGAGGAGATGGCCTGTGAGGCGCCGCCTTTCAACTTTTCCCCCTTAGTATAGTGGTCATTAACATGCGGGAGACTGCGGAGGGGGTCATTTTTTTAATTGGGAACTGATGTGCTTTTACTCAATTCGGGAACCTCACAAGCCAAATTTGTAGTATTTTGCACGAATTGCAAGAGATGTTTACAAGTGGACGGTTGAAGTGGAAGCTCGTATTGAGTTTGCTAGAGAATGATTTGCCAAGCCTTCGATAGCTCGTCGCTGATTCAAATCCGGCTCAAAGGACTTTTGCCAAATGCACATTTTATTGAATACTTGGAAAGTAAAATACTTGGAAAGTAAAATAACAGACAATTTATAATTATATTATATTTCATCACTGAAAATAGATGCCTTTTGCTTTGAGGCTGTGACCACCTTATTTTTCTGTCCAACACAAATCTTCATTGGTTTCCTGTGAGGTGTTTTGGATCCCCATCTCTTGCTATGAACTGGCAAAACAGCAGAATCCCCTTGACAATCTTGATTTCTCAAGGGAAATGAGAGAACACTATACACCATCCAAGATATTAAAATATTGTCAAGGCCCAACGCGGCTGAATACTCTGAGGAGATGGCCTGTGAGGTGCCGCCTTTCAACTTTTCCCCCTTAGTATGGTGGTCAGTAACATGCGGGAGACTGCGGAGGGGGTCATTTTTTTAATTGGGAACTGATGTGCTTTTACTCAATTCGGGAACCTCACAAGCCAAATTTGTAGTATTTTGCACGAATTGCAAGAGATGTTTACAAGTCGACGGTTGAAGTGGAAGCTCGTATTGAGTTTGCTAGAGTTGATATGCCAAGCCTTCGATAGCTCAGTTGGTAGAGGGGAGGACTGTAGTGGTAAAACAGGCATTCTTAGGTCGCTGGTTCAAATCCGGCTTGAAGGACTCTTGCCAAATGCACATTTTATTGAATACTTGGAAAGTAAAATAACAGACAATTTATAATTATATTATATTTCATCACTGAAAATAGATGCCTTTTGCTTTGAGGCTGTGGCCACGTTATTTTTCTGTCCAACACGAATCTTCATTGGTTTCCTGTCAGGTGTTTTGGATCCCCATCTCTTGCTATGAACTGGCAAAACAGCAGAATCCCCTTGACAATCTTGATTTCTCAAGGGAAATGAGAGAACACTATACACCATCCAAGATATTAAAATATTGTCAAGGCCCAACACGGCTGAATACTCTGAGGAGATGGCCTGTGAGGCGCCGCCTTTCAACTTTTCCCCCTTAGTATAGTGGTCATTAACATGCGGGAGACTGCGGAGGGGGTCATTTTTTTAATTGGGAACTGATGTGCTTTTACTCAATTCGGGAACCTCACAAGCCAAATTTGTAGTATTTTGCACGAATTGCAAGAGATGTTTACAAGTGGACGGTTGAAGTGGAAGCTCGTATTGAGTTTGCTAGAGAATGATTTGCCAAGCCTTCGATAGCTCGTCGCTGATTCAAATCCGGCTCAAAGGACTTTTGCCAAATGCACATTTTATTGAATACTTGGAAAGTAAAATACTTGGAAAGTAAAATAACAGACAATTTATAATTATATTATATTTCATCACTGAAAATAGATGCCTTTTGCTTTGAGGCTGTGGCCACATTATTTTTCTGTCCGACACCAATCTTCGTTGTTTTCCTGTGAGGTATTTTGGATCCCCATCTCTTGCTATGAACTGACAAAACAGCAGAATCCCCTTGACAATCTTGATTTCTCAAGGGAAATGGGAGAACACTATACACCATCCAAGATATTAAAATATTGTCAAGGCCGAACACTGATGAATACTCTGAGGAGCTGGCCTGTGAGGCGCCGCCTTTCAACTTTTCCTCCTTTGTATGGTGGTCAGTAACATGCGGGAGACTGCGGAGGGGGTCATTTTTTAAATTGTGAACTGATGTGCTTTTACTCAATTCGGGAACCTCACAAGCCAAATTTGTAGTATTTTGCACGAATTGCAAGAGATGTTTACAAGTCGACGGTTGAAGTGGAAGCTCGTATTGAGTTTGCTAGAGAACGATTTGCCAAGCCTTCGATAGCTCAGTTGGTAGAGCGGAGGACTATAGTGGTAAAACAGGCATCCTTAGGTCGCTGGTTCAAATCCGGCTCGAAGGACTTTTGCCAAATGCACATTTTATTGAATACTTGGAAAGTAAAATACTTGGAAAGTAAAATAACAGACAATTTATAATTATATTATATTTCATCACTGAAAATAGATGCCTTTTGCTTTGAGGCTGTGGCCACGTTATTTTTCTGTCCGACACCAATCTTCGTTGTTTTCCTGTGAGGTATTTTGGATCCCCATCTCTTGCTATGAACTGACAAAACAGCAGAATCCCCTTGACAATCTTGATTTCTCAAGGGAAATGGGAGACACTATACACCATCCAAGATATTAAAATATTGTCAAGGCCGAACACTGATGAATACTCTGAGGAGATGGCCTGTGAGGCGCCGCCTTTCAACTTTTCCTCCTTTGTATGGTGGTCAGTAACATGCGGGAGACTGCGGAGGGGGTCATTTTTTAAATTGTGAACTGATGTGCTTTTACTCAATTCGGGAACCTCACAAGCCAAATTTGTAGTATTTTGCACGAATTGCAAGAGATGTTTGAATGTCGACGGTTGAAGTGGAAGCTCGTATTGAGCTTGCTAGAGACTGATTTGCCAAGCCTTCGATAGCTCAGTTGGTAGAGCGGAGGACTGTAGTGGTAAAACAGGCATCCTTAGGTCGCTGGTTCAAATCCGGCTCGAAGTACTTTTGCCAAATGCACATTTTATTGAATACTTGGAAAGTAAAATACTTGGAAAGTAAAATAACAGACAATTTATAATTATATTATATTTCATCACTGAAAATAGATGCCTTTTGCTTTGAGGCTGTGACCACGTTATTTTTCTGTCCAACACGAATCTTCATTGGTTTCCTGTGAGGTGTTTTGGATCCCCATCTCTTGCTATGAACTGGCAAAACAGCAGAATCCCCTTGACAATCTTGATTTCTCAAGAGAAATGAGAGAACACTATACACCATCCAAGATATTAAAATATTGTCAAGGCCCAACGCGGCTGAATACTCTGAGGAGATGGCCTGTGAGGTGCCGCCTTTCAACTTTTCCCCCTGAGTATGGTGGTCAGTAACATGCGGGCGACTGCGGAGGGGGTCATTTTTTTAATTGGGAACTGATGTGCTTTTACTCAATTCGGGAACCTCACAAGCCAAATTTGTAGTATTTTGCACGAATTGCAAGAGATGTTTACAAGTCGGCGGTTGAAGTGGAAGCTCGTATTGAGTTTGCTAGAGTTGATTTGCCAAGCCTTCGATAGCTCAGTTGGTAGAGCGGAGGACTGTAGTGGTAGAACAGGCATCCTTAGGTCACTGGTTCAAATCCGGTTCGAAGGACTTTTGCCAAATGCACATTTTATTGAATACTTGGAAAGTAAAATACTTGGAAAGTAAAATAACAGACAATTTATAATTATATTATATTTCATCACTGAAAATAGATGCCTTTTGCTTTGAGGCTGTGACCACGTTATTTTTCTGTCCAACACGAATCTTCATTGGTTTCCTGTGAGGTGTTTTGGATCCCCATCTCTTGCTATGAACTGGCAAAACAGCAGAATCCCCTTGACAATCTTGATTTCTCAAGAGAAATGAGAGAACACTATACACCATCCAAGATATTAAAATATTGTCAAGGCCCAACGCGGCTGAATACTCTGAGGAGATGGCCTGTGAGGTGCCGCCTTTCAACTTTTCCCCCTTAGTATGGTGGTCAGTAACATGCGGGCGACTGCGGAGGGGGTCATTTTTTTAATTGGGAACTGATGTGCTTTTACTCAATTCGGGAACCTCACAAGCCAAATTTGTAGTATTTTGCACGAATTGCAAGAGATGTTTACAAGTCGACGGTTGAAGTGGAAGCTCGTATTGAGTTTGCTAGAGAATGATTTGCCAAGCCTTCGAAAGCTCAGTTGGTAGAGCGGAGGACTGTAGTGGTAAAACAGGCATCCTTAGGTCGCTGGTTCAAATCCAGCTCGAAGGACTTTTGCCAAATGCAAATTTTATTGAATACTTGGAAAGTAAAATACTTGGAAAATAAAATAACAGACAATTTATAATTATATTATATTTCATCACTGAAAATAGATGCCTTTTGCTTTGAGGCTGTGGCCACGTTATGTTTCTGTCCAACACCAATCTTCATTGGTTTCCTGTGAGGTGTTTCAGATCCCCATCTCTTGCTATGAACTGGCAAAACAGCAGAATCCCCTTGACAATCTTGATTTCTCAAGGGAAATGAGAGAACAGTATACACCATCCAAGATATTAAAATATTGTCAAGGCCCAACACGGCTGAATACTCTGAGGAGATGGCCTGTGAGGCGCCGCCTTTCAACTTTTCCCCCTTAGTATGGTGGTCAGTAACATGCGGGAGACTGCGGAGGGGGTCATTTTTTTCATTGGGAACTGATGTGCTTTTACTCAATTCGGGAACGTCACAAGCCAAATTTGTAGTATTTTGCACGAATTGCAAGAGATGTTTACAAGTCGACGGTTGAAGTGGAAGCTCGTATTGAGTTTGCTAGAGAACGATTTGCCAAGCCTTCGATAGCTCAGTTGGTAGAGCAGAGGACTGTAATGGTAAAACAGGCATCCTTAGGTGGCTGGTTCAAATCCGGCTCGAGGGACTTTTGCCAAATGCACATTTTATTGAATACTTGGAAAGTAAAATACTTGGAAAGTAAAATAACAGACAATTTATAATTATATTATATTTCATCACTGAAAATAGATGCCTTTTGCTTTGAGGCTGTGGCCACTTTATTTTTCTGTCCGACACCAATCTTCGTTGGTTTCCTGTGAGGTATTTTGGATCCCCATCTCTTGCTATGAACTGACAAAACAGCAGAATCCCCTTGACAATCTTGATTTCTCAAGGGAAATGGGAGAACACTATACACCATCCAAGATATTAAAATATTGTCAAGGCCGAACACTGATGAATACTCTGAGGAGATGGCCTGTGAGGCGCCGCCTTTCAACTTTTCCTCCTTTGTATGGTGGTCAGTAACATGCGGGAGACTGCGGAGGGGGTCATTTTTTTAATTGTGAACTGATGTGCTTTTACTCAATTCGGGAACCTCACAAGCCAAATTTGTAGTATTTTGCACGAATTACAAGAGATGTTTGAATGTCGATGGTTGAAGTGGAAGCTCGTATTGAGCTTGCTAGAGACTGATTTGCCAAGCATTTGATAGCTCAGTTGGTAGAGCGGAGGACTATAGTGGTAAAACAGGCATCCTTAGGTCGCTGGTTCAAATCCGGCTCGAAGGACTTTTGCCAAATGCACATTTTATTGAATACTTGGAAAGTAAAATACTTGGAAAGTAAAATAACAGACAATTTATAATTATATTATATTTCATCACTGAAAATAGATGCCTTTTGCTTTGAGGCTGTGACCACCTTATTTTTCTGTCCAACACAAATCTTCATTGGTTTCCTGTGAGGTGTTTTGGATCCCCATCTCTTGCTATGAACTGGCAAAACAGCAGAATCCCCTTGACAATCTTGATTTCTCAAGGGAAATGAGAGAACACTATACACCATCCAAGATATTAAAATATTGTCAAGGCCCAACGCGGCTGAATACTCTGAGGAGATGGCCTGTGAGGTGCCGCCTTTCAACTTTTCCCCCTTAGTATGGTGGTCAGTAACATGCGGGAGACTGCGGAGGGGGTCATTTTTTTAATTGGGAACTGATGTGCTTTTACTCAATTCGGGAACCTCACAAGCCAAATTTGTAGTATTTTGCACGAATTGCAAGAGATGTTTACAAGTCGACGGTTGAAGTGGAAGCTCGTATTGAATTTGCTAGAGTTGATATGCCAAGCCTTCGATAGCTCAGTTGGTAGAGGGGAGGACTGTAGTGGTAAAACAGGCATCCTTAGGTCGCTGGTTCAAATCCGGCTCGAAGGACTCTTGCCAAATGCACATTTTATTGAATACTTGGAAAGTAAAATACTTGGAAAGTAAAATAACAGACAATTTATAATTATATTATATTTCATCACTGAAAATAGATGCCTTTTGCTTTGAGGCTGTGGCCACGTTATTTTTCTGTCCAACACGAATCTTCATTGGTTTCCTGTCAGGTGTTTTGGATCCCCATCTCTTGCTATGAACTGGCAAAACAGCAGAATCCCCTTGACAATCTTGATTTCTCAAGGGAAATGAGAGAA
The DNA here is from genome assembly GCF_040938575.1 of Ambystoma mexicanum. NCBI lineage: Eukaryota > Metazoa > Chordata > Amphibia > Caudata > Ambystomatidae > Ambystoma > Ambystoma mexicanum. The sequence continues at coordinate 1,026,253,471 of NC_090921.1, read as the reverse complement.
CACTATACACCATCCAAGATATTAAAATATTGTCAAGGCCCAACACGGCTGAATACTCTGAGGAGATGGCCTGTGAGGCGCCGCCTTTCAACTTTTCCCCCTTAGTATAGTGGTCATTAACATGCGGGAGACTGCGGAGGGGGTCATTTTTTTAATTGGGAACTGATGTGCTTTTACTCAATTCGGGAACCTCACAAGCCAAATTTGTAGTATTTTGCACGAATTGCAAGAGATGTTTACAAGTGGACGGTTGAAGTGGAAGCTCGTATTGAGTTTGCTAGAGAATGATTTGCCAAGCCTTCGATAGCTCGTCGCTGATTCAAATCCGGCTCAAAGGACTTTTGCCAAATGCACATTTTATTGAATACTTGGAAAGTAAAATACTTGGAAAGTAAAATAACAGACAATTTATAATTATATTATATTTCATCACTGAAAATAGATGCCTTTTGCTTTGAGGCTGTGGCCACATTATTTTTCTGTCCGACACCAATCTTCGTTGTTTTCCTGTGAGGTATTTTGGATCCCCATCTCTTGCTATGAACTGACAAAACAGCAGAATCCCCTTGACAATCTTGATTTCTCAAGGGAAATGGGAGAACACTATACACCATCCAAGATATTAAAATATTGTCAAGGCCGAACACTGATGAATACTCTGAGGAGCTGGCCTGTGAGGCGCCGCCTTTCAACTTTTCCTCCTTTGTATGGTGGTCAGTAACATGCGGGAGACTGCGGAGGGGGTCATTTTTTAAATTGTGAACTGATGTGCTTTTACTCAATTCGGGAACCTCACAAGCCAAATTTGTAGTATTTTGCACGAATTGCAAGAGATGTTTACAAGTCGACGGTTGAAGTGGAAGCTCGTATTGAGTTTGCTAGAGAACGATTTGCCAAGCCTTCGATAGCTCAGTTGGTAGAGCGGAGGACTATAGTGGTAAAACAGGCATCCTTAGGTCGCTGGTTCAAATCCGGCTCGAAGGACTTTTGCCAAATGCACATTTTATTGAATACTTGGAAAGTAAAATACTTGGAAAGTAAAATAACAGACAATTTATAATTATATTATATTTCATCACTGAAAATAGATGCCTTTTGCTTTGAGGCTGTGACCACGTTATTTTTCTGTCCAACACGAATCTTCATTGGTTTCCTGTGAGGTGTTTTGGATCCCCATCTCTTGCTATGAACTGGCAAAACAGCAGAATCCCCTTGACAATCTTGATTTCTCAAGAGAAATGAGAGAACACTATACACCATCCAAGATATTAAAATATTGTCAAGGCCCAACGCGGCTGAATACTCTGAGGAGATGGCCTGTGAGGTGCCGCCTTTCAACTTTTCCCCCTGAGTATGGTGGTCAGTAACATGCGGGCGACTGCGGAGGGGGTCATTTTTTTAATTGGGAACTGATGTGCTTTTACTCAATTCGGGAACCTCACAAGCCAAATTTGTAGTATTTTGCACGAATTGCAAGAGATGTTTACAAGTCGGCGGTTGAAGTGGAAGCTCGTATTGAGTTTGCTAGAGTTGATTTGCCAAGCCTTCGATAGCTCAGTTGGTAGAGCGGAGGACTGTAGTGGTAAAACAGGCATCCTTAGGTCGCTGATTCAAATCCGGCTCAAAGGACTTTTGCCAAATGCACATTTTATTGAATACTTGGAAAGTAAAATACTTGGAAAGTAAAATAACAGACAATTTATAATTATATTATATTTCATCACTGAAAATAGATGCCTTTTGCTTTGAGGCTGTGGCCACATTATTTTTCTGTCCGACACCAATCTTCGTTGTTTTCCTGTGAGGTATTTTGGATCCCCATCTCTTGCTATGAACTGACAAAACAGCAGAATCCCCTTGACAATCTTGATTTCTCAAGGGAAATGGGAGAACACTATACACCATCCAAGATATTAAAATATTGTCAAGGCCGAACACTGATGAATACTCTGAGGAGCTGGCCTGTGAGGCGCCGCCTTTCAACTTTTCCTCCTTTGTATGGTGGTCAGTAACATGCGGGAGACTGCGGAGGGGGTCATTTTTTAAATTGTGAACTGATGTGCTTTTACTCAATTCGGGAACCTCACAAGCCAAATTTGTAGTATTTTGCACGAATTGCAAGAGATGTTTACAAGTCGACGGTTGAAGTGGAAGCTCGTATTGAGTTTGCTAGAGAACGATTTGCCAAGCCTTCGATAGCTCAGTTGGTAGAGCGGAGGACTATAGTGGTAAAACAGGCATCCTTAGGTCGCTGGTTCAAATCCGGCTCGAAGGACTTTTGCCAAATGCACATTTTATTGAATACTTGGAAAGTAAAATACTTGGAAAGTAAAATAACAGACAATTTATAATTATATTATATTTCATCACTGAAAATAGATGCCTTTTGCTTTGAGGCTGTGGCCACGTTATTTTTCTGTCCGACACCAATCTTCGTTGTTTTCCTGTGAGGTATTTTGGATCCCCATCTCTTGCTATGAACTGACAAAACAGCAGAATCCCCTTGACAATCTTGATTTCTCAAGGGAAATGGGAGACACTATACACCATCCAAGATATTAAAATATTGTCAAGGCCGAACACTGATGAATACTCTGAGGAGATGGCCTGTGAGGCGCCACCTTTCAACTTTTCCTCCTTTGTATGGTGGTCAGTAACATGCGGGAGACTGCGGAGGGGGTCATTTTTTAAATTGTGAACTGATGTGCTTTTACTCAATTCGGGAACCTCACAAGCCAAATTTGTAGTATTTTGCACGAATTGCAAGAGATGTTTGAATGTCGACGGTTGAAGTGGAAGCTCGTATTGAGCTTGCTAGAGACTGATTTGCCAAGCCTTCGATAGCTCAGTTGGTAGAGCGGAGGACTGTAGTGGTAAAACAGGCATCCTTAGGTCGCTGGTTCAAATCCGGCTCGAAGTACTTTTGCCAAATGCACATTTTATTGAATACTTGGAAAGTAAAATACTTGGAAAGTAAAATAACAGACAATTTATAATTATATTATATTTCATCACTGAAAATAGATGCCTTTTGCTTTGAGGCTGTGACCACGTTATTTTTCTGTCCAACACGAATCTTCATTGGTTTCCTGTGAGGTGTTTTGGATCCCCATCTCTTGCTATGAACTGGCAAAACAGCAGAATCCCCTTGACAATCTTGATTTCTCAAGAGAAATGAGAGAACACTATACACCATCCAAGATATTAAAATATTGTCAAGGCCCAACGCGGCTGAATACTCTGAGGAGATGGCCTGTGAGGTGCCGCCTTTCAACTTTTCCCCCTGAGTATGGTGGTCAGTAACATGCGGGCGACTGCGGAGGGGGTCATTTTTTTAATTGGGAACTGATGTGCTTTTACTCAATTCGGGAACCTCACAAGCCAAATTTGTAGTATTTTGCACGAATTGCAAGAGATGTTTACAAGTCGGCGGTTGAAGTGGAAGCTCGTATTGAGTTTGCTAGAGTTGATTTGCCAAGCCTTCGATAGCTCAGTTGGTAGAGCGGAGGACTGTAGTGGTAAAACAATCATCCTTAGGTCACTGGTTCAAATCCGGTTCGAAGGACTTTTGCCAAATGCACATTTTATTGAATACTTGGAAAGTAAAATACTTGGAAAGTAAAATAACAGACAATTTATAATTATATTATATTTCATCACTGAAAATAGATGCCTTTTGCTTTGAGGCTGTGACCACGTTATTTTTCTGTCCAACACGAATCTTCATTGGTTTCCTGTGAGGTGTTTTGGATCCCCATCTCTTGCTATGAACTGGCAAAACAGCAGAATCCCCTTGACAATCTTGATTTCTCAAGAGAAATGAGAGAACACTATACACCATCCAAGATATTAAAATATTGTCAAGGCCCAACGCGGCTGAATACTCTGAGGAGATGGCCTGTGAGGTGCCGCCTTTCAACTTTTCCCCCTTAGTATGGTGGTCAGTAACATGCGGGCGACTGCGGAGGGGGTCATTTTTTTAATTGGGAACTGATGTGCTTTTACTCAATTCGGGAACCTCACAAGCCAAATTTGTAGTATTTTGCACGAATTGCAAGAGATGTTTACAAGTCGACGGTTGAAGTGGAAGCTCGTATTGAGTTTGCTAGAGTTGATTTGCCAAGCCTTCGATAGCTCAGTTGGTAGAGCGGAGGACTGTAGTGGTAAAACAGGCATCCTTAGGTCACTGGTTCAAATCCGGTTCGAAGGACTTTTGCCAAATGCACATTTTATTGAATACTTGGAAAGTAAAATACTTGGAAAGTAAAATAACAGACAATTTATAATTATATTATATTTCATCACTGAAAATAGATGCCTTTTGCTTTGAGGCTGTGACCACGTTATTTTTCTGTCCAACACGAATCTTCATTGATTTCCTGTGAGGTGTTTTGGATCCCCATCTCTTGCTATGAACTGGCAAAACAGCAGAATCCCCTTGACAATCTTGATTTCTCAAGAGAAATGAGAGAACACTATACACCATCCAAGATATTAAAATATTGTCAAGGCCCAACGCGGCTGAATACTCTGAGGAGATGGCCTGTGAGGTGCCGCCTTTCAACTTTTCCCCCTTAGTATGGTGGTCAGTAACATGCGGGCGACTGCGGAGGGGGTCATTTTTTTAATTGGGAACTGATGTGCTTTTACTCAATTCGGGAACCTCACAAGCCAAATTTGTAGTATTTTGCACGAATTGCAAGAGATGTTTACAAGTCGACGGTTGAAGTGGAAGCTCGTATTGAGTTTGCTAGAGTTGATTTGCCAAGCCTTCGATAGCTCAGTTGGTAGAGCGGAGGACTGTAGTGGTAAAACAGGCATCCTTAGGTCACTGGTTCAAATCCGGTTCGAAGGACTTTTGCCAAATGCACATTTTATTGAATACTTGGAAAGTAAAATACTTGGAAAGTAAAATAACAGACAATTTATAATTATATTATATTTCATCACTGAAAATAGATGCCTTTTGCTTTGAGGCTGTGACCACGTTATTTTTCTGTCCAACACGAATCTTCATTGATTTCCTGTGAGGTGTTTTGGATCCCCATCTCTTGCTATGAACTGGCAAAACAGCAGAATCCCCTTGACAATCTTGATTTCTCAAGAGAAATGAGAGAACACTATACACCATCCAAGATATTAAAATATTGTCAAGGCCCAACGCGGCTGAATACTCTGAGGAGATGGCCTGTGAGGTGCCGCCTTTCAACTTTTCCCCCTTAGTATGGTGGTCAGTAACATGCGGGCGACTGCGGAGGGGGTCATTTTTTTAATTGGGAACTGATGTGCTTTTACTCAATTCGGGAACCTCACAAGCCAAATTTGTAGTATTTTGCACGAATTGCAAGAGATGTTTACAAGTCGACGGTTGAAGTGGAAGCTCGTATTGAGTTTGCTAGAGTTGATTTGCCAAGCCTTCGATAGCTCAGTTGGTAGAGCGGAGGACTGTAGTGGTAAAACAGGCATCCTTAGGTCACTGGTTCAAATCCGGTTCGAAGGACTTTTGCCAAATGCACATTTTATTGAATACTTGGAAAGTAAAATACTTGGAAAGTAAAATAACAGACAATTTATAATTATATTATATTTCATCACTGAAAATAGATGCCTTTTGCTTTGAGGCTGTGACCACGTTATTTTTCTGTCCAACACGAATCTTCATTGATTTCCTGTGAGGTGTTTTGGATCCCCATCTCTTGCTATGAACTGGCAAAACAGCAGAATCCCCTTGACAATCTTGATTTCTCAAGAGAAATGAGAGAACACTATACACCATCCAAGATATTAAAATATTGTCAAGGCCCAACGCGGCTGAATACTCTGAGGAGATGGCCTGTGAGGTGCCGCCTTTCAACTTTTCCCCCTTAGTATGGTGGTCAGTAACATGCGGGCGACTGCGGAGGGGGTCATTTTTTTAATTGGGAACTGATGTGCTTTTACTCAATTCGGGAACCTCACAAGCCAAATTTGTAGTATTTTGCACGAATTGCAAGAGATGTTTACAAGTCGACGGTTGAAGTGGAAGCTCGTATTGAGTTTGCTAGAGAATGATTTGCCAAGCCTTCGAAAGCTCAGTTGGTAGAGCGGAGGACTGTAGTGGTAAAACAGGCATCCTTAGGTCGCTGGTTCAAATCCGGCTCGAAGGACTTTTGCCAAATGCAAATTTTATTGAATACTTGGAAAGTAAAATACTTGGAAAATAAAATAACAGACAATTTATAATTATATTATATTTCATCACTGAAAATAGATGCCTTTTGCTTTGAGGCTGTGGCCACGTTATGTTTCTGTCCAACACCAATCTTCATTGGTTTCCTGTGAGGTGTTTCAGATCCCCATCTCTTGCTATGAACTGGCAAAACAGCAGAATCCCCTTGACAATCTTGATTTCTCAAGGGAAATGAGAGAACAGTATACACCATCCAAGATATTAAAATATTGTCAAGGCCCAACACGGCTGAATACTCTGAGGAGATGGCCTGTGAGGCGCCGCCTTTCAACTTTTCCCCCTTAGTATGGTGGTCAGTAACATGCGGGAGACTGCGGAGGGGGTCATTTTTTTCATTGGGAACTGATGTGCTTTTACTCAATTCGGGAACGTCACAAGCCAAATTTGTAGTATTTTGCACGAATTGCAAGAGATGTTTACAAGTCGACGGTTGAAGTGGAAGCTCGTATTGAGTTTGCTAGAGAACGATTTGCCAAGCCTTCGATAGCTCAGTTGGTAGAGCAGAGGACTGTAATGGTAAAACAGGCATCCTTAGGTGGCTGGTTCAAATCCGGCTCGAGGGACTTTTGCCAAATGCACATTTTATTGAATACTTGGAAAGTAAAATACTTGGAAAGTAAAATAACAGACAATTTATAATTATATTATATTTCATCACTGAAAATAGATGCCTTTTGCTTTGAGGCTGTGGCCACTTTATTTTTCTGTCCGACACCAATCTTCGTTGGTTTCCTGTGAGGTATTTTGGATCCCCATCTCTTGCTATGAACTGACAAAACAGCAGAATCCCCTTGACAATCTTGATTTCTCAAGGGAAATGGGAGAACACTATACACCATCCAAGATATTAAAATATTGTCAAGGCCGAACACTGATGAATACTCTGAGGAGATGGCCTGTGAGGCGCCGCCTTTCAACTTTTCCTCCTTTGTATGGTGGTCAGTAACATGCGGGAGACTGCGGAGGGGGTCATTTTTTTAATTGTGAACTGATGTGCTTTTACTCAATTCGGGAACCTCACAAGCCAAATTTGTAGTATTTTGCACGAATTACAAGAGATGTTTGAATGTCGATGGTTGAAGTGGAAGCTCGTATTGAGCTTGCTAGAGACTGATTTGCCAAGCATTTGATAGCTCAGTTGGTAGAGCGGAGGACTATAGTGGTAAAACAGGCATCCTTAGGTCGCTGGTTCAAATCCGGCTCGAAGGACTTTTGCCAAATGCACATTTTATTGAATACTTGGAAAGTAAAATACTTGGAAAGTAAAATAACAGACAATTTATAATTATATTATATTTCATCACTGAAAATAGATGCCTTTTGCTTTGAGGCTGTGACCACCTTATTTTTCTGTCCAACACAAATCTTCATTGGTTTCCTGTGAGGTGTTTTGGATCCCCATCTCTTGCTATGAACTGGCAAAACAGCAGAATCCCCTTGACAATCTTGATTTCTCAAGGGAAATGAGAGAACACTATACACCATCCAAGATATTAAAATATTGTCAAGGCCCAACGCGGCTGAATACTCTGAGGAGATGGCCTGTGAGGTGCCGCCTTTCAACTTTTCCCCCTTAGTATGGTGGTCAGTAACATGCGGGAGACTGTGGAGGGGGTCATTTTTTTAATTGGGAACTGATGTGCTTTTACTCAATTCGGGAACCTCACAAGCCAAATTTGTAGTATTTTGCACGAATTGCAAGAGATGTTTACAAGTCGACGGTTGAAGTGGAAGCTCGTATTGAATTTTCTAGAGTTGATATGCCAAGCCTTCGATAGCTCAGTTGGTAGAGGGGAGGACTGTAGTGGTAAAACAGGCATCCTTAGGTCGCTGGTTCAAATCCGGCTCGAAGGACTCTTGCCAAATGCACATTTTATTGAATACTTGGAAAGTAAAATACTTGGAAAGTAAAATAACAGACAATTTATAATTATATTATATTTCATCACTGAAAATAGATGCCTTTTGCTTTGAGGCTGTGGCCACGTTATTTTTCTGTCCAACACGAATCTTCATTGGTTTCCTGTCAGGTGTTTTGGATCCCCATCTCTTGCTATGAACTGGCAAAACAGCAGAATCCCCTTGACAATCTTGATTTCTCAAGGGAAATGAGAGAACACTATACACCATCCAAGATATTAAAATATTGTCAAGGCCCAACACGGCTGAATACTCTGAGGAGATGGCCTGTGAGGCGCCGCCTTTCAACTTTTCCCCCTTAGTATGGTGGTCATTAACATGCAGGAGACTGCGGAGGGGGTCATTTTTTTAATTGGGAACTGATGTGCTTTTACTCAATTCGGGAACCTCACAAGCCAAATTTGTAGTATTTCGCACGAATTGCAAGAGATGTTTACAAGTCGACGGTTGAAGTGGAAGCTCGTATTGAGTTTGCTAGAGAATGATTTGCCAAGCCTTCGAAAGCTCAGTTGGTAGAGCGGAGGACTGTAGTGTTAAAACAGGCATCCTTAGGTCGCTGGTTCAAATCCGGCTCGAAGGACTTTTGCCAAATGCAAATTTTATTGAATACTTGGAAAGTAAAATACTTGGAAAATAAAATAACAGACAATTTATAAATATATTATATTTCATCACTGAAAATAGATGCCTTTTGCTTTGAGGCTGTGGCCACGTTATGTTTCTGTCCAACACCAATCTTGATTGGTTTCCTGTGAGGTGTTTCAGATCCCCATCTCTTGCTATGAACTGGCAAAACAGCAGAATCCCCTTGACAATCTTGATTTCTCAAGGGAAATGAGAGAACAGTATACACCATCCAAGATATTAAAATATTGTCAAGGCCCAACACGGCTGAATACTCTGAGGAGATGGCCTGTGAGGCGCCGCCTTTCAACTTTTCCCCCTTAGTATGGTGGTCAGTAACATGCGGGAGACTGCGGAGGGGGTCATTTTTTTCATTGGGAACTGATGTGCTTTTACTCAATTCGGGAACGTCACAAGCCAAATTTGTAGTATTTTGCACGAATTGCAAGAGATGTTTACAAGTCGACGGTTGAAGTGGAAGCTCGTATTGAGTTTGCTAGAGAACGATTTGCCAAGCCTTCGATAGCTCAGTTGGTAGAGCAGAGGACTGTAATGGTAAAACAGGCATCCTTAGGTGGCTGGTTCAAATCCGGCTCGAGGGACTTTTGCCAAATGCACATTTTATTGAATACTTGGAAAGTAAAATACTTGGAAAGTAAAATAACAGACAATTTATAATTATATTATATTTCATCACTGAAAATAGATGCCTTTTGCTTTGAGGCTGTGGCCACTTTATTTTTCTGTCCGACACCAATCTTCGTTGGTTTCCTGTGAGGTATTTTGGATCCCCATCTCTTGCTATGAACTGACAAAACAGCAGAATCCCCTTGACAATCTTGATTTCTCAAGGGAAATGGGAGAACACTATACACCATCCAAGATATTAAAATATTGTCAAGGCCGAACACTGATGAATACTCTGAGGAGATGGCCTGTGAGGCGCCGCCTTTCAACTTTTCCTCCTTTGTATGGTGGTCAGTAACATGCGGGAGACTGCGGAGGGGGTCATTTTTTTAATTGTGAACTGATGTGCTTTTACTCAATTCGGGAACCTCACAAGCCAAATTTGTAGTATTTTGCACGAATTACAAGAGATGTTTGAATGTCGATGGTTGAAGTGGAAGCTCGTATTGAGCTTGCTAGAGACTGATTTGCCAAGCATTTGATAGCTCAGTTGGTAGAGCGGAGGACTATAGTGGTAAAACAGGCATCCTTAGGTCGCTGGTTCAAATCCGGCTCGAAGGACTTTTGCCAAATGCACATTTTATTGAATACTTGGAAAGTAAAATACTTGGAAAGTAAAATAACAGACAATTTATAATTATATTATATTTCATCACTGAAAATAGATGCCTTTTGCTTTGAGGCTGTGACCACCTTATTTTTCTGTCCAACACAAATCTTCATTGGTTTCCTGTGAGGTGTTTTGGATCCCCATCTCTTGCTATGAACTGGCAAAACAGCAGAATCCCCTTGACAATCTTGATTTCTCAAGGGAAATGAGAGAACACTATACACCATCCAAGATATTAAAATATTGTCAAGGCCCAACGCGGCTGAATACTCTGAGGAGATGGCCTGTGAGGTGCCGCCTTTCAACTTTTCCCCCTTAGTATGGTGGTCAGTAACATGCGGGAGACTGCGGAGGGGGTCATTTTTTTAATTGGGAACTGATGTGCTTTTACTCAATTCGGGAACCTCACAAGCCAAATTTGTAGTATTTTGCACGAATTGCAAGAGATGTTTACAAGTCGACGGTTGAAGTGGAAGCTCGTATTGAATTTGCTAGAGTTGATATGCCAAGCCTTCGATAGCTCAGTTGGTAGAGGGGAGGACTGTAGTGGTAAAACAGGCATCCTTAGGTCGCTGGTTCAAATCCGGCTCGAAGGACTCTTGCCAAATGCACATTTTATTGAATACTTGGAAAGTAAAATACTTGGAAAGTAAAATAACAGACAATTTATAATTATATTATATTTCATCACTGAAAATAGATGCCTTTTGCTTTGAGGCTGTGGCCACGTTATTTTTCTGTCCAACACGAATCTTCATTGGTTTCCTGTCAGGTGTTTTGGATCCCCATCTCTTGCTATGAACTGGCAAAACAGCAGAATCCCCTTGACAATCTTGATTTCTCAAGGGAAATGAGAGAACACTATACACCATCCAAGATATTAAAATATTGTCAAGGCCCAACACGGCTGAATACTCTGAGGAGATGGCCTGTGAGGCGCCGCCTTTCAACTTTTCCCCCTTAGTATGGTGGTCATTAACATGCAGGAGACTGCGGAGGGGGTCATTTTTTTAATTGGGAACTGATGTGCTTTTACTCAATTCGGGAACCTCACAAGCCAAATTTGTAGTATTTTGCACGAATTGCAAGAGATGTTTACAAGTCGACGGTTGAAGTGGAAGCTCGTATTGAGTTTGCTAGAGAATGATTTGCCAAGCCTTCGAAAGCTCAGTTGGTAGAGCGGAGGACTGTAGTGTTAAAACAGGCATCCTTAGGTCGCTGGTTCAAATCCGGCTCGAAGGACTTTTGCCAAATGCAAATTTTATTGAATACTTGGAAAGTAAAATACTTGGAAAATAAAATAACAGACAATTTATAAATATATTATATTTCATCACTGAAAATAGATGCCTTTTGCTTTGAGGCTGTGGCCACGTTATGTTTCTGTCCAACACCAATCTTCATTGGTTTCCTGTGAGGTGTTTCAGATCCCCATCTCTTGCTATGAACTGGCAAAACAGCAGAATCCCCTTGACAATCTTGATTTCTCAAGGGAAATGAGAGAACAGTATACACCATCCAAGATATTAAAATATTGTCAAGGCCCAACACGGCTGAATACTCTGAGGAGATGGCCTGTGAGGCGCCGCCTTTCAACTTTTCCCCCTTAGTATGGTGGTCAGTAACATGCGGGAGACTGCGGAGGGGGTCATTTTTTTCATTGGGAACTGATGTGCTTTTACTCAATTCGGGAACGTCACAAGCCAAATTTGTAGTATTTTGCACGAATTGCAAGAGATGTTTACAAGTCGACGGTTGAAGTGGAAGCTCGTATTGAGTTTGCTAGAGAACGATTTGCCAAGCCTTCGATAGCTCAGTTGGTAGAGCAGAGGACTGTAATGGTAAAACAGGCATCCTTAGGTGGCTGGTTCAAATCCGGCTCGAGGGACTTTTGCCAAATGCACATTTTATTGAATACTTGGAAAGTAAAATACTTGGAAAGTAAAATAACAGACAATTTATAATTATATTATATTTCATCACTGAAAATAGATGCCTTTTGCTTTGAGGCTGTGGCCACGTTATTTTTCTGTCCGACACCAATCTTCGTTGGTTTCCTGTGAGGTATTTTGGATCCCCATCTCTTGCTATGAACTGACAAAACAGCAGAATCCCCTTGACAATCTTGATTTCTCAAGGGAAATGGGAGAACACTATACACCATCCAAGATATTAAAATATTGTCAAGGCCGAACACTGATGAATACTCTGAGGAGATGGCCTGTGAGGCGCCGCCTTTCAACTTTTCCTCCTTTGTATGGTGGTCAGTAACATGCGGGAGACTGCGGAGGGGGTCATTTTTTTAATTGTGAACTGATGTGCTTTTACTCAATTCGGGAACCTCACAAGCCAAATTTGTAGTATTTTGCACGAATTGCAAGAGATGTTTGAATGTCGACGGTTGAAGTGGAAGCTCGTATTGAGCTTGCTAGAGACTGATTTGCCAAGCCTTTGATAGCTCAGTTGGTAGAGCGGAGGACTATAGTGGTAAAACAGGCATCCTTAGGTCGCTGGTTCAAATCCGGCTCGAAGGACTTTTGCCAAATGCACATTTTATTGAATACTTGGAAAGTAAAATACTTGGAAAGTAAAATAACAGACAATTTATAATTATATTATATTTCATCACTGAAAATAGATGCCTTTTGCTTTGAGGCTGTGACCACCTTATTTTTCTGTCCAACACAAATCTTCATTGGTTTCCTGTGAGGTGTTTTGGATCCCCATCTCTTGCTATGAACTGGCAAAACAGCAGAATCCCCTTGACAATCTTGATTTCTCAAGGGAAATGAGAGAACACTATACACCATCCAAGATATTAAAATATTGTCAAGGCCCAACGCGGCTGAATACTCTGAGGAGATGGCCTGTGAGGTGCCGCCTTTCAACTTTTCCCCCTTAGTATGGTGGTCAGTAACATGCGGGAGACTGCGGAGGGGGTCATTTTTTTAATTGGGAACTAATGTGCTTTTACTCAATTCGGGAACCTCACAAGCCAAATTTGTAGTATTTTGCACGAATTGCAAGAGATGTTTACAAGTCGACGGTTGAAGTGGAAGCTCGTATTGAGTTTGCTAGAGTTGATATGCCAAGCCTTCGATAGCTCAGTTGGTAGAGGGGAGGACTGTAGTGGTAGGTCGCTGGTTCAAATCCGGCCCGAAGGACTCTTGCCAAATGCACATTTTATTGAATACTTGGAAAGTAAAATACTTGGAAAGTAAAATAACAGACAATTTATAATTATATTATATTTCATCACTGAAAATAGATGCCTTTTGCTTTGAGGCTGTGGCCACGTTATTTTTCTGTCCAACACGAATCTTCATTGGTTTCCTGTCAGGTGTTTTGGATCCCCATCTCTTGCTATGAACTGGCAAAACAGCAGAATCCCCTTGACAATCTTGATTTCTCAAGGGAAATGAGAGAACACTATACACCATCCAAGATATTAAAATATTGTCAAGGCCCAACACGGCTGAATACTCTGAGCTGATGGCCTGTGAGGCGCCGCCTTTCAACTTTTCCCCCTTAGTATAGTGGTCATTAACATGCGGGAGACTGCGGAGGGGGTCATTTTTTTAATTGGGAACTGATGTGCTTTTACTCAATTCGGGAACCTCACAAGCCAAATTTGTAGTATTTTGCACGAATTGCAAGAGATGTTTACAAGTGGACGGTTGAAGTGGAAGCTCGTATTGAGTTTGCTAGAGAATGATTTGCCAAGCCTTCGATAGCTCGTCGCTGATTCAAATCCGGCTCAAAGGACTTTTGCCAAATGCACATTTTATTGAATACTTGGAAAGTAAAATACTTGGAAAGCAAAATAACAGACAATTTATAATTATATTATATTTCATCACTGAAAATAGATGCCTTTTGCTTTGAGGCTGTGGCCACATTATTTTTCTGTCCGACACCAATCTTCGTTGTTTTCCTGTGAGGTATTTTGGATCCCCATCTCTTGCTATGAACTGACAAAACAGCAGAATCCCCTTGACAATCTTGATTTCTCAAGGGAAATGGGAGAACACTATACACCATCCAAGATATTAAAATATTGTCAAGGCCGAACACTGATGAATACTCTGAGGAGATGGCCTGTGAGGCGCCGCCTTTCAACTTTTCCTCCTTTGTATGGTGGTCAGTAACATGCGGGAGACTGCGGAGGGGGTCATTTTTTAAATTGTGAACTGATGTGCTTTTACTCAATTCGGGAACGTCACAAGCCAAATTTGTAGTATTTTGCACGAATTGCAAGAGATGTTTACAAGTCGACGGTTGAAGTGGAAGCTCGTATTGAGTTTGCTAGAAAACGATTTGCCAAGCCTTCGATAGCTCAGTTGGTAGAGCGGAGGACTATAGTGGTAAAACAGGCATCCTTAGGTCGCTGGTTCAAATCTGGCTCGAAGGACTTTTGCCAAATGCACATTTTATTGAATACTTGGAAAGTAAAATACTTGGAAAGTAAAATAACAGACAATTTATAATTATATTATATTTCATCACTGAAAATAGATGCCTTTTGCTTTGAGGCTGTGGCCACGTTATTTTTCTGTCCGACACCAATCTTCGTTGTTTTCCTGTGAGGTATTTTGGATCCCCATCTCTTGCTATGAACTGACAAAACAGCAGAATCCCCTTGACAATCTTGATTTCTCAAGGGAAATGGGAGAACACTATACACCATCCAAGATATTAAAATATTGTCAAGGCCGAACACTGATGAATACTCTGAGGAGATGGCCTGTGAGGCGCCGCCTTTCAACTTTTCCTCCTTTGTATGGTGGTCAGTAACATGCGGGAGACTGCGGAGGGGGTCATTTTTTAAATTGTGAACTGATGTGCTTTTACTCAATTCGGGAACCTCACAAGCCAAATTTGTAGTATTTTGCACGAATTGCAAGAGATGTTTGAATGTCGACGGTTGAAGTGGAAGCTCGTATTGAGCTTGCTAGAGACTGATTTGCCAAGCCTTCGATAGCTCAGTTGGTAGAGCGGAGGACTGTAGTGGTAAAACAGGCATCCTTAGGTCGCTGGTTCAAATCCAGCTCGAAGGACTTTTGCCAAATGCACATTTTATTGAATACTTGGAAAGTAAAATACTTGGAAAGTAAAATAACAGACAATTTATAATTATATTATATTTCATCACTGAAAATAGATGCCTTTTGCTTTGAGGCTGTGGCCACGTTATTTTTCTGTCCAACACGAATCTTCATTGGTTTCCTGTGAGGTGTTTTGGATCCCCATCTCTTGCTATGAACTGGCAAAACAGCAGAATCCCCTTGACAATCTTGATTTCTCAAGAGAAATGAGAGAACACTATACACCATCCAAGATATTAAAATATTGTCAAGGCCCAACGCGGCTGAATACTCTGAGGAGATGGCCTGTGAGGTGCCGACTTTCAACTTTTCCCCCTGAGTATGGTGGTCAGTAACATGCGGGCGACTGCGGAGGGGGTCATTTTTTTAATTGTGAACTGATGTGCTTTTACTCAATTCGGGAACCTCACAAGCCAAATTTGTAGTATTTTGCACGAATTGCAAGAGATGTTTACAAGTCGACGGTTGAAGTGGAAGCTCATATTGAGTTTGCTAGAGTTGATTTGCCAAGCCTTCGATAGCTCAGTTGGTAGAGCGGAGGACTGTAGTAGTAAAACAGGCATCCTTAGGTCACTGGTTCAAATCCGGTTCGAAGGACTTTTGCCAAATGCACATTTTATTGAATACTTGGAAAGTAAAATACTTGGAAAGTAAAATAACAGACAATTTATAATTATATTATATTTCATCACTGAAAATAGATGCCTTTTGCTTTGAGGCTGTGGCCACGTTATTTTTCTGTCCAACACGAATCTTCATTGGTTTCCTGTCAGGTGTTTTGGATCCCCATCTCTTGCTATGAACTGGCAAAACAGCAGAATCCCCTTGACAATCTTGATTTCTCAAGGGAAATGAGAGAACACTATACACCATCCAAGATATTAAAATATTGTCAAGGCCCAACACGGCTGAATACTCTGAGGAGATGGCCTGTGAGGCGCCGCCTTTCAACTTTTCCCCCTTAGTATAGTGGTCATTAACATGCGGGAGACTGCGGAGGGGGTCATTTTTTTAATTGGGAACTGATGTGCTTTTACTCAATTCGGGAACCTCACAAGCCAAATTTGTAGTATTTTGCACGAATTGCAAGAGATGTTTACAAGTGGACGGTTGAAGTGGAAGCTCGTATTGAGTTTGCTAGAGAATGATTTGCCAAGCCTTCGATAGCTCGTCGCTGATTCAAATCCGGCTCAAAGGACTTTTGCCAAATGCACATTTTATTGAATACTTGGAAAGTAAAATACTTGGAAAGTAAAATAACAGACAATTTATAATTATATTATATTTCATCACTGAAAATAGATGCCTTTTGCTTTGAGGCTGTGACCACCTTATTTTTCTGTCCAACACAAATCTTCATTGGTTTCCTGTGAGGTGTTTTGGATCCCCATCTCTTGCTATGAACTGGCAAAACAGCAGAATCCCCTTGACAATCTTGATTTCTCAAGGGAAATGAGAGAACACTATACACCATCCAAGATATTAAAATATTGTCAAGGCCCAACGCGGCTGAATACTCTGAGGAGATGGCCTGTGAGGTGCCGCCTTTCAACTTTTCCCCCTTAGTATGGTGGTCAGTAACATGCGGGAGACTGCGGAGGGGGTCATTTTTTTAATTGGGAACTGATGTGCTTTTACTCAATTCGGGAACCTCACAAGCCAAATTTGTAGTATTTTGCACGAATTGCAAGAGATGTTTACAAGTCGGCGGTTGAAGTGGAAGCTCGTATTGAGTTTGCTAGAGTTGATTTGCCAAGCCTTCGATAGCTCAGTTGGTAGAGCGGAGGACTGTAGTGGTAAAACAATCATCCTTAGGTCACTGGTTCAAATCCGGTTCGAAGGACTTTTGCCAAATGCACATTTTATTGAATACTTGGAAAGTAAAATACTTGGAAAGTAAAATAACAGACAATTTATAATTATATTATATTTCATCACTGAAAATAGATGCCTTTTGCTTTGAGGCTGTGACCACGTTATTTTTCTGTCCAACACGAATCTTCATTGGTTTCCTGTGAGGTGTTTTGGATCCCCATCTCTTGCTATGAACTGGCAAAACAGCAGAATCCCCTTGACAATCTTGATTTCTCAAGAGAAATGAGAGAACACTATACACCATCCAAGATATTAAAATATTGTCAAGGCCCAACGCGGCTGAATACTCTGAGGAGATGGCCTGTGAGGTGCCGCCTTTCAACTTTTCCCCCTTAGTATGGTGGTCAGTAACATGCGGGCGACTGCGGAGGGGGTCATTTTTTTAATTGGGAACTGATGTGCTTTTACTCAATTCGGGAACCTCACAAGCCAAATTTGTAGTATTTTGCACGAATTGCAAGAGATGTTTACAAGTCGACGGTTGAAGTGGAAGCTCGTATTGAGTTTGCTAGAGTTGATTTGCCAAGCCTTCGATAGCTCAGTTGGTAGAGCGGAGGACTGTAGTGGTAAAACAGGCATCCTTAGGTCACTGGTTCAAATCCGGTTCGAAGGACTTTTGCCAAATGCACATTTTATTGAATACTTGGAAAGTAAAATACTTGGAAAGTAAAATAACAGACAATTTATAATTATATTATATTTCATCACTGAAAATAGATGCCTTTTGCTTTGAGGCTGTGACCACGTTATTTTTCTGTCCAACACGAATCTTCATTGATTTCCTGTGAGGTGTTTTGGATCCCCATCTCTTGCTATGAACTGGCAAAACAGCAGAATCCCCTTGACAATCTTGATTTCTCAAGAGAAATGAGAGAACACTATACACCATCCAAGATATTAAAATATTGTCAAGGCCCAACGCGGCTGAATACTCTGAGGAGATGGCCTGTGAGGTGCCGCCTTTCAACTTTTCCCCCTTAGTATGGTGGTCAGTAACATGCGGGCGACTGCGGAGGGGGTCATTTTTTTAATTGGGAACTGATGTGCTTTTACTCAATTCGGGAACCTCACAAGCCAAATTTGTAGTATTTTGCACGAATTGCAAGAGATGTTTACAAGTCGACGGTTGAAGTGGAAGCTCGTATTGAGTTTGCTAGAGAATGATTTGCCAAGCCTTCGAAAGCTCAGTTGGTAGAGCGGAGGACTGTAGTGGTAAAACAGGCATCCTTAGGTCGCTGGTTCAAATCCGGCTCGAAGGACTTTTGCCAAATGCAAATTTTATTGAATACTTGGAAAGTAAAATACTTGGAAAATAAAATAACAGACAATTTATAATTATATTATATTTCATCACTGAAAATAGATGCCTTTTGCTTTGAGGCTGTGGCCACGTTATGTTTCTGTCCAACACCAATCTTCATTGGTTTCCTGTGAGGTGTTTCAGATCCCCATCTCTTGCTATGAACTGGCAAAACAGCAGAATCCCCTTGACAATCTTGATTTCTCAAGGGAAATGAGAGAACAGTATACACCATCCAAGATATTAAAATATTGTCAAGGCCCAACACGGCTGAATACTCTGAGGAGATGGCCTGTGAGGCGCCGCCTTTCAACTTTTCCCCCTTAGTATGGTGGTCAGTAACATGCGGGAGACTGCGGAGGGGGTCATTTTTTTCATTGGGAACTGATGTGCTTTTACTCAATTCGGGAACGTCACAAGCCAAATTTGTAGTATTTTGCACGAATTGCAAGAGATGTTTACAAGTCGACGGTTGAAGTGGAAGCTCGTATTGAGTTTGCTAGAGAACGATTTGCCAAGCCTTCGATAGCTCAGTTGGTAGAGCAGAGGACTGTAATGGTAAAACAGGCATCCTTAGGTGGCTGGTTCAAATCCGGCTCGAGGGACTTTTGCCAAATGCACATTTTATTGAATACTTGGAAAGTAAAATACTTGGAAAGTAAAATAACAGACAATTTATAATTATATTATATTTCATCACTGAAAATAGATGCCTTTTGCTTTGAGGCTGTGGCCACTTTATTTTTCTGTCCGACACCAATCTTCGTTGGTTTCCTGTGAGGTATTTTGGATCCCCATCTCTTGCTATGAACTGACAAAACAGCAGAATCCCCTTGACAATCTTGATTTCTCAAGGGAAATGGGAGAACACTATACACCATCCAAGATATTAAAATATTGTCAAGGCCGAACACTGATGAATACTCTGAGGAGATGGCCTGTGAGGCGCCGCCTTTCAACTTTTCCTCCTTTGTATGGTGGTCAGTAACATGCGGGAGACTGCGGAGGGGGTCATTTTTTTAATTGTGAACTGATGTGCTTTTACTCAATTCGGGAACCTCACAAGCCAAATTTGTAGTATTTTGCACGAATTACAAGAGATGTTTGAATGTCGATGGTTGAAGTGGAAGCTCGTATTGAGCTTGCTAGAGACTGATTTGCCAAGCATTTGATAGCTCAGTTGGTAGAGCGGAGGACTATAGTGGTAAAACAGGCATCCTTAGGTCGCTGGTTCAAATCCGGCTCGAAGGACTTTTGCCAAATGCACATTTTATTGAATACTTGGAAAGTAAAATACTTGGAAAGTAAAATAACAGACAATTTATAATTATATTATATTTCATCACTGAAAATAGATGCCTTTTGCTTTGAGGCTGTGACCACCTTATTTTTCTGTCCAACACAAATCTTCATTGGTTTCCTGTGAGGTGTTTTGGATCCCCATCTCTTGCTATGAACTGGCAAAACAGCAGAATCCCCTTGACAATCTTGATTTCTCAAGGGAAATGAGAGAACACTATACACCATCCAAGATATTAAAATATTGTCAAGGCCCAACGCGGCTGAATACTCTGAGGAGATGGCCTGTGAGGTGCCGCCTTTCAACTTTTCCCCCTTAGTATGGTGGTCAGTAACATGCGGGAGACTGTGGAGGGGGTCATTTTTTTAATTGGGAACTGATGTGCTTTTACTCAATTCGGGAACCTCACAAGCCAAATTTGTAGTATTTTGCACGAATTGCAAGAGATGTTTACAAGTCGACGGTTGAAGTGGAAGCTCGTATTGAATTTGCTAGAGTTGATATGCCAAGCCTTCGATAGCTCAGTTGGTAGAGGGGAGGACTGTAGTGGTAAAACAGGCATCCTTAGGTCGCTGGTTCAAATCCGGCTCGAAGGACTCTTGCCAAATGCACATTTTATTGAATACTTGGAAAGTAAAATACTTGGAAAGTAAAATAACAGACAATTTATAATTATATTATATTTCATCACTGAAAATAGATGCCTTTTGCTTTGAGGCTGTGGCCACGTTATTTTTCTGTCCAACACGAATCTTCATTGGTTTCCTGTCAGGTGTTTTGGATCCCCATCTCTTGCTATGAACTGGCAAAACAGCAGAATCCCCTTGACAATCTTGATTTCTCAAGGGAAATGAGAGAACACTATACACCATCCAAGATATTAAAATATTGTCAAGGCCCAACACGGCTGAATACTCTGAGGAGATGGCCTGTGAGGCGCCGCCTTTCAACTTTTCCCCCTTAGTATGGTGGTCATTAACATGCAGGAGACTGCGGAGGGGGTCATTTTTTTAATTGGGAACTGATGTGCTTTTACTCAATTCGGGAACCTCACAAGCCAAATTTGTAGTATTTCGCACGAATTGCAAGAGATGTTTACAAGTCGACGGTTGAAGTGGAAGCTCGTATTGAGTTTGCTAGAGAATGATTTGCCAAGCCTTCGAAAGCTCAGTTGGTAGAGCGGAGGACTGTAGTGTTAAAACAGGCATCCTTAGGTCGCTGGTTCAAATCCGGCTCGAAGGACTTTTGCCAAATGCAAATTTTATTGAATACTTGGAAAGTAAAATACTTGGAAAATAAAATAACAGACAATTTATAAATATATTATATTTCATCACTGAAAATAGATGCCTTTTGCTTTGAGGCTGTGGCCACGTTATGTTTCTGTCCAACACCAATCTTGATTGGTTTCCTGTGAGGTGTTTCAGATCCCCATCTCTTGCTATGAACTGGCAAAACAGCAGAATCCCCTTGACAATCTTGATTTCTCAAGGGAAATGAGAGAACAGTATACACCATCCAAGATATTAAAATATTGTCAAGGCCCAACACGGCTGAATACTCTGAGGAGATGGCCTGTGAGGCGCCGCCTTTCAACTTTTCCCCCTTAGTATGGTGGTCAGTAACATGCGGGAGACTGCGGAGGGGGTCATTTTTTTCATTGGGAACTGATGTGCTTTTACTCAATTCGGGAACGTCACAAGCCAAATTTGTAGTATTTTGCACGAATTGCAAGAGATGTTTACAAGTCGACGGTTGAAGTGGAAGCTCGTATTGAGTTTGCTAGAGAACGATTTGCCAAGCCTTCGATAGCTCAGTTGGTAGAGCAGAGGACTGTAATGGTAAAACAGGCATCCTTAGGTGGCTGGTTCAAATCCGGCTCGAGGGACTTTTGCCAAATGCACATTTTATTGAATACTTGGAAAGTAAAATACTTGGAAAGTAAAATAACAGACAATTTATAATTATATTATATTTCATCACTGAAAATAGATGCCTTTTGCTTTGAGGCTGTGGCCACTTTATTTTTCTGTCCGACACCAATCTTCGTTGGTTTCCTGTGAGGTATTTTGGATCCCCATCTCTTGCTATGAACTGACAAAACAGCAGAATCCCCTTGACAATCTTGATTTCTCAAGGGAAATGGGAGAACACTATACACCATCCAAGATATTAAAATATTGTCAAGGCCGAACACTGATGAATACTCTGAGGAGATGGCCTGTGAGGCGCCGCCTTTCAACTTTTCCTCCTTTGTATGGTGGTCAGTAACATGCGGGAGACTGCGGAGGGGGTCATTTTTTTAATTGTGAACTGATGTGCTTTTACTCAATTCGGGAACCTCACAAGCCAAATTTGTAGTATTTTGCACGAATTACAAGAGATGTTTGAATGTCGATGGTTGAAGTGGAAGCTCGTATTGAGCTTGCTAGAGACTGATTTGCCAAGCATTTGATAGCTCAGTTGGTAGAGCGGAGGACTATAGTGGTAAAACAGGCATCCTTAGGTCGCTGGTTCAAATCCGGCTCGAAGGACTTTTGCCAAATGCACATTTTATTGAATACTTGGAAAGTAAAATACTTGGAAAGTAAAATAACAGACAATTTATAATTATATTATATTTCATCACTGAAAATAGATGCCTTTTGCTTTGAGGCTGTGACCACCTTATTTTTCTGTCCAACACAAATCTTCATTGGTTTCCTGTGAGGTGTTTTGGATCCCCATCTCTTGCTATGAACTGGCAAAACAGCAGAATCCCCTTGACAATCTTGATTTCTCAAGGGAAATGAGAGAACACTATACACCATCCAAGATATTAAAATATTGTCAAGGCCCAACGCGGCTGAATACTCTGAGGAGATGGCCTGTGAGGTGCCGCCTTTCAACTTTTCCCCCTTAGTATGGTGGTCAGTAACATGCGGGAGACTGCGGAGGGGGTCATTTTTTTAATTGGGAACTGATGTGCTTTTACTCAATTCGGGAACCTCACAAGCCAAATTTGTAGTATTTTGCACGAATTGCAAGAGATGTTTACAAGTCGACGGTTGAAGTGGAAGCTCGTATTGAATTTGCTAGAGTTGATATGCCAAGCCTTCGATAGCTCAGTTGGTAGAGGGGAGGACTGTAGTGGTAAAACAGGCATCCTTAGGTCGCTGGTTCAAATCCGGCTCGAAGGACTCTTGCCAAATGCACATTTTATTGAATACTTGGAAAGTAAAATACTTGGAAAGTAAAATAACAGACAATTTATAATTATATTATATTTCATCACTGAAAATAGATGCCTTTTGCTTTGAGGCTGTGGCCACGTTATTTTTCTGTCCAACACGAATCTTCATTGGTTTCCTGTCAGGTGTTTTGGATCCCCATCTCTTGCTATGAACTGGCAAAACAGCAGAATCCCCTTGACAATCTTGATTTCTCAAGGGAAATGAGAGAACACTATACACCATCCAAGATATTAAAATATTGTCAAGGCCCAACACGGCTGAATACTCTGAGGAGATGGCCTGTGAGGCGCCGCCTTTCAACTTTTCCCCCTTAGTATGGTGGTCATTAACATGCAGGAGACTGCGGAGGGGGTCATTTTTTTAATTGGGAACTGATGTGCTTTTACTCAATTCGGGAACCTCACAAGCCAAATTTGTAGTATTTTGCACGAATTGCAAGAGATGTTTACAAGTCGACGGTTGAAGTGGAAGCTCGTA
Source organism: Ambystoma mexicanum (assembly GCF_040938575.1). Taxonomy (NCBI): domain Eukaryota; kingdom Metazoa; phylum Chordata; class Amphibia; order Caudata; family Ambystomatidae; genus Ambystoma; species Ambystoma mexicanum. Next base: position 1,026,230,111 of record NC_090921.1, on the reverse strand, counting down.
TTGAGTTTGCTAGAGAATGATTTGCCAAGCCTTCGAAAGCTCAGTTGGTAGAGCGGAGGACTGTAGTGTTAAAACAGGCATCCTTAGGTCGCTGGTTCAAATCCGGCTCGAAGGACTTTTGCCAAATGCAAATTTTATTGAATACTTGGAAAGTAAAATACTTGGAAAATAAAATAACAGACAATTTATAAATATATTATATTTCATCACTGAAAATAGATGCCTTTTGCTTTGAGGCTGTGGCCACGTTATGTTTCTGTCCAACACCAATCTTCATTGGTTTCCTGTGAGGTGTTTCAGATCCCCATCTCTTGCTATGAACTGGCAAAACAGCAGAATCCCCTTGACAATCTTGATTTCTCAAGGGAAATGAGAGAACAGTATACACCATCCAAGATATTAAAATATTGTCAAGGCCCAACACGGCTGAATACTCTGAGGAGATGGCCTGTGAGGCGCCGCCTTTCAACTTTTCCCCCTTAGTATGGTGGTCAGTAACATGCGGGAGACTGCGGAGGGGGTCATTTTTTTCATTGGGAACTGATGTGCTTTTACTCAATTCGGGAACGTCACAAGCCAAATTTGTAGTATTTTGCACGAATTGCAAGAGATGTTTACAAGTCGACGGTTGAAGTGGAAGCTCGTATTGAGTTTGCTAGAGAACGATTTGCCAAGCCTTCGATAGCTCAGTTGGTAGAGCAGAGGACTGTAATGGTAAAACAGGCATCCTTAGGTGGCTGGTTCAAATCCGGCTCGAGGGACTTTTGCCAAATGCACATTTTATTGAATACTTGGAAAGTAAAATACTTGGAAAGTAAAATAACAGACAATTTATAATTATATTATATTTCATCACTGAAAATAGATGCCTTTTGCTTTGAGGCTGTGGCCACGTTATTTTTCTGTCCGACACCAATCTTCGTTGGTTTCCTGTGAGGTATTTTGGATCCCCATCTCTTGCTATGAACTGACAAAACAGCAGAATCCCCTTGACAATCTTGATTTCTCAAGGGAAATGGGAGAACACTATACACCATCCAAGATATTAAAATATTGTCAAGGCCGAACACTGATGAATACTCTGAGGAGATGGCCTGTGAGGCGCCGCCTTTCAACTTTTCCTCCTTTGTATGGTGGTCAGTAACATGCGGGAGACTGCGGAGGGGGTCATTTTTTTAATTGTGAACTGATGTGCTTTTACTCAATTCGGGAACCTCACAAGCCAAATTTGTAGTATTTTGCACGAATTGCAAGAGATGTTTGAATGTCGACGGTTGAAGTGGAAGCTCGTATTGAGCTTGCTAGAGACTGATTTGCCAAGCCTTTGATAGCTCAGTTGGTAGAGCGGAGGACTATAGTGGTAAAACAGGCATCCTTAGGTCGCTGGTTCAAATCCGGCTCGAAGGACTTTTGCCAAATGCACATTTTATTGAATACTTGGAAAGTAAAATACTTGGAAAGTAAAATAACAGACAATTTATAATTATATTATATTTCATCACTGAAAATAGATGCCTTTTGCTTTGAGGCTGTGACCACGTTATTTTTCTGTCCAACACGAATCTTCATTGGTTTCCTGTGAGGTGTTTTGGATCCCCATCTCTTGCTATGAACTGGCAAAACAGCAGAATCCCCTTGACAATCTTGATTTCTCAAGAGAAATGAGAGAACACTATACACCATCCAAGATATTAAAATATTGTCAAGGCCCAACGCGGCTGAATACTCTGAGGAGATGGCCTGTGAGGTGCCGCCTTTCAACTTTTCCCCCTGAGTATGGTGGTCAGTAACATGCGGGCGACTGCGGAGGGGGTCATTTTTTTAATTGGGAACTGATGTGCTTTTACTCAATTCGGGAACCTCACAAGCCAAATTTGTAGTATTTTGCACGAATTGCAAGAGATGTTTACAAGTCGGCGGTTGAAGTGGAAGCTCGTATTGAGTTTGCTAGAGTTGATTTGCCAAGCCTTCGATAGCTCAGTTGGTAGAGCGGAGGACTGTAGTGGTAAAACAGGCATCCTTAGGTCGCTGATTCAAATCCGGCTCAAAGGACTTTTGCCAAATGCACATTTTATTGAATACTTGGAAAGTAAAATACTTGGAAAGTAAAATAACAGACAATTTATAATTATATTATATTTCATCACTGAAAATAGATGCCTTTTGCTTTGAGGCTGTGGCCACATTATTTTTCTGTCCGACACCAATCTTCGTTGTTTTCCTGTGAGGTATTTTGGATCCCCATCTCTTGCTATGAACTGACAAAACAGCAGAATCCCCTTGACAATCTTGATTTCTCAAGGGAAATGGGAGAACACTATACACCATCCAAGATATTAAAATATTGTCAAGGCCGAACACTGATGAATACTCTGAGGAGCTGGCCTGTGAGGCGCCGCCTTTCAACTTTTCCTCCTTTGTATGGTGGTCAGTAACATGCGGGAGACTGCGGAGGGGGTCATTTTTTAAATTGTGAACTGATGTGCTTTTACTCAATTCGGGAACCTCACAAGCCAAATTTGTAGTATTTTGCACGAATTGCAAGAGATGTTTACAAGTCGACGGTTGAAGTGGAAGCTCGTATTGAGTTTGCTAGAGAACGATTTGCCAAGCCTTCGATAGCTCAGTTGGTAGAGCGGAGGACTATAGTGGTAAAACAGGCATCCTTAGGTCGCTGGTTCAAATCCGGCTCGAAGGACTTTTGCCAAATGCACATTTTATTGAATACTTGGAAAGTAAAATACTTGGAAAGTAAAATAACAGACAATTTATAATTATATTATATTTCATCACTGAAAATAGATGCCTTTTGCTTTGAGGCTGTGGCCACGTTATTTTTCTGTCCGACACCAATCTTCGTTGTTTTCCTGTGAGGTATTTTGGATCCCCATCTCTTGCTATGAACTGACAAAACAGCAGAATCCCCTTGACAATCTTGATTTCTCAAGGGAAATGGGAGACACTATACACCATCCAAGATATTAAAATATTGTCAAGGCCGAACACTGATGAATACTCTGAGGAGATGGCCTGTGAGGCGCCACCTTTCAACTTTTCCTCCTTTGTATGGTGGTCAGTAACATGCGGGAGACTGCGGAGGGGGTCATTTTTTAAATTGTGAACTGATGTGCTTTTACTCAATTCGGGAACCTCACAAGCCAAATTTGTAGTATTTTGCACGAATTGCAAGAGATGTTTGAATGTCGACGGTTGAAGTGGAAGCTCGTATTGAGCTTGCTAGAGACTGATTTGCCAAGCCTTCGATAGCTCAGTTGGTAGAGCGGAGGACAGTGGTAAAACAGGCATCCTTAGGTCGCTGGTTCAAATCCGGCTCGAAGTACTTTTGCCAAATGCACATTTTATTGAATACTTGGAAAGTAAAATACTTGGAAAGTAAAATAACAGACAATTTATAATTATATTATATTTCATCACTGAAAATAGATGCCTTTTGCTTTGAGGCTGTGACCACGTTATTTTTCTGTCCAACACGAATCTTCATTGGTTTCCTGTGAGGTGTTTTGGATCCCCATCTCTTGCTATGAACTGGCAAAACAGCAGAATCCCCTTGACAATCTTGATTTCTCAAGAGAAATGAGAGAACACTATACACCATCCAAGATATTAAAATATTGTCAAGGCCCAACGCGGCTGAATACTCTGAGGAGATGGCCTGTGAGGTGCCGCCTTTCAACTTTTCCCCCTGAGTATGGTGGTCAGTAACATGCGGGCGACTGCGGAGGGGGTCATTTTTTTAATTGGGAACTGATGTGCTTTTACTCAATTCGGGAACCTCACAAGCCAAATTTGTAGTATTTTGCACGAATTGCAAGAGATGTTTACAAGTCGGCGGTTGAAGTGGAAGCTCGTATTGAGTTTGCTAGAGTTGATTTGCCAAGCCTTCGATAGCTCAGTTGGTAGAGCGGAGGACTGTAGTGGTAAAACAATCATCCTTAGGTCACTGGTTCAAATCCGGTTCGAAGGACTTTTGCCAAATGCACATTTTATTGAATACTTGGAAAGTAAAATACTTGGAAAGTAAAATAACAGACAATTTATAATTATATTATATTTCATCACTGAAAATAGATGCCTTTTGCTTTGAGGCTGTGACCACGTTATTTTTCTGTCCAACACGAATCTTCATTGGTTTCCTGTGAGGTGTTTTGGATCCCCATCTCTTGCTATGAACTGGCAAAACAGCAGAATCCCCTTGACAATCTTGATTTCTCAAGAGAAATGAGAGAACACTATACACCATCCAAGATATTAAAATATTGTCAAGGCCCAACGCGGCTGAATACTCTGAGGAGATGGCCTGTGAGGTGCCGCCTTTCAACTTTTCCCCCTTAGTATGGTGGTCAGTAACATGCGGGCGACTGCGGAGGGGGTCATTTTTTTAATTGGGAACTGATGTGCTTTTACTCAATTCGGGAACCTCACAAGCCAAATTTGTAGTATTTTGCACGAATTGCAAGAGATGTTTACAAGTCGACGGTTGAAGTGGAAGCTCGTATTGAGTTTGCTAGAGTTGATTTGCCAAGCCTTCGATAGCTCAGTTGGTAGAGCGGAGGACTGTAGTGGTAAAACAGGCATCCTTAGGTCACTGGTTCAAATCCGGTTCGAAGGACTTTTGCCAAATGCACATTTTATTGAATACTTGGAAAGTAAAATACTTGGAAAGTAAAATAACAGACAATTTATAATTATATTATATTTCATCACTGAAAATAGATGCCTTTTGCTTTGAGGCTGTGACCACGTTATTTTTCTGTCCAACACGAATCTTCATTGATTTCCTGTGAGGTGTTTTGGATCCCCATCTCTTGCTATGAACTGGCAAAACAGCAGAATCCCCTTGACAATCTTGATTTCTCAAGAGAAATGAGAGAACACTATACACCATCCAAGATATTAAAATATTGTCAAGGCCCAACGCGGCTGAATACTCTGAGGAGATGGCCTGTGAGGTGCCGCCTTTCAACTTTTCCCCCTTAGTATGGTGGTCAGTAACATGCGGGCGACTGCGGAGGGGGTCATTTTTTTAATTGGGAACTGATGTGCTTTTACTCAATTCGGGAACCTCACAAGCCAAATTTGTAGTATTTTGCACGAATTGCAAGAGATGTTTACAAGTCGACGGTTGAAGTGGAAGCTCGTATTGAGTTTGCTAGAGTTGATTTGCCAAGCCTTCGATAGCTCAGTTGGTAGAGCGGAGGACTGTAGTGGTAAAACAGGCATCCTTAGGTCACTGGTTCAAATCCGGTTCGAAGGACTTTTGCCAAATGCACATTTTATTGAATACTTGGAAAGTAAAATACTTGGAAAGTAAAATAACAGACAATTTATAATTATATTATATTTCATCACTGAAAATAGATGCCTTTTGCTTTGAGGCTGTGACCACGTTATTTTTCTGTCCAACACGAATCTTCATTGATTTCCTGTGAGGTGTTTTGGATCCCCATCTCTTGCTATGAACTGGCAAAACAGCAGAATCCCCTTGACAATCTTGATTTCTCAAGAGAAATGAGAGAACACTATACACCATCCAAGATATTAAAATATTGTCAAGGCCCAACGCGGCTGAATACTCTGAGGAGATGGCCTGTGAGGTGCCGCCTTTCAACTTTTCCCCCTTAGTATGGTGGTCAGTAACATGCGGGCGACTGCGGAGGGGGTCATTTTTTTAATTGGGAACTGATGTGCTTTTACTCAATTCGGGAACCTCACAAGCCAAATTTGTAGTATTTTGCACGAATTGCAAGAGATGTTTACAAGTCGACGGTTGAAGTGGAAGCTCGTATTGAGTTTGCTAGAGTTGATTTGCCAAGCCTTCGATAGCTCAGTTGGTAGAGCGGAGGACTGTAGTGGTAAAACAGGCATCCTTAGGTCACTGGTTCAAATCCGGTTCGAAGGACTTTTGCCAAATGCACATTTTATTGAATACTTGGAAAGTAAAATACTTGGAAAGTAAAATAACAGACAATTTATAATTATATTATATTTCATCACTGAAAATAGATGCCTTTTGCTTTGAGGCTGTGACCACGTTATTTTTCTGTCCAACACGAATCTTCATTGATTTCCTGTGAGGTGTTTTGGATCCCCATCTCTTGCTATGAACTGGCAAAACAGCAGAATCCCCTTGACAATCTTGATTTCTCAAGAGAAATGAGAGAACACTATACACCATCCAAGATATTAAAATATTGTCAAGGCCCAACGCGGCTGAATACTCTGAGGAGATGGCCTGTGAGGTGCCGCCTTTCAACTTTTCCCCCTTAGTATGGTGGTCAGTAACATGCGGGCGACTGCGGAGGGGGTCATTTTTTTAATTGGGAACTGATGTGCTTTTACTCAATTCGGGAACCTCACAAGCCAAATTTGTAGTATTTTGCACGAATTGCAAGAGATGTTTACAAGTCGACGGTTGAAGTGGAAGCTCGTATTGAGTTTGCTAGAGAATGATTTGCCAAGCCTTCGAAAGCTCAGTTGGTAGAGCGGAGGACTGTAGTGGTAAAACAGGCATCCTTAGGTCGCTGGTTCAAATCCGGCTCGAAGGACTTTTGCCAAATGCAAATTTTATTGAATACTTGGAAAGTAAAATACTTGGAAAATAAAATAACAGACAATTTATAATTATATTATATTTCATCACTGAAAATAGATGCCTTTTGCTTTGAGGCTGTGGCCACGTTATGTTTCTGTCCAACACCAATCTTCATTGGTTTCCTGTGAGGTGTTTCAGATCCCCATCTCTTGCTATGAACTGGCAAAACAGCAGAATCCCCTTGACAATCTTGATTTCTCAAGGGAAATGAGAGAACAGTATACACCATCCAAGATATTAAAATATTGTCAAGGCCCAACACGGCTGAATACTCTGAGGAGATGGCCTGTGAGGCGCCGCCTTTCAACTTTTCCCCCTTAGTATGGTGGTCAGTAACATGCGGGAGACTGCGGAGGGGGTCATTTTTTTCATTGGGAACTGATGTGCTTTTACTCAATTCGGGAACGTCACAAGCCAAATTTGTAGTATTTTGCACGAATTGCAAGAGATGTTTACAAGTCGACGGTTGAAGTGGAAGCTCGTATTGAGTTTGCTAGAGAACGATTTGCCAAGCCTTCGATAGCTCAGTTGGTAGAGCAGAGGACTGTAATGGTAAAACAGGCATCCTTAGGTGGCTGGTTCAAATCCGGCTCGAGGGACTTTTGCCAAATGCACATTTTATTGAATACTTGGAAAGTAAAATACTTGGAAAGTAAAATAACAGACAATTTATAATTATATTATATTTCATCACTGAAAATAGATGCCTTTTGCTTTGAGGCTGTGGCCACTTTATTTTTCTGTCCGACACCAATCTTCGTTGGTTTCCTGTGAGGTATTTTGGATCCCCATCTCTTGCTATGAACTGACAAAACAGCAGAATCCCCTTGACAATCTTGATTTCTCAAGGGAAATGGGAGAACACTATACACCATCCAAGATATTAAAATATTGTCAAGGCCGAACACTGATGAATACTCTGAGGAGATGGCCTGTGAGGCGCCGCCTTTCAACTTTTCCTCCTTTGTATGGTGGTCAGTAACATGCGGGAGACTGCGGAGGGGGTCATTTTTTTAATTGTGAACTGATGTGCTTTTACTCAATTCGGGAACCTCACAAGCCAAATTTGTAGTATTTTGCACGAATTACAAGAGATGTTTGAATGTCGATGGTTGAAGTGGAAGCTCGTATTGAGCTTGCTAGAGACTGATTTGCCAAGCATTTGATAGCTCAGTTGGTAGAGCGGAGGACTATAGTGGTAAAACAGGCATCCTTAGGTCGCTGGTTCAAATCCGGCTCGAAGGACTTTTGCCAAATGCACATTTTATTGAATACTTGGAAAGTAAAATACTTGGAAAGTAAAATAACAGACAATTTATAATTATATTATATTTCATCACTGAAAATAGATGCCTTTTGCTTTGAGGCTGTGACCACCTTATTTTTCTGTCCAACACAAATCTTCATTGGTTTCCTGTGAGGTGTTTTGGATCCCCATCTCTTGCTATGAACTGGCAAAACAGCAGAATCCCCTTGACAATCTTGATTTCTCAAGGGAAATGAGAGAACACTATACACCATCCAAGATATTAAAATATTGTCAAGGCCCAACGCGGCTGAATACTCTGAGGAGATGGCCTGTGAGGTGCCGCCTTTCAACTTTTCCCCCTTAGTATGGTGGTCAGTAACATGCGGGAGACTGTGGAGGGGGTCATTTTTTTAATTGGGAACTGATGTGCTTTTACTCAATTCGGGAACCTCACAAGCCAAATTTGTAGTATTTTGCACGAATTGCAAGAGATGTTTACAAGTCGACGGTTGAAGTGGAAGCTCGTATTGAATTTGCTAGAGTTGATATGCCAAGCCTTCGATAGCTCAGTTGGTAGAGGGGAGGACTGTAGTGGTAAAACAGGCATCCTTAGGTCGCTGGTTCAAATCCGGCTCGAAGGACTCTTGCCAAATGCACATTTTATTGAATACTTGGAAAGTAAAATACTTGGAAAGTAAAATAACAGACAATTTATAATTATATTATATTTCATCACTGAAAATAGATGCCTTTTGCTTTGAGGCTGTGGCCACGTTATTTTTCTGTCCAACACGAATCTTCATTGGTTTCCTGTCAGGTGTTTTGGATCCCCATCTCTTGCTATGAACTGGCAAAACAGCAGAATCCCCTTGACAATCTTGATTTCTCAAGGGAAATGAGAGAACACTATACACCATCCAAGATATTAAAATATTGTCAAGGCCCAACACGGCTGAATACTCTGAGGAGATGGCCTGTGAGGCGCCGCCTTTCAACTTTTCCCCCTTAGTATGGTGGTCATTAACATGCAGGAGACTGCGGAGGGGGTCATTTTTTTAATTGGGAACTGATGTGCTTTTACTCAATTCGGGAACCTCACAAGCCAAATTTGTAGTATTTCGCACGAATTGCAAGAGATGTTTACAAGTCGACGGTTGAAGTGGAAGCTCGTATTGAGTTTGCTAGAGAATGATTTGCCAAGCCTTCGAAAGCTCAGTTGGTAGAGCGGAGGACTGTAGTGTTAAAACAGGCATCCTTAGGTCGCTGGTTCAAATCCGGCTCGAAGGACTTTTGCCAAATGCAAATTTTATTGAATACTTGGAAAGTAAAATACTTGGAAAATAAAATAACAGACAATTTATAAATATATTATATTTCATCACTGAAAATAGATGCCTTTTGCTTTGAGGCTGTGGCCACGTTATGTTTCTGTCCAACACCAATCTTGATTGGTTTCCTGTGAGGTGTTTCAGATCCCCATCTCTTGCTATGAACTGGCAAAACAGCAGAATCCCCTTGACAATCTTGATTTCTCAAGGGAAATGAGAGAACAGTATACACCATCCAAGATATTAAAATATTGTCAAGGCCCAACACGGCTGAATACTCTGAGGAGATGGCCTGTGAGGCGCCGCCTTTCAACTTTTCCCCCTTAGTATGGTGGTCAGTAACATGCGGGAGACTGCGGAGGGGGTCATTTTTTTCATTGGGAACTGATGTGCTTTTACTCAATTCGGGAACGTCACAAGCCAAATTTGTAGTATTTTGCACGAATTGCAAGAGATGTTTACAAGTCGACGGTTGAAGTGGAAGCTCGTATTGAGTTTGCTAGAGAACGATTTGCCAAGCCTTCGATAGCTCAGTTGGTAGAGCAGAGGACTGTAATGGTAAAACAGGCATCCTTAGGTGGCTGGTTCAAATCCGGCTCGAGGGACTTTTGCCAAATGCACATTTTATTGAATACTTGGAAAGTAAAATACTTGGAAAGTAAAATAACAGACAATTTATAATTATATTATATTTCATCACTGAAAATAGATGCCTTTTGCTTTGAGGCTGTGGCCACTTTATTTTTCTGTCCGACACCAATCTTCGTTGGTTTCCTGTGAGGTATTTTGGATCCCCATCTCTTGCTATGAACTGACAAAACAGCAGAATCCCCTTGACAATCTTGATTTCTCAAGGGAAATGGGAGAACACTATACACCATCCAAGATATTAAAATATTGTCAAGGCCGAACACTGATGAATACTCTGAGGAGATGGCCTGTGAGGCGCCGCCTTTCAACTTTTCCTCCTTTGTATGGTGGTCAGTAACATGCGGGAGACTGCGGAGGGGGTCATTTTTTTAATTGTGAACTGATGTGCTTTTACTCAATTCGGGAACCTCACAAGCCAAATTTGTAGTATTTTGCACGAATTACAAGAGATGTTTGAATGTCGATGGTTGAAGTGGAAGCTCGTATTGAGCTTGCTAGAGACTGATTTGCCAAGCATTTGATAGCTCAGTTGGTAGAGCGGAGGACTATAGTGGTAAAACAGGCATCCTTAGGTCGCTGGTTCAAATCCGGCTCGAAGGACTTTTGCCAAATGCACATTTTATTGAATACTTGGAAAGTAAAATACTTGGAAAGTAAAATAACAGACAATTTATAATTATATTATATTTCATCACTGAAAATAGATGCCTTTTGCTTTGAGGCTGTGACCACCTTATTTTTCTGTCCAACACAAATCTTCATTGGTTTCCTGTGAGGTGTTTTGGATCCCCATCTCTTGCTATGAACTGGCAAAACAGCAGAATCCCCTTGACAATCTTGATTTCTCAAGGGAAATGAGAGAACACTATACACCATCCAAGATATTAAAATATTGTCAAGGCCCAACGCGGCTGAATACTCTGAGGAGATGGCCTGTGAGGTGCCGCCTTTCAACTTTTCCCCCTTAGTATGGTGGTCAGTAACATGCGGGAGACTGCGGAGGGGGTCATTTTTTTAATTGGGAACTGATGTGCTTTTACTCAATTCGGGAACCTCACAAGCCAAATTTGTAGTATTTTGCACGAATTGCAAGAGATGTTTACAAGTCGACGGTTGAAGTGGAAGCTCGTATTGAATTTGCTAGAGTTGATATGCCAAGCCTTCGATAGCTCAGTTGGTAGAGGGGAGGACTGTAGTGGTAAAACAGGCATCCTTAGGTCGCTGGTTCAAATCCGGCTCGAAGGACTCTTGCCAAATGCACATTTTATTGAATACTTGGAAAGTAAAATACTTGGAAAGTAAAATAACAGACAATTTATAATTATATTATATTTCATCACTGAAAATAGATGCCTTTTGCTTTGAGGCTGTGGCCACGTTATTTTTCTGTCCAACACGAATCTTCATTGGTTTCCTGTCAGGTGTTTTGGATCCCCATCTCTTGCTATGAACTGGCAAAACAGCAGAATCCCCTTGACAATCTTGATTTCTCAAGGGAAATGAGAGAACACTATACACCATCCAAGATATTAAAATATTGTCAAGGCCCAACACGGCTGAATACTCTGAGGAGATGGCCTGTGAGGCGCCGCCTTTCAACTTTTCCCCCTTAGTATGGTGGTCATTAACATGCAGGAGACTGCGGAGGGGGTCATTTTTTTAATTGGGAACTGATGTGCTTTTACTCAATTCGGGAACCTCACAAGCCAAATTTGTAGTATTTTGCACGAATTGCAAGAGATGTTTACAAGTCGACGGTTGAAGTGGAAGCTCGTATTGAGTTTGCTAGAGAATGATTTGCCAAGCCTTCGAAAGCTCAGTTGGTAGAGCGGAGGACTGTAGTGTTAAAACAGGCATCCTTAGGTCGCTGGTTCAAATCCGGCTCGAAGGACTTTTGCCAAATGCAAATTTTATTGAATACTTGGAAAGTAAAATACTTGGAAAATAAAATAACAGACAATTTATAAATATATTATATTTCATCACTGAAAATAGATGCCTTTTGCTTTGAGGCTGTGGCCACGTTATGTTTCTGTCCAACACCAATCTTCATTGGTTTCCTGTGAGGTGTTTCAGATCCCCATCTCTTGCTATGAACTGGCAAAACAGCAGAATCCCCTTGACAATCTTGATTTCTCAAGGGAAATGAGAGAACAGTATACACCATCCAAGATATTAAAATATTGTCAAGGCCCAACACGGCTGAATACTCTGAGGAGATGGCCTGTGAGGCGCCGCCTTTCAACTTTTCCCCCTTAGTATGGTGGTCAGTAACATGCGGGAGACTGCGGAGGGGGTCATTTTTTTCATTGGGAACTGATGTGCTTTTACTCAATTCGGGAACGTCACAAGCCAAATTTGTAGTATTTTGCACGAATTGCAAGAGATGTTTACAAGTCGACGGTTGAAGTGGAAGCTCGTATTGAGTTTGCTAGAGAACGATTTGCCAAGCCTTCGATAGCTCAGTTGGTAGAGCAGAGGACTGTAATGGTAAAACAGGCATCCTTAGGTGGCTGGTTCAAATCCGGCTCGAGGGACTTTTGCCAAATGCACATTTTATTGAATACTTGGAAAGTAAAATACTTGGAAAGTAAAATAACAGACAATTTATAATTATATTATATTTCATCACTGAAAATAGATGCCTTTTGCTTTGAGGCTGTGGCCACGTTATTTTTCTGTCCGACACCAATCTTCGTTGGTTTCCTGTGAGGTATTTTGGATCCCCATCTCTTGCTATGAACTGACAAAACAGCAGAATCCCCTTGACAATCTTGATTTCTCAAGGGAAATGGGAGAACACTATACACCATCCAAGATATTAAAATATTGTCAAGGCCGAACACTGATGAATACTCTGAGGAGATGGCCTGTGAGGCGCCGCCTTTCAACTTTTCCTCCTTTGTATGGTGGTCAGTAACATGCGGGAGACTGCGGAGGGGGTCATTTTTTTAATTGTGAACTGATGTGCTTTTACTCAATTCGGGAACCTCACAAGCCAAATTTGTAGTATTTTGCACGAATTGCAAGAGATGTTTGAATGTCGACGGTTGAAGTGGAAGCTCGTATTGAGCTTGCTAGAGACTGATTTGCCAAGCCTTTGATAGCTCAGTTGGTAGAGCGGAGGACTATAGTGGTAAAACAGGCATCCTTAGGTCGCTGGTTCAAATCCGGCTCGAAGGACTTTTGCCAAATGCACATTTTATTGAATACTTGGAAAGTAAAATACTTGGAAAGTAAAATAACAGACAATTTATAATTATATTATATTTCATCACTGAAAATAGATGCCTTTTGCTTTGAGGCTGTGACCACCTTATTTTTCTGTCCAACACAAATCTTCATTGGTTTCCTGTGAGGTGTTTTGGATCCCCATCTCTTGCTATGAACTGGCAAAACAGCAGAATCCCCTTGACAATCTTGATTTCTCAAGGGAAATGAGAGAACACTATACACCATCCAAGATATTAAAATATTGTCAAGGCCCAACGCGGCTGAATACTCTGAGGAGATGGCCTGTGAGGTGCCGCCTTTCAACTTTTCCCCCTTAGTATGGTGGTCAGTAACATGCGGGAGACTGCGGAGGGGGTCATTTTTTTAATTGGGAACTAATGTGCTTTTACTCAATTCGGGAACCTCACAAGCCAAATTTGTAGTATTTTGCACGAATTGCAAGAGATGTTTACAAGTCGACGGTTGAAGTGGAAGCTCGTATTGAGTTTGCTAGAGTTGATATGCCAAGCCTTCGATAGCTCAGTTGGTAGAGGGGAGGACTGTAGTGGTAGGTCGCTGGTTCAAATCCGGCCCGAAGGACTCTTGCCAAATGCACATTTTATTGAATACTTGGAAAGTAAAATACTTGGAAAGTAAAATAACAGACAATTTATAATTATATTATATTTCATCACTGAAAATAGATGCCTTTTGCTTTGAGGCTGTGGCCACGTTATTTTTCTGTCCAACACGAATCTTCATTGGTTTCCTGTCAGGTGTTTTGGATCCCCATCTCTTGCTATGAACTGGCAAAACAGCAGAATCCCCTTGACAATCTTGATTTCTCAAGGGAAATGAGAGAACACTATACACCATCCAAGATATTAAAATATTGTCAAGGCCCAACACGGCTGAATACTCTGAGCTGATGGCCTGTGAGGCGCCGCCTTTCAACTTTTCCCCCTTAGTATAGTGGTCATTAACATGCGGGAGACTGCGGAGGGGGTCATTTTTTTAATTGGGAACTGATGTGCTTTTACTCAATTCGGGAACCTCACAAGCCAAATTTGTAGTATTTTGCACGAATTGCAAGAGATGTTTACAAGTGGACGGTTGAAGTGGAAGCTCGTATTGAGTTTGCTAGAGAATGATTTGCCAAGCCTTCGATAGCTCGTCGCTGATTCAAATCCGGCTCAAAGGACTTTTGCCAAATGCACATTTTATTGAATACTTGGAAAGTAAAATACTTGGAAAGCAAAATAACAGACAATTTATAATTATATTATATTTCATCACTGAAAATAGATGCCTTTTGCTTTGAGGCTGTGGCCACATTATTTTTCTGTCCGACACCAATCTTCGTTGTTTTCCTGTGAGGTATTTTGGATCCCCATCTCTTGCTATGAACTGACAAAACAGCAGAATCCCCTTGACAATCTTGATTTCTCAAGGGAAATGGGAGAACACTATACACCATCCAAGATATTAAAATATTGTCAAGGCCGAACACTGATGAATACTCTGAGGAGATGGCCTGTGAGGCGCCGCCTTTCAACTTTTCCTCCTTTGTATGGTGGTCAGTAACATGCGGGAGACTGCGGAGGGGGTCATTTTTTAAATTGTGAACTGATGTGCTTTTACTCAATTCGGGAACGTCACAAGCCAAATTTGTAGTATTTTGCACGAATTGCAAGAGATGTTTACAAGTCGACGGTTGAAGTGGAAGCTCGTATTGAGTTTGCTAGAAAACGATTTGCCAAGCCTTCGATAGCTCAGTTGGTAGAGCGGAGGACTATAGTGGTAAAACAGGCATCCTTAGGTCGCTGGTTCAAATCTGGCTCGAAGGACTTTTGCCAAATGCACATTTTATTGAATACTTGGAAAGTAAAATACTTGGAAAGTAAAATAACAGACAATTTATAATTATATTATATTTCATCACTGAAAATAGATGCCTTTTGCTTTGAGGCTGTGGCCACGTTATTTTTCTGTCCGACACCAATCTTCGTTGTTTTCCTGTGAGGTATTTTGGATCCCCATCTCTTGCTATGAACTGACAAAACAGCAGAATCCCCTTGACAATCTTGATTTCTCAAGGGAAATGGGAGAACACTATACACCATCCAAGATATTAAAATATTGTCAAGGCCGAACACTGATGAATACTCTGAGGAGATGGCCTGTGAGGCGCCGCCTTTCAACTTTTCCTCCTTTGTATGGTGGTCAGTAACATGCGGGAGACTGCGGAGGGGGTCATTTTTTAAATTGTGAACTGATGTGCTTTTACTCAATTCGGGAACCTCACAAGCCAAATTTGTAGTATTTTGCACGAATTGCAAGAGATGTTTGAATGTCGACGGTTGAAGTGGAAGCTCGTATTGAGCTTGCTAGAGACTGATTTGCCAAGCCTTCGATAGCTCAGTTGGTAGAGCGGAGGACTGTAGTGGTAAAACAGGCATCCTTAGGTCGCTGGTTCAAATCCAGCTCGAAGGACTTTTGCCAAATGCACATTTTATTGAATACTTGGAAAGTAAAATACTTGGAAAGTAAAATAACAGACAATTTATAATTATATTATATTTCATCACTGAAAATAGATGCCTTTTGCTTTGAGGCTGTGGCCACGTTATTTTTCTGTCCAACACGAATCTTCATTGGTTTCCTGTGAGGTGTTTTGGATCCCCATCTCTTGCTATGAACTGGCAAAACAGCAGAATCCCCTTGACAATCTTGATTTCTCAAGAGAAATGAGAGAACACTATACACCATCCAAGATATTAAAATATTGTCAAGGCCCAACGCGGCTGAATACTCTGAGGAGATGGCCTGTGAGGTGCCGACTTTCAACTTTTCCCCCTGAGTATGGTGGTCAGTAACATGCGGGCGACTGCGGAGGGGGTCATTTTTTTAATTGTGAACTGATGTGCTTTTACTCAATTCGGGAACCTCACAAGCCAAATTTGTAGTATTTTGCACGAATTGCAAGAGATGTTTACAAGTCGACGGTTGAAGTGGAAGCTCATATTGAGTTTGCTAGAGTTGATTTGCCAAGCCTTCGATAGCTCAGTTGGTAGAGCGGAGGACTGTAGTAGTAAAACAGGCATCCTTAGGTCACTGGTTCAAATCCGGTTCGAAGGACTTTTGCCAAATGCACATTTTATTGAATACTTGGAAAGTAAAATACTTGGAAAGTAAAATAACAGACAATTTATAATTATATTATATTTCATCACTGAAAATAGATGCCTTTTGCTTTGAGGCTGTGGCCACGTTATTTTTCTGTCCAACACGAATCTTCATTGGTTTCCTGTCAGGTGTTTTGGATCCCCATCTCTTGCTATGAACTGGCAAAACAGCAGAATCCCCTTGACAATCTTGATTTCTCAAGGGAAATGAGAGAACACTATACACCATCCAAGATATTAAAATATTGTCAAGGCCCAACACGGCTGAATACTCTGAGGAGATGGCCTGTGAGGCGCCGCCTTTCAACTTTTCCCCCTTAGTATAGTGGTCATTAACATGCGGGAGACTGCGGAGGGGGTCATTTTTTTAATTGGGAACTGATGTGCTTTTACTCAATTCGGGAACCTCACAAGCCAAATTTGTAGTATTTTGCACGAATTGCAAGAGATGTTTACAAGTGGACGGTTGAAGTGGAAGCTCGTATTGAGTTTGCTAGAGAATGATTTGCCAAGCCTTCGATAGCTCGTCGCTGATTCAAATCCGGCTCAAAGGACTTTTGCCAAATGCACATTTTATTGAATACTTGGAAAGTAAAATACTTGGAAAGTAAAATAACAGACAATTTATAATTATATTATATTTCATCACTGAAAATAGATGCCTTTTGCTTTGAGGCTGTGACCACCTTATTTTTCTGTCCAACACAAATCTTCATTGGTTTCCTGTGAGGTGTTTTGGATCCCCATCTCTTGCTATGAACTGGCAAAACAGCAGAATCCCCTTGACAATCTTGATTTCTCAAGGGAAATGAGAGAACACTATACACCATCCAAGATATTAAAATATTGTCAAGGCCCAACGCGGCTGAATACTCTGAGGAGATGGCCTGTGAGGTGCCGCCTTTCAACTTTTCCCCCTTAGTATGGTGGTCAGTAACATGCGGGAGACTGCGGAGGGGGTCATTTTTTTAATTGGGAACTGATGTGCTTTTACTCAATTCGGGAACCTCACAAGCCAAATTTGTAGTATTTTGCACGAATTGCAAGAGATGTTTACAAGTCGGCGGTTGAAGTGGAAGCTCGTATTGAGTTTGCTAGAGTTGATTTGCCAAGCCTTCGATAGCTCAGTTGGTAGAGCGGAGGACTGTAGTGGTAAAACAATCATCCTTAGGTCACTGGTTCAAATCCGGTTCGAAGGACTTTTGCCAAATGCACATTTTATTGAATACTTGGAAAGTAAAATACTTGGAAAGTAAAATAACAGACAATTTATAATTATATTATATTTCATCACTGAAAATAGATGCCTTTTGCTTTGAGGCTGTGACCACGTTATTTTTCTGTCCAACACGAATCTTCATTGGTTTCCTGTGAGGTGTTTTGGATCCCCATCTCTTGCTATGAACTGGCAAAACAGCAGAATCCCCTTGACAATCTTGATTTCTCAAGAGAAATGAGAGAACACTATACACCATCCAAGATATTAAAATATTGTCAAGGCCCAACGCGGCTGAATACTCTGAGGAGATGGCCTGTGAGGTGCCGCCTTTCAACTTTTCCCCCTTAGTATGGTGGTCAGTAACATGCGGGCGACTGCGGAGGGGGTCATTTTTTTAATTGGGAACTGATGTGCTTTTACTCAATTCGGGAACCTCACAAGCCAAATTTGTAGTATTTTGCACGAATTGCAAGAGATGTTTACAAGTCGACGGTTGAAGTGGAAGCTCGTATTGAGTTTGCTAGAGTTGATTTGCCAAGCCTTCGATAGCTCAGTTGGTAGAGCGGAGGACTGTAGTGGTAAAACAGGCATCCTTAGGTCACTGGTTCAAATCCGGTTCGAAGGACTTTTGCCAAATGCACATTTTATTGAATACTTGGAAAGTAAAATACTTGGAAAGTAAAATAACAGACAATTTATAATTATATTATATTTCATCACTGAAAATAGATGCCTTTTGCTTTGAGGCTGTGACCACGTTATTTTTCTGTCCAACACGAATCTTCATTGATTTCCTGTGAGGTGTTTTGGATCCCCATCTCTTGCTATGAACTGGCAAAACAGCAGAATCCCCTTGACAATCTTGATTTCTCAAGAGAAATGAGAGAACACTATACACCATCCAAGATATTAAAATATTGTCAAGGCCCAACGCGGCTGAATACTCTGAGGAGATGGCCTGTGAGGTGCCGCCTTTCAACTTTTCCCCCTTAGTATGGTGGTCAGTAACATGCGGGCGACTGCGGAGGGGGTCATTTTTTTAATTGGGAACTGATGTGCTTTTACTCAATTCGGGAACCTCACAAGCCAAATTTGTAGTATTTTGCACGAATTGCAAGAGATGTTTACAAGTCGACGGTTGAAGTGGAAGCTCGTATTGAGTTTGCTAGAGAATGATTTGCCAAGCCTTCGAAAGCTCAGTTGGTAGAGCGGAGGACTGTAGTGGTAAAACAGGCATCCTTAGGTCGCTGGTTCAAATCCGGCTCGAAGGACTTTTGCCAAATGCAAATTTTATTGAATACTTGGAAAGTAAAATACTTGGAAAATAAAATAACAGACAATTTATAATTATATTATATTTCATCACTGAAAATAGATGCCTTTTGCTTTGAGGCTGTGGCCACGTTATGTTTCTGTCCAACACCAATCTTCATTGGTTTCCTGTGAGGTGTTTCAGATCCCCATCTCTTGCTATGAACTGGCAAAACAGCAGAATCCCCTTGACAATCTTGATTTCTCAAGGGAAATGAGAGAACAGTATACACCATCCAAGATATTAAAATATTGTCAAGGCCCAACACGGCTGAATACTCTGAGGAGATGGCCTGTGAGGCGCCGCCTTTCAACTTTTCCCCCTTAGTATGGTGGTCAGTAACATGCGGGAGACTGCGGAGGGGGTCATTTTTTTCATTGGGAACTGATGTGCTTTTACTCAATTCGGGAACGTCACAAGCCAAATTTGTAGTATTTTGCACGAATTGCAAGAGATGTTTACAAGTCGACGGTTGAAGTGGAAGCTCGTATTGAGTTTGCTAGAGAACGATTTGCCAAGCCTTCGATAGCTCAGTTGGTAGAGCAGAGGACTGTAATGGTAAAACAGGCATCCTTAGGTGGCTGGTTCAAATCCGGCTCGAGGGACTTTTGCCAAATGCACATTTTATTGAATACTTGGAAAGTAAAATACTTGGAAAGTAAAATAACAGACAATTTATAATTATATTATATTTCATCACTGAAAATAGATGCCTTTTGCTTTGAGGCTGTGGCCACTTTATTTTTCTGTCCGACACCAATCTTCGTTGGTTTCCTGTGAGGTATTTTGGATCCCCATCTCTTGCTATGAACTGACAAAACAGCAGAATCCCCTTGACAATCTTGATTTCTCAAGGGAAATGGGAGAACACTATACACCATCCAAGATATTAAAATATTGTCAAGGCCGAACACTGATGAATACTCTGAGGAGATGGCCTGTGAGGCGCCGCCTTTCAACTTTTCCTCCTTTGTATGGTGGTCAGTAACATGCGGGAGACTGCGGAGGGGGTCATTTTTTTAATTGTGAACTGATGTGCTTTTACTCAATTCGGGAACCTCACAAGCCAAATTTGTAGTATTTTGCACGAATTACAAGAGATGTTTGAATGTCGATGGTTGAAGTGGAAGCTCGTATTGAGCTTGCTAGAGACTGATTTGCCAAGCATTTGATAGCTCAGTTGGTAGAGCGGAGGACTATAGTGGTAAAACAGGCATCCTTAGGTCGCTGGTTCAAATCCGGCTCGAAGGACTTTTGCCAAATGCACATTTTATTGAATACTTGGAAAGTAAAATACTTGGAAAGTAAAATAACAGACAATTTATAATTATATTATATTTCATCACTGAAAATAGATGCCTTTTGCTTTGAGGCTGTGACCACCTTATTTTTCTGTCCAACACAAATCTTCATTGGTTTCCTGTGAGGTGTTTTGGATCCCCATCTCTTGCTATGAACTGGCAAAACAGCAGAATCCCCTTGACAATCTTGATTTCTCAAGGGAAATGAGAGAACACTATACACCATCCAAGATATTAAAATATTGTCAAGGCCCAACGCGGCTGAATACTCTGAGGAGATGGCCTGTGAGGTGCCGCCTTTCAACTTTTCCCCCTTAGTATGGTGGTCAGTAACATGCGGGAGACTGTGGAGGGGGTCATTTTTTTAATTGGGAACTGATGTGCTTTTACTCAATTCGGGAACCTCACAAGCCAAATTTGTAGTATTTTGCACGAATTGCAAGAGATGTTTACAAGTCGACGGTTGAAGTGGAAGCTCGTATTGAATTTGCTAGAGTTGATATGCCAAGCCTTCGATAGCTCAGTTGGTAGAGGGGAGGACTGTAGTGGTAAAACAGGCATCCTTAGGTCGCTGGTTCAAATCCGGCTCGAAGGACTCTTGCCAAATGCACATTTTATTGAATACTTGGAAAGTAAAATACTTGGAAAGTAAAATAACAGACAATTTATAATTATATTATATTTCATCACTGAAAATAGATGCCTTTTGCTTTGAGGCTGTGGCCACGTTATTTTTCTGTCCAACACGAATCTTCATTGGTTTCCTGTCAGGTGTTTTGGATCCCCATCTCTTGCTATGAACTGGCAAAACAGCAGAATCCCCTTGACAATCTTGATTTCTCAAGGGAAATGAGAGAACACTATACACCATCCAAGATATTAAAATATTGTCAAGGCCCAACACGGCTGAATACTCTGAGGAGATGGCCTGTGAGGCGCCGCCTTTCAACTTTTCCCCCTTAGTATGGTGGTCATTAACATGCAGGAGACTGCGGAGGGGGTCATTTTTTTAATTGGGAACTGATGTGCTTTTACTCAATTCGGGAACCTCACAAGCCAAATTTGTAGTATTTCGCACGAATTGCAAGAGATGTTTACAAGTCGACGGTTGAAGTGGAAGCTCGTATTGAGTTTGCTAGAGAATGATTTGCCAAGCCTTCGAAAGCTCAGTTGGTAGAGCGGAGGACTGTAGTGTTAAAACAGGCATCCTTAGGTCGCTGGTTCAAATCCGGCTCGAAGGACTTTTGCCAAATGCAAATTTTATTGAATACTTGGAAAGTAAAATACTTGGAAAATAAAATAACAGACAATTTATAAATATATTATATTTCATCACTGAAAATAGATGCCTTTTGCTTTGAGGCTGTGGCCACGTTATGTTTCTGTCCAACACCAATCTTGATTGGTTTCCTGTGAGGTGTTTCAGATCCCCATCTCTTGCTATGAACTGGCAAAACAGCAGAATCCCCTTGACAATCTTGATTTCTCAAGGGAAATGAGAGAACAGTATACACCATCCAAGATATTAAAATATTGTCAAGGCCCAACACGGCTGAATACTCTGAGGAGATGGCCTGTGAGGCGCCGCCTTTCAACTTTTCCCCCTTAGTATGGTGGTCAGTAACATGCGGGAGACTGCGGAGGGGGTCATTTTTTTCATTGGGAACTGATGTGCTTTTACTCAATTCGGGAACGTCACAAGCCAAATTTGTAGTATTTTGCACGAATTGCAAGAGATGTTTACAAGTCGACGGTTGAAGTGGAAGCTCGTATTGAGTTTGCTAGAGAACGATTTGCCAAGCCTTCGATAGCTCAGTTGGTAGAGCAGAGGACTGTAATGGTAAAACAGGCATCCTTAGGTGGCTGGTTCAAATCCGGCTCGAGGGACTTTTGCCAAATGCACATTTTATTGAATACTTGGAAAGTAAAATACTTGGAAAGTAAAATAACAGACAATTTATAATTATATTATATTTCATCACTGAAAATAGATGCCTTTTGCTTTGAGGCTGTGGCCACTTTATTTTTCTGTCCGACACCAATCTTCGTTGGTTTCCTGTGAGGTATTTTGGATCCCCATCTCTTGCTATGAACTGACAAAACAGCAGAATCCCCTTGACAATCTTGATTTCTCAAGGGAAATGGGAGAACACTATACACCATCCAAGATATTAAAATATTGTCAAGGCCGAACACTGATGAATACTCTGAGGAGATGGCCTGTGAGGCGCCGCCTTTCAACTTTTCCTCCTTTGTATGGTGGTCAGTAACATGCGGGAGACTGCGGAGGGGGTCATTTTTTTAATTGTGAACTGATGTGCTTTTACTCAATTCGGGAACCTCACAAGCCAAATTTGTAGTATTTTGCACGAATTACAAGAGATGTTTGAATGTCGATGGTTGAAGTGGAAGCTCGTATTGAGCTTGCTAGAGACTGATTTGCCAAGCATTTGATAGCTCAGTTGGTAGAGCGGAGGACTATAGTGGTAAAACAGGCATCCTTAGGTCGCTGGTTCAAATCCGGCTCGAAGGACTTTTGCCAAATGCACATTTTATTGAATACTTGGAAAGTAAAATACTTGGAAAGTAAAATAACAGACAATTTATAATTATATTATATTTCATCACTGAAAATAGATGCCTTTTGCTTTGAGGCTGTGACCACCTTATTTTTCTGTCCAACACAAATCTTCATTGGTTTCCTGTGAGGTGTTTTGGATCCCCATCTCTTGCTATGAACTGGCAAAACAGCAGAATCCCCTTGACAATCTTGATTTCTCAAGGGAAATGAGAGAACACTATACACCATCCAAGATATTAAAATATTGTCAAGGCCCAACGCGGCTGAATACTCTGAGGAGATGGCCTGTGAGGTGCCGCCTTTCAACTTTTCCCCCTTAGTATGGTGGTCAGTAACATGCGGGAGACTGCGGAGGGGGTCATTTTTTTAATTGGGAACTGATGTGCTTTTACTCAATTCGGGAACCTCACAAGCCAAATTTGTAGTATTTTGCACGAATTGCAAGAGATGTTTACAAGTCGACGGTTGAAGTGGAAGCTCGTATTGAATTTGCTAGAGTTGATATGCCAAGCCTTCGATAGCTCAGTTGGTAGAGGGGAGGACTGTAGTGGTAAAACAGGCATCCTTAGGTCGCTGGTTCAAATCCGGCTCGAAGGACTCTTGCCAAATGCACATTTTATTGAATACTTGGAAAGTAAAATACTTGGAAAGTAAAATAACAGACAATTTGTAATTATATTATATTTCATCACTGAAAATAGATGCCTTTTGCTTTGAGGCTGTGGCCACGTTATTTTTCTGTCCAACACGAATCTTCATTGGTTTCCTGTCAGGTGTTTTGGATCCCCATCTCTTGCTATGAACTGGCAAAACAGCAGAATCCCCTTGACAATCTTGATTTCTCAAGGGAAATGAGAGAACACTATACACCATCCAAGATATTAAAATATTGTCAAGGCCCAACACGGCTGAATACTCTGAGGAGATGGCCTGTGAGGCGCCGCCTTTCAACTTTTCCCCCTTAGTATGGTGGTCATTAACATGCAGGAGACTGCGGAGGGGGTCATTTTTTTAATTGGGAACTGATGTGCTTTTACTCAATTCGGGAACCTCACAAGCCAAATTTGTAGTATTTTGCACGAATTGCAAGAGATGTTTACAAGTCGACGGTTGAAGTGGAAGCTCGTATTGAGTTTGCTAGAGAATGATTTGCCAAGCCTTCGAAAGCTCAGTTGGTAGAGCGGAGGACTGTAGTGTTAAAACAGGCATCCTTAGGTCGCTGGTTCAAATCCGGCTCGAAGGACTTTTGCCAAATGCAAATTTTATTGAATACTTGGAAAGTAAAATACTTGGAAAATAAAATAACAGACAATTTATAAATATATTATATTTCATCACTGAAAATAGATGCCTTTTGCTTTGAGGCTGTGGCCACGTTATGTTTCTGTCCAACACCAATCTTCATTGGTTTCCTGTGAGGTGTTTCAGATCCCCATCTCTTGCTATGAACTGGCAAAACAGCAGAATCCCCTTGACAATCTTGATTTCTCAAGGGAAATGAGAGAACAGTATACACCATCCAAGATATTAAAATATTGTCAAGGCCCAACACGGCTGAATACTCTGAGGAGATGGCCTGTGAGGCGCCGCCTTTCAACTTTTCCCCCTTAGTATGGTGGTCAGTAACATGCGGGAGACTGCGGAGGGGGTCATTTTTTTCATTGGGAACTGATGTGCTTTTACTCAATTCGGGAACGTCACAAGCCAAATTTGTAGTATTTTGCACGAATTGCAAGAGATGTTTACAAGTCGACGGTTGAAGTGGAAGCTCGTATTGAGTTTGCTAGAGAACGATTTGCCAAGCCTTCGATAGCTCAGTTGGTAGAGCAGAGGACTGTAATGGTAAAACAGGCATCCTTAGGTGGCTGGTTCAAATCCGGCTCGAGGGACTTTTGCCAAATGCACATTTTATTGAATACTTGGAAAGTAAAATACTTGGAAAGTAAAATAACAGACAATTTATAATTATATTATATTTCATCACTGAAAATAGATGCCTTTTGCTTTGAGGCTGTGGCCACGTTATTTTTCTGTCCGACACCAATCTTCGTTGGTTTCCTGTGAGGTATTTTGGATCCCCATCTCTTGCTATGAACTGACAAAACAGCAGAATCCCCTTGACAATCTTGATTTCTCAAGGGAAATGGGAGAACACTATACACCATCCAAGATATTAAAATATTGTCAAGGCCGAACACTGATGAATACTCTGAGGAGATGGCCTGTGAGGCGCCGCCTTTCAACTTTTCCTCCTTTGTATGGTGGTCAGTAACATGCGGGAGACTGCGGAGGGGGTCATTTTTTTAATTGTGAACTGATGTGCTTTTACTCAATTCGGGAACCTCACAAGCCAAATTTGTAGTATTTTGCACGAATTGCAAGAGATGTTTGAATGTCGACGGTTGAAGTGGAAGCTCGTATTGAGCTTGCTAGAGACTGATTTGCCAAGCCTTTGATAGCTCAGTTGGTAGAGCGGAGGACTATAGTGGTAAAACAGGCATCCTTAGGTCGCTGGTTCAAATCCGGCTCGAAGGACTTTTGCCAAATGCACATTTTATTGAATACTTGGAAAGTAAAATACTTGGAAAGTAAAATAACAGACAATTTATAATTATATTATATTTCATCACTGAAAATAGATGCCTTTTGCTTTGAGGCTGTGACCACCTTATTTTTCTGTCCAACACAAATCTTCATTGGTTTCCTGTGAGGTGTTTTGGATCCCCATCTCTTGCTATGAACTGGCAAAACAGCAGAATCCCCTTGACAATCTTGATTTCTCAAGGGAAATGAGAGAACACTATACACCATCCAAGATATTAAAATATTGTCAAGGCCCAACGCGGCTGAATACTCTGAGGAGATGGCCTGTGAGGTGCCGCCTTTCAACTTTTCCCCCTTAGTATGGTGGTCAGTAACATGCGGGAGACTGCGGAGGGGGTCATTTTTTTAATTGGGAACTAATGTGCTTTTACTCAATTCGGGAACCTCACAAGCCAAATTTGTAGTATTTTGCACGAATTGCAAGAGATGTTTACAAGTCGACGGTTGAAGTGGAAGCTCGTATTGAGTTTGCTAGAGTTGATATGCCAAGCCTTCGATAGCTCAGTTGGTAGAGGGGAGGACTGTAGTGGTAGGTCGCTGGTTCAAATCCGGCCCGAAGGACTCTTGCCAAATGCACATTTTATTGAATACTTGGAAAGTAAAATACTTGGAAAGTAAAATAACAGACAATTTATAATTATATTATATTTCATCACTGAAAATAGATGCCTTTTGCTTTGAGGCTGTGGCCACGTTATTTTTCTGTCCAACACGAATCTTCATTGGTTTCCTGTCAGGTGTTTTGGATCCCCATCTCTTGCTATGAACTGGCAAAACAGCAGAATCCCCTTGACAATCTTGATTTCTCAAGGGAAATGAGAGAACACTATACACCATCCAAGATATTAAAATATTGTCAAGGCCCAACACGGCTGAATACTCTGAGCTGATGGCCTGTGAGGCGCCGCCTTTCAACTTTTCCCCCTTAGTATAGTGGTCATTAACATGCGGGAGACTGCGGAGGGGGTCATTTTTTTAATTGGGAACTGATGTGCTTTTACTCAATTCGGGAACCTCACAAGCCAAATTTGTAGTATTTTGCACGAATTGCAAGAGATGTTTACAAGTGGACGGTTGAAGTGGAAGCTCGTATTGAGTTTGCTAGAGAATGATTTGCCAAGCCTTCGATAGCTCGTCGCTGATTCAAATCCGGCTCAAAGGACTTTTGCCAAATGCACATTTTATTGAATACTTGGAAAGTAAAATA
Organism: Ambystoma mexicanum; assembly: GCF_040938575.1. Lineage (NCBI taxonomy): Eukaryota > Metazoa > Chordata > Amphibia > Caudata > Ambystomatidae > Ambystoma > Ambystoma mexicanum. Next base: position 1,026,203,648 of record NC_090921.1, on the reverse strand, counting down.
CTTGGAAAGCAAAATAACAGACAATTTATAATTATATTATATTTCATCACTGAAAATAGATGCCTTTTGCTTTGAGGCTGTGGCCACATTATTTTTCTGTCCGACACCAATCTTCGTTGTTTTCCTGTGAGGTATTTTGGATCCCCATCTCTTGCTATGAACTGACAAAACAGCAGAATCCCCTTGACAATCTTGATTTCTCAAGGGAAATGGGAGAACACTATACACCATCCAAGATATTAAAATATTGTCAAGGCCGAACACTGATGAATACTCTGAGGAGATGGCCTGTGAGGCGCCGCCTTTCAACTTTTCCTCCTTTGTATGGTGGTCAGTAACATGCGGGAGACTGCGGAGGGGGTCATTTTTTAAATTGTGAACTGATGTGCTTTTACTCAATTCGGGAACGTCACAAGCCAAATTTGTAGTATTTTGCACGAATTGCAAGAGATGTTTACAAGTCGACGGTTGAAGTGGAAGCTCGTATTGAGTTTGCTAGAAAACGATTTGCCAAGCCTTCGATAGCTCAGTTGGTAGAGCGGAGGACTATAGTGGTAAAACAGGCATCCTTAGGTCGCTGGTTCAAATCTGGCTCGAAGGACTTTTGCCAAATGCACATTTTATTGAATACTTGGAAAGTAAAATACTTGGAAAGTAAAATAACAGACAATTTATAATTATATTATATTTCATCACTGAAAATAGATGCCTTTTGCTTTGAGGCTGTGGCCACGTTATTTTTCTGTCCGACACCAATCTTCGTTGTTTTCCTGTGAGGTATTTTGGATCCCCATCTCTTGCTATGAACTGACAAAACAGCAGAATCCCCTTGACAATCTTGATTTCTCAAGGGAAATGGGAGAACACTATACACCATCCAAGATATTAAAATATTGTCAAGGCCGAACACTGATGAATACTCTGAGGAGATGGCCTGTGAGGCGCCGCCTTTCAACTTTTCCTCCTTTGTATGGTGGTCAGTAACATGCGGGAGACTGCGGAGGGGGTCATTTTTTAAATTGTGAACTGATGTGCTTTTACTCAATTCGGGAACCTCACAAGCCAAATTTGTAGTATTTTGCACGAATTGCAAGAGATGTTTGAATGTCGACGGTTGAAGTGGAAGCTCGTATTGAGCTTGCTAGAGACTGATTTGCCAAGCCTTCGATAGCTCAGTTGGTAGAGCGGAGGACTGTAGTGGTAAAACAGGCATCCTTAGGTCGCTGGTTCAAATCCAGCTCGAAGGACTTTTGCCAAATGCACATTTTATTGAATACTTGGAAAGTAAAATACTTGGAAAGTAAAATAACAGACAATTTATAATTATATTATATTTCATCACTGAAAATAGATGCCTTTTGCTTTGAGGCTGTGGCCACGTTATTTTTCTGTCCAACACGAATCTTCATTGGTTTCCTGTGAGGTGTTTTGGATCCCCATCTCTTGCTATGAACTGGCAAAACAGCAGAATCCCCTTGACAATCTTGATTTCTCAAGAGAAATGAGAGAACACTATACACCATCCAAGATATTAAAATATTGTCAAGGCCCAACGCGGCTGAATACTCTGAGGAGATGGCCTGTGAGGTGCCGACTTTCAACTTTTCCCCCTGAGTATGGTGGTCAGTAACATGCGGGCGACTGCGGAGGGGGTCATTTTTTTAATTGTGAACTGATGTGCTTTTACTCAATTCGGGAACCTCACAAGCCAAATTTGTAGTATTTTGCACGAATTGCAAGAGATGTTTACAAGTCGACGGTTGAAGTGGAAGCTCATATTGAGTTTGCTAGAGTTGATTTGCCAAGCCTTCGATAGCTCAGTTGGTAGAGCGGAGGACTGTAGTAGTAAAACAGGCATCCTTAGGTCACTGGTTCAAATCCGGTTCGAAGGACTTTTGCCAAATGCACATTTTATTGAATACTTGGAAAGTAAAATACTTGGAAAGTAAAATAACAGACAATTTATAATTATATTATATTTCATCACTGAAAATAGATGCCTTTTGCTTTGAGGCTGTGGCCACGTTATTTTTCTGTCCAACACGAATCTTCATTGGTTTCCTGTCAGGTGTTTTGGATCCCCATCTCTTGCTATGAACTGGCAAAACAGCAGAATCCCCTTGACAATCTTGATTTCTCAAGGGAAATGAGAGAACACTATACACCATCCAAGATATTAAAATATTGTCAAGGCCCAACACGGCTGAATACTCTGAGGAGATGGCCTGTGAGGCGCCGCCTTTCAACTTTTCCCCCTTAGTATAGTGGTCATTAACATGCGGGAGACTGCGGAGGGGGTCATTTTTTTAATTGGGAACTGATGTGCTTTTACTCAATTCGGGAACCTCACAAGCCAAATTTGTAGTATTTTGCACGAATTGCAAGAGATGTTTACAAGTGGACGGTTGAAGTGGAAGCTCGTATTGAGTTTGCTAGAGAATGATTTGCCAAGCCTTCGATAGCTCGTCGCTGATTCAAATCCGGCTCAAAGGACTTTTGCCAAATGCACATTTTATTGAATACTTGGAAAGTAAAATACTTGGAAAGTAAAATAACAGACAATTTATAATTATATTATATTTCATCACTGAAAATAGATGCCTTTTGCTTTGAGGCTGTGACCACCTTATTTTTCTGTCCAACACAAATCTTCATTGGTTTCCTGTGAGGTGTTTTGGATCCCCATCTCTTGCTATGAACTGGCAAAACAGCAGAATCCCCTTGACAATCTTGATTTCTCAAGGGAAATGAGAGAACACTATACACCATCCAAGATATTAAAATATTGTCAAGGCCCAACGCGGCTGAATACTCTGAGGAGATGGCCTGTGAGGTGCCGCCTTTCAACTTTTCCCCCTTAGTATGGTGGTCAGTAACATGCGGGAGACTGCGGAGGGGGTCATTTTTTTAATTGGGAACTGATGTGCTTTTACTCAATTCGGGAACCTCACAAGCCAAATTTGTAGTATTTTGCACGAATTGCAAGAGATGTTTACAAGTCGGCGGTTGAAGTGGAAGCTCGTATTGAGTTTGCTAGAGTTGATTTGCCAAGCCTTCGATAGCTCAGTTGGTAGAGCGGAGGACTGTAGTGGTAAAACAATCATCCTTAGGTCACTGGTTCAAATCCGGTTCGAAGGACTTTTGCCAAATGCACATTTTATTGAATACTTGGAAAGTAAAATACTTGGAAAGTAAAATAACAGACAATTTATAATTATATTATATTTCATCACTGAAAATAGATGCCTTTTGCTTTGAGGCTGTGACCACGTTATTTTTCTGTCCAACACGAATCTTCATTGGTTTCCTGTGAGGTGTTTTGGATCCCCATCTCTTGCTATGAACTGGCAAAACAGCAGAATCCCCTTGACAATCTTGATTTCTCAAGAGAAATGAGAGAACACTATACACCATCCAAGATATTAAAATATTGTCAAGGCCCAACGCGGCTGAATACTCTGAGGAGATGGCCTGTGAGGTGCCGCCTTTCAACTTTTCCCCCTTAGTATGGTGGTCAGTAACATGCGGGCGACTGCGGAGGGGGTCATTTTTTTAATTGGGAACTGATGTGCTTTTACTCAATTCGGGAACCTCACAAGCCAAATTTGTAGTATTTTGCACGAATTGCAAGAGATGTTTACAAGTCGACGGTTGAAGTGGAAGCTCGTATTGAGTTTGCTAGAGTTGATTTGCCAAGCCTTCGATAGCTCAGTTGGTAGAGCGGAGGACTGTAGTGGTAAAACAGGCATCCTTAGGTCACTGGTTCAAATCCGGTTCGAAGGACTTTTGCCAAATGCACATTTTATTGAATACTTGGAAAGTAAAATACTTGGAAAGTAAAATAACAGACAATTTATAATTATATTATATTTCATCACTGAAAATAGATGCCTTTTGCTTTGAGGCTGTGACCACGTTATTTTTCTGTCCAACACGAATCTTCATTGATTTCCTGTGAGGTGTTTTGGATCCCCATCTCTTGCTATGAACTGGCAAAACAGCAGAATCCCCTTGACAATCTTGATTTCTCAAGAGAAATGAGAGAACACTATACACCATCCAAGATATTAAAATATTGTCAAGGCCCAACGCGGCTGAATACTCTGAGGAGATGGCCTGTGAGGTGCCGCCTTTCAACTTTTCCCCCTTAGTATGGTGGTCAGTAACATGCGGGCGACTGCGGAGGGGGTCATTTTTTTAATTGGGAACTGATGTGCTTTTACTCAATTCGGGAACCTCACAAGCCAAATTTGTAGTATTTTGCACGAATTGCAAGAGATGTTTACAAGTCGACGGTTGAAGTGGAAGCTCGTATTGAGTTTGCTAGAGAATGATTTGCCAAGCCTTCGAAAGCTCAGTTGGTAGAGCGGAGGACTGTAGTGGTAAAACAGGCATCCTTAGGTCGCTGGTTCAAATCCGGCTCGAAGGACTTTTGCCAAATGCAAATTTTATTGAATACTTGGAAAGTAAAATACTTGGAAAATAAAATAACAGACAATTTATAATTATATTATATTTCATCACTGAAAATAGATGCCTTTTGCTTTGAGGCTGTGGCCACGTTATGTTTCTGTCCAACACCAATCTTCATTGGTTTCCTGTGAGGTGTTTCAGATCCCCATCTCTTGCTATGAACTGGCAAAACAGCAGAATCCCCTTGACAATCTTGATTTCTCAAGGGAAATGAGAGAACAGTATACACCATCCAAGATATTAAAATATTGTCAAGGCCCAACACGGCTGAATACTCTGAGGAGATGGCCTGTGAGGCGCCGCCTTTCAACTTTTCCCCCTTAGTATGGTGGTCAGTAACATGCGGGAGACTGCGGAGGGGGTCATTTTTTTCATTGGGAACTGATGTGCTTTTACTCAATTCGGGAACGTCACAAGCCAAATTTGTAGTATTTTGCACGAATTGCAAGAGATGTTTACAAGTCGACGGTTGAAGTGGAAGCTCGTATTGAGTTTGCTAGAGAACGATTTGCCAAGCCTTCGATAGCTCAGTTGGTAGAGCAGAGGACTGTAATGGTAAAACAGGCATCCTTAGGTGGCTGGTTCAAATCCGGCTCGAGGGACTTTTGCCAAATGCACATTTTATTGAATACTTGGAAAGTAAAATACTTGGAAAGTAAAATAACAGACAATTTATAATTATATTATATTTCATCACTGAAAATAGATGCCTTTTGCTTTGAGGCTGTGGCCACTTTATTTTTCTGTCCGACACCAATCTTCGTTGGTTTCCTGTGAGGTATTTTGGATCCCCATCTCTTGCTATGAACTGACAAAACAGCAGAATCCCCTTGACAATCTTGATTTCTCAAGGGAAATGGGAGAACACTATACACCATCCAAGATATTAAAATATTGTCAAGGCCGAACACTGATGAATACTCTGAGGAGATGGCCTGTGAGGCGCCGCCTTTCAACTTTTCCTCCTTTGTATGGTGGTCAGTAACATGCGGGAGACTGCGGAGGGGGTCATTTTTTTAATTGTGAACTGATGTGCTTTTACTCAATTCGGGAACCTCACAAGCCAAATTTGTAGTATTTTGCACGAATTACAAGAGATGTTTGAATGTCGATGGTTGAAGTGGAAGCTCGTATTGAGCTTGCTAGAGACTGATTTGCCAAGCATTTGATAGCTCAGTTGGTAGAGCGGAGGACTATAGTGGTAAAACAGGCATCCTTAGGTCGCTGGTTCAAATCCGGCTCGAAGGACTTTTGCCAAATGCACATTTTATTGAATACTTGGAAAGTAAAATACTTGGAAAGTAAAATAACAGACAATTTATAATTATATTATATTTCATCACTGAAAATAGATGCCTTTTGCTTTGAGGCTGTGACCACCTTATTTTTCTGTCCAACACAAATCTTCATTGGTTTCCTGTGAGGTGTTTTGGATCCCCATCTCTTGCTATGAACTGGCAAAACAGCAGAATCCCCTTGACAATCTTGATTTCTCAAGGGAAATGAGAGAACACTATACACCATCCAAGATATTAAAATATTGTCAAGGCCCAACGCGGCTGAATACTCTGAGGAGATGGCCTGTGAGGTGCCGCCTTTCAACTTTTCCCCCTTAGTATGGTGGTCAGTAACATGCGGGAGACTGTGGAGGGGGTCATTTTTTTAATTGGGAACTGATGTGCTTTTACTCAATTCGGGAACCTCACAAGCCAAATTTGTAGTATTTTGCACGAATTGCAAGAGATGTTTACAAGTCGACGGTTGAAGTGGAAGCTCGTATTGAATTTGCTAGAGTTGATATGCCAAGCCTTCGATAGCTCAGTTGGTAGAGGGGAGGACTGTAGTGGTAAAACAGGCATCCTTAGGTCGCTGGTTCAAATCCGGCTCGAAGGACTCTTGCCAAATGCACATTTTATTGAATACTTGGAAAGTAAAATACTTGGAAAGTAAAATAACAGACAATTTATAATTATATTATATTTCATCACTGAAAATAGATGCCTTTTGCTTTGAGGCTGTGGCCACGTTATTTTTCTGTCCAACACGAATCTTCATTGGTTTCCTGTCAGGTGTTTTGGATCCCCATCTCTTGCTATGAACTGGCAAAACAGCAGAATCCCCTTGACAATCTTGATTTCTCAAGGGAAATGAGAGAACACTATACACCATCCAAGATATTAAAATATTGTCAAGGCCCAACACGGCTGAATACTCTGAGGAGATGGCCTGTGAGGCGCCGCCTTTCAACTTTTCCCCCTTAGTATGGTGGTCATTAACATGCAGGAGACTGCGGAGGGGGTCATTTTTTTAATTGGGAACTGATGTGCTTTTACTCAATTCGGGAACCTCACAAGCCAAATTTGTAGTATTTCGCACGAATTGCAAGAGATGTTTACAAGTCGACGGTTGAAGTGGAAGCTCGTATTGAGTTTGCTAGAGAATGATTTGCCAAGCCTTCGAAAGCTCAGTTGGTAGAGCGGAGGACTGTAGTGTTAAAACAGGCATCCTTAGGTCGCTGGTTCAAATCCGGCTCGAAGGACTTTTGCCAAATGCAAATTTTATTGAATACTTGGAAAGTAAAATACTTGGAAAATAAAATAACAGACAATTTATAAATATATTATATTTCATCACTGAAAATAGATGCCTTTTGCTTTGAGGCTGTGGCCACGTTATGTTTCTGTCCAACACCAATCTTCATTGGTTTCCTGTGAGGTGTTTCAGATCCCCATCTCTTGCTATGAACTGGCAAAACAGCAGAATCCCCTTGACAATCTTGATTTCTCAAGGGAAATGAGAGAACAGTATACACCATCCAAGATATTAAAATATTGTCAAGGCCCAACACGGCTGAATACTCTGAGGAGATGGCCTGTGAGGCGCCGCCTTTCAACTTTTCCCCCTTAGTATGGTGGTCAGTAACATGCGGGAGACTGCGGAGGGGGTCATTTTTTTCATTGGGAACTGATGTGCTTTTACTCAATTCGGGAACGTCACAAGCCAAATTTGTAGTATTTTGCACGAATTGCAAGAGATGTTTACAAGTCGACGGTTGAAGTGGAAGCTCGTATTGAGTTTGCTAGAGAACGATTTGCCAAGCCTTCGATAGCTCAGTTGGTAGAGCAGAGGACTGTAATGGTAAAACAGGCATCCTTAGGTGGCTGGTTCAAATCCGGCTCGAGGGACTTTTGCCAAATGCACATTTTATTGAATACTTGGAAAGTAAAATACTTGGAAAGTAAAATAACAGACAATTTATAATTATATTATATTTCATCACTGAAAATAGATGCCTTTTGCTTTGAGGCTGTGGCCACTTTATTTTTCTGTCCGACACCAATCTTCGTTGGTTTCCTGTGAGGTATTTTGGATCCCCATCTCTTGCTATGAACTGACAAAACAGCAGAATCCCCTTGACAATCTTGATTTCTCAAGGGAAATGGGAGAACACTATACACCATCCAAGATATTAAAATATTGTCAAGGCCGAACACTGATGAATACTCTGAGGAGATGGCCTGTGAGGCGCCGCCTTTCAACTTTTCCTCCTTTGTATGGTGGTCAGTAACATGCGGGAGACTGCGGAGGGGGTCATTTTTTTAATTGTGAACTGATGTGCTTTTACTCAATTCGGGAACCTCACAAGCCAAATTTGTAGTATTTTGCACGAATTACAAGAGATGTTTGAATGTCGATGGTTGAAGTGGAAGCTCGTATTGAGCTTGCTAGAGACTGATTTGCCAAGCATTTGATAGCTCAGTTGGTAGAGCGGAGGACTATAGTGGTAAAACAGGCATCCTTAGGTCGCTGGTTCAAATCCGGCTCGAAGGACTTTTGCCAAATGCACATTTTATTGAATACTTGGAAAGTAAAATACTTGGAAAGTAAAATAACAGACAATTTATAATTATATTATATTTCATCACTGAAAATAGATGCCTTTTGCTTTGAGGCTGTGACCACCTTATTTTTCTGTCCAACACAAATCTTCATTGGTTTCCTGTGAGGTGTTTTGGATCCCCATCTCTTGCTATGAACTGGCAAAACAGCAGAATCCCCTTGACAATCTTGATTTCTCAAGGGAAATGAGAGAACACTATACACCATCCAAGATATTAAAATATTGTCAAGGCCCAACGCGGCTGAATACTCTGAGGAGATGGCCTGTGAGGTGCCGCCTTTCAACTTTTCCCCCTTAGTATGGTGGTCAGTAACATGCGGGAGACTGCGGAGGGGGTCATTTTTTTAATTGGGAACTGATGTGCTTTTACTCAATTCGGGAACCTCACAAGCCAAATTTGTAGTATTTTGCACGAATTGCAAGAGATGTTTACAAGTCGACGGTTGAAGTGGAAGCTCGTATTGAATTTGCTAGAGTTGATATGCCAAGCCTTCGATAGCTCAGTTGGTAGAGGGGAGGACTGTAGTGGTAAAACAGGCATCCTTAGGTCGCTGGTTCAAATCCGGCTCGAAGGACTCTTGCCAAATGCACATTTTATTGAATACTTGGAAAGTAAAATACTTGGAAAGTAAAATAACAGACAATTTATAATTATATTATATTTCATCACTGAAAATAGATGCCTTTTGCTTTGAGGCTGTGGCCACGTTATTTTTCTGTCCAACACGAATCTTCATTGGTTTCCTGTCAGGTGTTTTGGATCCCCATCTCTTGCTATGAACTGGCAAAACAGCAGAATCCCCTTGACAATCTTGATTTCTCAAGGGAAATGAGAGAACACTATACACCATCCAAGATATTAAAATATTGTCAAGGCCCAACACGGCTGAATACTCTGAGGAGATGGCCTGTGAGGCGCCGCCTTTCAACTTTTCCCCCTTAGTATGGTGGTCATTAACATGCAGGAGACTGCGGAGGGGGTCATTTTTTTAATTGGGAACTGATGTGCTTTTACTCAATTCGGGAACCTCACAAGCCAAATTTGTAGTATTTTGCACGAATTGCAAGAGATGTTTACAAGTCGACGGTTGAAGTGGAAGCTCGTATTGAGTTTGCTAGAGAATGATTTGCCAAGCCTTCGAAAGCTCAGTTGGTAGAGCGGAGGACTGTAGTGTTAAAACAGGCATCCTTAGGTCGCTGGTTCAAATCCGGCTCGAAGGACTTTTGCCAAATGCAAATTTTATTGAATACTTGGAAAGTAAAATACTTGGAAAATAAAATAACAGACAATTTATAAATATATTATATTTCATCACTGAAAATAGATGCCTTTTGCTTTGAGGCTGTGGCCACGTTATGTTTCTGTCCAACACCAATCTTCATTGGTTTCCTGTGAGGTGTTTCAGATCCCCATCTCTTGCTATGAACTGGCAAAACAGCAGAATCCCCTTGACAATCTTGATTTCTCAAGGGAAATGAGAGAACAGTATACACCATCCAAGATATTAAAATATTGTCAAGGCCCAACACGGCTGAATACTCTGAGGAGATGGCCTGTGAGGCGCCGCCTTTCAACTTTTCCCCCTTAGTATGGTGGTCAGTAACATGCGGGAGACTGCGGAGGGGGTCATTTTTTTCATTGGGAACTGATGTGCTTTTACTCAATTCGGGAACGTCACAAGCCAAATTTGTAGTATTTTGCACGAATTGCAAGAGATGTTTACAAGTCGACGGTTGAAGTGGAAGCTCGTATTGAGTTTGCTAGAGAACGATTTGCCAAGCCTTCGATAGCTCAGTTGGTAGAGCAGAGGACTGTAATGGTAAAACAGGCATCCTTAGGTGGCTGGTTCAAATCCGGCTCGAGGGACTTTTGCCAAATGCACATTTTATTGAATACTTGGAAAGTAAAATACTTGGAAAGTAAAATAACAGACAATTTATAATTATATTATATTTCATCACTGAAAATAGATGCCTTTTGCTTTGAGGCTGTGGCCACGTTATTTTTCTGTCCGACACCAATCTTCGTTGGTTTCCTGTGAGGTATTTTGGATCCCCATCTCTTGCTATGAACTGACAAAACAGCAGAATCCCCTTGACAATCTTGATTTCTCAAGGGAAATGGGAGAACACTATACACCATCCAAGATATTAAAATATTGTCAAGGCCGAACACTGATGAATACTCTGAGGAGATGGCCTGTGAGGCGCCGCCTTTCAACTTTTCCTCCTTTGTATGGTGGTCAGTAACATGCGGGAGACTGCGGAGGGGGTCATTTTTTTAATTGTGAACTGATGTGCTTTTACTCAATTCGGGAACCTCACAAGCCAAATTTGTAGTATTTTGCACGAATTGCAAGAGATGTTTGAATGTCGACGGTTGAAGTGGAAGCTCGTATTGAGCTTGCTAGAGACTGATTTGCCAAGCCTTTGATAGCTCAGTTGGTAGAGCGGAGGACTATAGTGGTAAAACAGGCATCCTTAGGTCGCTGGTTCAAATCCGGCTCGAAGGACTTTTGCCAAATGCACATTTTATTGAATACTTGGAAAGTAAAATACTTGGAAAGTAAAATAACAGACAATTTATAATTATATTATATTTCATCACTGAAAATAGATGCCTTTTGCTTTGAGGCTGTGACCACCTTATTTTTCTGTCCAACACAAATCTTCATTGGTTTCCTGTGAGGTGTTTTGGATCCCCATCTCTTGCTATGAACTGGCAAAACAGCAGAATCCCCTTGACAATCTTGATTTCTCAAGGGAAATGAGAGAACACTATACACCATCCAAGATATTAAAATATTGTCAAGGCCCAACGCGGCTGAATACTCTGAGGAGATGGCCTGTGAGGTGCCGCCTTTCAACTTTTCCCCCTTAGTATGGTGGTCAGTAACATGCGGGAGACTGCGGAGGGGGTCATTTTTTTAATTGGGAACTAATGTGCTTTTACTCAATTCGGGAACCTCACAAGCCAAATTTGTAGTATTTTGCACGAATTGCAAGAGATGTTTACAAGTCGACGGTTGAAGTGGAAGCTCGTATTGAGTTTGCTAGAGTTGATATGCCAAGCCTTCGATAGCTCAGTTGGTAGAGGGGAGGACTGTAGTGGTAGGTCGCTGGTTCAAATCCGGCCCGAAGGACTCTTGCCAAATGCACATTTTATTGAATACTTGGAAAGTAAAATACTTGGAAAGTAAAATAACAGACAATTTATAATTATATTATATTTCATCACTGAAAATAGATGCCTTTTGCTTTGAGGCTGTGGCCACGTTATTTTTCTGTCCAACACGAATCTTCATTGGTTTCCTGTCAGGTGTTTTGGATCCCCATCTCTTGCTATGAACTGGCAAAACAGCAGAATCCCCTTGACAATCTTGATTTCTCAAGGGAAATGAGAGAACACTATACACCATCCAAGATATTAAAATATTGTCAAGGCCCAACACGGCTGAATACTCTGAGCTGATGGCCTGTGAGGCGCCGCCTTTCAACTTTTCCCCCTTAGTATAGTGGTCATTAACATGCGGGAGACTGCGGAGGGGGTCATTTTTTTAATTGGGAACTGATGTGCTTTTACTCAATTCGGGAACCTCACAAGCCAAATTTGTAGTATTTTGCACGAATTGCAAGAGATGTTTACAAGTGGACGGTTGAAGTGGAAGCTCGTATTGAGTTTGCTAGAGAATGATTTGCCAAGCCTTCGATAGCTCGTCGCTGATTCAAATCCGGCTCAAAGGACTTTTGCCAAATGCACATTTTATTGAATACTTGGAAAGTAAAATACTTGGAAAGCAAAATAACAGACAATTTATAATTATATTATATTTCATCACTGAAAATAGATGCCTTTTGCTTTGAGGCTGTGGCCACATTATTTTTCTGTCCGACACCAATCTTCGTTGTTTTCCTGTGAGGTATTTTGGATCCCCATCTCTTGCTATGAACTGACAAAACAGCAGAATCCCCTTGACAATCTTGATTTCTCAAGGGAAATGGGAGAACACTATACACCATCCAAGATATTAAAATATTGTCAAGGCCGAACACTGATGAATACTCTGAGGAGATGGCCTGTGAGGCGCCGCCTTTCAACTTTTCCTCCTTTGTATGGTGGTCAGTAACATGCGGGAGACTGCGGAGGGGGTCATTTTTTAAATTGTGAACTGATGTGCTTTTACTCAATTCGGGAACGTCACAAGCCAAATTTGTAGTATTTTGCACGAATTGCAAGAGATGTTTACAAGTCGACGGTTGAAGTGGAAGCTCGTATTGAGTTTGCTAGAAAACGATTTGCCAAGCCTTCGATAGCTCAGTTGGTAGAGCGGAGGACTATAGTGGTAAAACAGGCATCCTTAGGTCGCTGGTTCAAATCTGGCTCGAAGGACTTTTGCCAAATGCACATTTTATTGAATACTTGGAAAGTAAAATACTTGGAAAGTAAAATAACAGACAATTTATAATTATATTATATTTCATCACTGAAAATAGATGCCTTTTGCTTTGAGGCTGTGGCCACGTTATTTTTCTGTCCGACACCAATCTTCGTTGTTTTCCTGTGAGGTATTTTGGATCCCCATCTCTTGCTATGAACTGACAAAACAGCAGAATCCCCTTGACAATCTTGATTTCTCAAGGGAAATGGGAGAACACTATACACCATCCAAGATATTAAAATATTGTCAAGGCCGAACACTGATGAATACTCTGAGGAGATGGCCTGTGAGGCGCCGCCTTTCAACTTTTCCTCCTTTGTATGGTGGTCAGTAACATGCGGGAGACTGCGGAGGGGGTCATTTTTTAAATTGTGAACTGATGTGCTTTTACTCAATTCGGGAACCTCACAAGCCAAATTTGTAGTATTTTGCACGAATTGCAAGAGATGTTTGAATGTCGACGGTTGAAGTGGAAGCTCGTATTGAGCTTGCTAGAGACTGATTTGCCAAGCCTTCGATAGCTCAGTTGGTAGAGCGGAGGACTGTAGTGGTAAAACAGGCATCCTTAGGTCGCTGGTTCAAATCCAGCTCGAAGGACTTTTGCCAAATGCACATTTTATTGAATACTTGGAAAGTAAAATACTTGGAAAGTAAAATAACAGACAATTTATAATTATATTATATTTCATCACTGAAAATAGATGCCTTTTGCTTTGAGGCTGTGGCCACGTTATTTTTCTGTCCAACACGAATCTTCATTGGTTTCCTGTGAGGTGTTTTGGATCCCCATCTCTTGCTATGAACTGGCAAAACAGCAGAATCCCCTTGACAATCTTGATTTCTCAAGAGAAATGAGAGAACACTATACACCATCCAAGATATTAAAATATTGTCAAGGCCCAACGCGGCTGAATACTCTGAGGAGATGGCCTGTGAGGTGCCGACTTTCAACTTTTCCCCCTGAGTATGGTGGTCAGTAACATGCGGGCGACTGCGGAGGGGGTCATTTTTTTAATTGTGAACTGATGTGCTTTTACTCAATTCGGGAACCTCACAAGCCAAATTTGTAGTATTTTGCACGAATTGCAAGAGATGTTTACAAGTCGACGGTTGAAGTGGAAGCTCATATTGAGTTTGCTAGAGTTGATTTGCCAAGCCTTCGATAGCTCAGTTGGTAGAGCGGAGGACTGTAGTAGTAAAACAGGCATCCTTAGGTCACTGGTTCAAATCCGGTTCGAAGGACTTTTGCCAAATGCACATTTTATTGAATACTTGGAAAGTAAAATACTTGGAAAGTAAAATAACAGACAATTTATAATTATATTATATTTCATCACTGAAAATAGATGCCTTTTGCTTTGAGGCTGTGGCCACGTTATTTTTCTGTCCAACACGAATCTTCATTGGTTTCCTGTCAGGTGTTTTGGATCCCCATCTCTTGCTATGAACTGGCAAAACAGCAGAATCCCCTTGACAATCTTGATTTCTCAAGGGAAATGAGAGAACACTATACACCATCCAAGATATTAAAATATTGTCAAGGCCCAACACGGCTGAATACTCTGAGGAGATGGCCTGTGAGGCGCCGCCTTTCAACTTTTCCCCCTTAGTATAGTGGTCATTAACATGCGGGAGACTGCGGAGGGGGTCATTTTTTTAATTGGGAACTGATGTGCTTTTACTCAATTCGGGAACCTCACAAGCCAAATTTGTAGTATTTTGCACGAATTGCAAGAGATGTTTACAAGTGGACGGTTGAAGTGGAAGCTCGTATTGAGTTTGCTAGAGAATGATTTGCCAAGCCTTCGATAGCTCGTCGCTGATTCAAATCCGGCTCAAAGGACTTTTGCCAAATGCACATTTTATTGAATACTTGGAAAGTAAAATACTTGGAAAGTAAAATAACAGACAATTTATAATTATATTATATTTCATCACTGAAAATAGATGCCTTTTGCTTTGAGGCTGTGACCACCTTATTTTTCTGTCCAACACAAATCTTCATTGGTTTCCTGTGAGGTGTTTTGGATCCCCATCTCTTGCTATGAACTGGCAAAACAGCAGAATCCCCTTGACAATCTTGATTTCTCAAGGGAAATGAGAGAACACTATACACCATCCAAGATATTAAAATATTGTCAAGGCCCAACGCGGCTGAATACTCTGAGGAGATGGCCTGTGAGGTGCCGCCTTTCAACTTTTCCCCCTTAGTATGGTGGTCAGTAACATGCGGGAGACTGCGGAGGGGGTCATTTTTTTAATTGGGAACTGATGTGCTTTTACTCAATTCGGGAACCTCACAAGCCAAATTTGTAGTATTTTGCACGAATTGCAAGAGATGTTTACAAGTCGACGGTTGAAGTGGAAGCTCGTATTGAGTTTGCTAGAGTTGATATGCCAAGCCTTCGATAGCTCAGTTGGTAGAGGGGAGGACTGTAGTGGTAAAACAGGCATCCTTAGCTCGCTGGTTCAAATCCGGCTTGAAGGACTCTTGCCAAATGCACATTTTATTGAATACTTGGAAAGTAAAATACTTGGAAAGTAAAATAACAGACAATTTATAATTATATTATATTTCATCACTGAAAATAGATGCCTTTTGCTTTGAGGCTGTGGCCACGTTATTTTTCTGTCCAACACGAATCTTCATTGGTTTCCTGTCAGGTGTTTTGGATCCCCATCTCTTGCTATGAACTGGCAAAACAGCAGAATCCCCTTGACAATCTTGATTTCTCAAGAGAAATGAGAGAACACTATACACCATCCAAGATATTAAAATATTGTCAAGGCCCAACGCGGCTGAATACTCTGAGGAGATGGCCTGTGAGGTGCCGACTTTCAACTTTTCCCCCTGAGTATGGTGGTCAGTAACATGCGGGCGACTGCGGAGGGGGTCATTTTTTTAATTGTGAACTGATGTGCTTTTACTCAATTCGGGAACCTCACAAGCCAAATTTGTAGTATTTTGCACGAATTGCAATAGATGTTTACAAGTCGACGGTTGAAGTGGAAGCTCATATTGAGTTTGCTAGAGTTGATTTGCCAAGCCTTCGATAGCTCAGTTGGTAGAGCGGAGGACTGTAGTAGTAAAACAGGCATCCTTAGGTCACTGGTTCAAATCCGGTTCGAAGGACTTTTGCCAAATGCACATTTTATTGAATACTTGGAAAGTAAAATACTTGGAAAGTAAAATAACAGACAATTTATAATTATATTATATTTCATCACTGAAAATAGATGCCTTTTGCTTTGAGGCTGTGGCCACGTTATTTTTCTGTCCAACACGAATCTTCATTGGTTTCCTGTCAGGTGTTTTGGATCCCCATCTCTTGCTATGAACTGGCAAAACAGCAGAATCCCCTTGACAATCTTGATTTCTCAAGGGAAATGAGAGAACACTATACACCATCCAAGATATTAAAATATTGTCAAGGCCCAACACGGCTGAATACTCTGAGGAGATGGCCTGTGAGGCGCCGCCTTTCAACTTTTCCCCCTTAGTATAGTGGTCATTAACATGCGGGAGACTGCGGAGGGGGTCATTTTTTTAATTGGGAACTGATGTGCTTTTACTCAATTCGGGAACCTCACAAGCCAAATTTGTAGTATTTTGCACGAATTGCAAGAGATGTTTACAAGTGGACGGTTGAAGTGGAAGCTCGTATTGAGTTTGCTAGAGAATGATTTGCCAAGCCTTCGATAGCTCGTCGCTGATTCAAATCCGGCTCAAAGGACTTTTGCCAAATGCACATTTTATTGAATACTTGGAAAGTAAAATACTTGGAAAATAAAATAACAGACAATTTATAATTATATTATATTTCATCACTGAAAATAGATGCCTTTTGCTTTGAGGCTGTGGCCACGTTATGTTTCTGTCCAACACCAATCTTCATTGGTTTCCTGTGAGGTGTTTCAGATCCCCATCTCTTGCTATGAACTGGCAAAACAGCAGAATCCCCTTGACAATCTTGATTTCTCAAGGGAAATGAGAGAACAGTATACACCATCCAAGATATTAAAATATTGTCAAGGCCCAACACGGCTGAATACTCTGAGGAGATGGCCTGTGAGGCGCCGCCTTTCAACTTTTCCCCCTTAGTATGGTGGTCAGTAACATGCGGGAGACTGCGGAGGGGGTCATTTTTTTCATTGGGAACTGATGTGCTTTTACTCAATTCGGTAACGTCACAAGCCAAATTTGTAGTATTTTGCACGAATTGCAAGAGATGTTTACAAGTCGACGGTTGAAGTGGAAGCTCGTATTGAGTTTGCTAGAGAAAGATTTGCCAAGCCTTCGATAGCTCAGTTGGTAGAGCAGAGGACTGTAATGGTAAAACAGGCATCCTTAGGTGGCTGGTTCAAATCCGGCTCGAGGGACTTTTGCCAAATGCACATTTTATTGAATACTTGGAAAGTAAAATACTTGGAAAGTAAAATAACAGACAATTTATAATTATATTATATTTCATCACTGAAAATAGATGCCTTTTGCTTTGAGGCTGTGGCCACGTTATTTTTCTGTCCGACACCAATCTTCGTTGGTTTCCTGTGAGGTATTTTGGATCCCCATCTCTTGCTATGAACTGACAAAACAGCAGAATCCCCTTGACAATCTTGATTTCTCAAGGGAAATGAGAGAACACTATACACCATCCAAGATATTAAAATATTGTCAAGGCCGAACACTGATGAATACTCTGAGGAGATGGCCTGTGAGGCGCCGCCTTTCAACTTTTCCTCCTTTGTATGGTGGTCAGTAACATGCGGGAGACTGCGGAGGGGGTCATTTTTTTAATTGTGAACTGATGTGCTTTTACTCAATTCGGGAACCTCACAAGCCAAATTTGTAGTATTCTGCACGAATTGCAAGAGATGTTTGAATGTCGACGGTTGAAGTGGAAGCTCGTATTGAGCTTGCTAGAGACTGATTTGCCAAGCCTTTGATAGCTCAGTTGGTAGAGCGGAGGACTATAGTGGTAAAACAGGCATCCTTAGGTCGCTGGTTCAAATCCGGCTCGAAGGACTTTTGCCAAATGCACATTTTATTGAATACTTGGAAAGTAAAATACTTGGAAAGTAAAATAACAGACAATTTATAATTATATTATATTTCATCACTGAAAATAGATGCCTTTTGCTTTGAGGCTGTGACCACCTTATTTTTCTGTCCAACACAAATCTTCATTGGTTTCCTGTGAGGTGTTTTGGATCCCCATCTCTTGCTATGAACTGGCAAAACAGCAGAATCCCCTTGACAATCTTGATTTCTCAAGGGAAATGAGAGAACACTATACACCATCCAAGATATTAAAATATTGTCAAGGCCCAACGCGGCTGAATACTCTGAGGAGATGGCCTGTGAGGTGCCGCCTTTCAACTTTTCCCCCTTAGTATGGTGGTCAGTAACATGCGGGAGACTGCGGAGGGGGTCATTTTTTTAATTGGGAACTAATGTGCTTTTACTCAATTCGGGAACCTCACAAGCCAAATTTGTAGTATTTTGCACGAATTGCAAGAGATGTTTACAAGTCGACGGTTGAAGTGGAAGCTCGTATTGAGTTTGCTAGAGTTGATATGCCAAGCCTTCGATAGCTCAGTTGGTAGAGGGGAGGACTGTAGTGGTAAAACAGGCATCCTTAGGTCGCTGGTTCAAATCCGGCTCGAAGGACTCTTTCCAAATGCACATTTTATTGAATACTTGGAAAGTAAAATACTTGGAAAGTAAAATAACAGACAATTTATAATTATATTATATTTCATCACTGAAAATAGATGCCTTTTGCTTTGAGGCTGTGGCCACGTTATTTTTCTGTCCAACACGAATCTTCATTGGTTTCCTGTCAGGTGTTTTGGATCCCCATCTCTTGCTATGAACTGGCAAAACAGCAGAATCCCCTTGACAATCTTGATTTCTCAAGGGAAATGAGAGAACACTATACACCATCCAAGATATTAAAATATTGTCAAGGCCCAACACGGCTGAATACTCTGAGCTGATGGCCTGTGAGGCGCCGCCTTTCAACTTTTCCCCCTTAGTATAGTGGTCATTAACATGCGGGAGACTGCGGAGGGGGTCATTTTTTTAATTGGGAACTGATGTGCTTTTACTCAATTCGGGAACCTCACAGGCCAAATTTGTAGTATTTTGCACGAATTGCAAGAGATGTTTACAAGTGGACGGTTGAAGTGGAAGCTCGTATTGAGTTTGCTAGAGAATGATTTGCCAAGCCTTCGATAGCTCGTCGCTGATTCAAATCCGGCTCAAAGGACTTTTGCCAAATGCACATTTTATTGAATACTTGGAAAGTAAAATACTTGGAAAGTAAAATAACAGACAATTTATAATTATATTATATTTCATCACTGAAAATAGATGCCTTTTGCTTTGAGGCTGTGGCCACGTTATTTTTCTGTCCGACACCAATCTTCGTTGTTTTCCTGTGAGGTATTTTGGATCCCCATCTCTTGCTATGAACTGACAAAACAGCAGAATCCCCTTGACAATCTTGATTTCTCAAGGGAAATGGGAGAACACTATACACCATCCAAGATATTAAAATATTGTCAAGGCCGAACACTGATGAATACTCTGAGGAGATGGCCTGTGAGGCGCCGCCTTTCAACTTTTCCTCCTTTGTATGGTGGTCAGTAACATGCGGGAGACTGCGGAGGGGGTCATTTTTTAAATTGTGAACTGATGTGCTTTTACTCAATTCGGGAACCTCACAAGCCAAATTTGTAGTATTTTGCACGAATTGCAAGAGATGTTTGAATGTCGACGGTTGAAGTGGAAGCTCGTATTGAGCTTGCTAGAGACTGATTTGCCAAGCCTTCGATAGCTCAGTTGGTAGAGCGGAGGACTGTAGTGGTAAAACAGGCATCCTTAGGTCGCTGGTTCAAATCCAGCTCGAAGGACTTTTGCCAAATGCACATTTTATTGAATACTTGGAAAGTAAAATACTTGGAAAGTAAAATAACAGACAATTTATAATTATATTATATTTCATCACTGAAAATAGATGCCTTTTGCTTTGAGGCTGTGGCCACGTTATTTTTCTGTCCAACACGAATCTTCATTGGTTTCCTGTGAGGTGTTTTGGATCCCCATCTCTTGCTATGAACTGGCAAAACAGCAGAATCCCCTTGACAATCTTGATTTCTCAAGAGAAATGAGAGAACACTATACACCATCCAAGATATTAAAATATTGTCAAGGCCCAACGCGGCTGAATACTCTGAGGAGATGGCCTGTGAGGTGCCGACTTTCAACTTTTCCCCCTGAGTATGGTGGTCAGTAACATGCGGGCGACTGCGGAGGGGGTCATTTTTTTAATTGGGAACTGATGTGCTTTTACTCAATTCGGGAACCTCACAAGCCAAATTTGTAGTATTTTGCACGAATTGCAAGAGATGTTTACAAGTCGACGGTTGAAGTGGAAGCTCGTATTGAGTTTGCTAGAGTTGATTTGCCAAGCCTTCGATAGCTCAGTTGGTAGAGCGGAGGACTGTAGTAGTAAAACAGGCATTCTTAGGTCACTGGTTCAAATCCGGTTCGAAGGACTTTTGCCAAATGCACATTTTATTGAATACTTGGAAAGTAAAATACTTGGAAAGTAAAATAACAGACAATTTATAATTATATTATATTTCATCACTGAAAATAGATGCCTTTTGCTTTGAGGCTGTGGCCACGTTATTTTTCTGTCCAACACGAATCTTCATTGGTTTCCTGTCAGGTGTTTTGGATCCCCATCTCTTGCTATGAACTGGCAAAACAGCAGAATCCCCTTGACAATCTTGATTTCTCAAGGGAAATGAGAGAACACTATACACCATCCAAGATATTAAAATATTGTCAAGGCCCAACACGGCTGAATACTCTGAGGAGATGGCCTGTGAGGCGCCGCCTTTCAACTTTTCCCCCTTAGTATAGTGGTCATTAACATGCGGGAGACTGCGGAGGGGGTCATTTTTTTAATTGGGAACTGATGTGCTTTTACTCAATTCGGGAACCTCACAAGCCAAATTTGTAGTATTTTGCACGAATTGCAAGAGATGTTTACAAGTGGACGGTTGAAGTGGAAGCTCGTATTGAGTTTGCTAGAGAATGATTTGCCAAGCCTTCGATAGCTCGTCGATGATTCAAATCCGGCTCAAAGGACTTTTGCCAAATGCACATTTTATTGAATACTTGGAAAGTAAAATACTTGGAAAGTAAAATAACAGACAATTTATAATTATATTATATTTCATCACTGAAAATAGATGCCTTTTGCTTTGAGGCTGTGACCACCTTATTTTTCTGTCCAACACAAATCTTCATTGGTTTCCTGTGAGGTGTTTTGGATCCCCATCTCTTGCTATGAACTGGCAAAACAGCAGAATCCCCTTGACAATCTTGATTTCTCAAGGGAAATGAGAGAACACTATACACCATCCAAGATATTAAAATATTGTCAAGGCCCAACGCGGCTGAATACTCTGAGGAGATGGCCTGTGAGGTGCCGCCTTTCAACTTTTCCCCCTTAGTATGGTGGTCAGTAACATGCGGGAGACTGCGGAGGGGGTCATTTTTTTAATTGGGAACTGATGTGCTTTTACTCAATTCGGGAACCTCACAAGCCAAATTTGTAGTATTTTGCACGAATTGCAAGAGATGTTTACAAGTCGACGGTTGAAGTGGAAGCTCGTATTGAGTTTGCTAGAGTTGATATGCCAAGCCTTCGATAGCTCAGTTGGTAGAGGGGAGGACTGTAGTGGTAAAACAGGCATCCTTAGGTTGCTGGTTCAAATCCGGCTTGAAGGACTCTTGCCAAATGCACATTTTATTGAATACTTGGAAAGTAAAATACTTGGAAAGTAAAATAACAGACAATTTATAATTATATTATATTTCATCACTGAAAATAGATGCCTTTTGCTTTGAGGCTGTGGCCACGTTATTTTTCTGTCCAACACGAATCTTCATTGGTTTCCTGTCAGGTGTTTTGGATCCCCATCTCTTGCTATGAACTGGCAAAACAGCAGAATCCCCTTGACAATCTTGATTTCTCAAGGGAAATGAGAGAACACTATACACCATCCAAGATATTAAAATATTGTCAAGGCCCAACACGGCTGAATACTCTGAGGAGATGGCCTGTGAGGCGCCGCCTTTCAACTTTTCCCCCTTAGTATAGTGGTCATTAACATTCCGGAGACTGCGGAGGGGGTCATTTTTTTAATTGGGAACTGATGTGCTTTTACTCAATTCGGGAACCTCACAAGCCAAATTTGTAGTATTTTGCACGAATTGCAAGAGATGTTTACAAGTGGACGGTTGAAGTGGAAGCTCGTATTGAGTTTGCTAGAGAATGATTTGCCAAGCCTTCGATAGCTCGTCGCTGATTCAAATCCGGCTCAAAGGACTTTTGCCAAATGCACATTTTATTGAATACTTGGAAAGTAAAATACTTGGAAAGTAAAATAACAGACAATTTATAATTATATTATATTTCATCACTGAAAATAGATGCCTTTTGCTTTGAGGCTGTGGCCACATTATTTTTCTGTCCGACACCAATCTTCGTTGTTTTCCTGTGAGGTATTTTGGATCCCCATCTCTTGCTATGAACTGACAAAACAGCAGAATCCCCTTGACAATCTTGATTTCTCAAGGGAAATGGGAGAACACTATACACCATCCAAGATATTAAAATATTCTCAAGGCCGAACACTGATGAATACTCTGAGGAGATGGCCTGTGAGGCGCCGCCTTTCAACTTTTCCTCCTTTGTATGGTGGTCAGTAACATGCGGGAGACTGCGGAGGGGGTCATTTTTTAAATTGTGAACTGATGTGCTTTTACTCAATTCGGGAACGTCACAAGCCAAATTTGTAGTATTTTGCACGAATTGCAAGAGATGTTTACAAGTCGACGGTTGAAGTGGAAGCTCGTATTGAGTTTGCTAGAGAACGATTTGCCAAGCCTTCGATAGCTCAGTTGGTAGAGCGGAGGACTATAGTGGTAAAACAGGCATCCTTAGGTCGCTGGTTCAAATCCGGCTCGAAGGACTTTTGCCAAATGCACATTTTATTGAATACTTGGAAAGTAAAATACTTGGAAAGTAAAATAACAGACAATTTATAATTATATTATATTTCATCACTGAAAATAGATGCCTTTTGCTTTGAGGCTGTGGCCACGTTATTTTTCTGTCCGACACCAATCTTCGTTGTTTTCCTGTGAGGTATTTTGGATCCCCATCTCTTGCTATGAACTGACAAAACAGCAGAATCCCCTTGACAATCTTGATTTCTCAAGGGAAATGGGAGAACACTATACACCATCCAAGATATTAAAATATTGTCAAGGCCGAACACTGATGAATACTCTGAGGAGATGGCCTGTGAGGCGCCGCCTTTCAACTTTTCCTCCTTTGTATGGTGGTCAGTAACATGCGGGAGACTGCGGAGGGGGTCATTTTTTAAATTGTGAACTGATGTGCTTTTACTCAATTCGGGAACCTCACAAGCCAAATTTGTAGTATTTTGCACGAATTGCAAGAGATGTTTGAATGTCGACGGTTGAAGTGGAAGCTCGTATTGAGCTTGCTAGAGACTGATTTGCCAAGCCTTAGATAGCTCAGTTGGTAGAGCGGAGGACTGTAGTGGTAAAACAGGCATCCTTAGGTCGCTGGTTCAAATCCGGCTCGAAGTACTTTTGCCAAATGCACATTTTATTGAATACTTGGAAAGTAAAATACTTGGAAAGTAAAATAACAGACAATTTATAATTATATTATTTTTCATCACTGAAAATAGATGCCTTTTGCTTTGAGGCTGTGACCACGTTATTTTTCTGTCCAACACGAATCTTCATTGGTTTCCTGTGAGGTGTTTTGGATCCCCATCTCTTGCTATGAACTGGCAAAACAGCAGAATCCCCTTGACAATCTTGATTTCTCAAGAGAAATGAGAGAACACTATACACCATCCAAGATATTAAAATATTGTCAAGGCCCAACGCGGCTGAATACTCTGAGGAGATGGCCTGTGAGGTGCCGCCTTTCAACTTTTCCCCCTGAGTATGGTGGTCAGTAACATGCGGGCGACTGCGGAGGGGGTCATTTTTTTAATTGGGAACTGATGTGCTTTTACTCAATTCGGGAACCTCACAAGCCAAATTTGTAGTATTTTGCACGAATTGCAAGAGATGTTTACAAGTCGGCGGTTGAAGTGGAAGCTCGTATTGAGTTTGCTAGAGTTGATTTGCCAAGCCTTCGATAGCTCAGTTGGTAGAGCGGAGGACTGTAGTGGTAAAACAGGCATCCTTAGGTCACTGGTTCAAATCCGGTTCGAAGGACTTTTGCCAAATGCACATTTTATTGAATACTTGGAAAGTAAAATACTTGGAAAGTAAAATAACAGACAATTTATAATTATATTATATTTCATCACTGAAAATAGATGCCTTTTGCTTTGAGGCTGTGACCACGTTATTTTTCTGTCCAACACGAATCTTCATTGGTTTCCTGTGAGGTGTTTTGGATCCCCATCTCTTGCTATGAACTGGCAAAACAGCAGAATCCCCTTGACAATCTTGATTTCTCAAGAGAAATGAGAGAACACTATACACCATCCAAGATATTAAAATATTGTCAAGGCCCAACGCGGCTGAATACTCTGAGGAGATGGCCTGTGAGGTGCCGCCTTTCAACTTTTCCCCCTTAGTATGGTGGTCAGTAACATGCGGGCGACTGCGGAGGGGGTCATTTTTTTAATTGGGAACTGATGTGCTTTTACTCAATTCGGGAACCTCACAAGCCAAATTTGTAGTATTTTGCACGAATTGCAAGAGATGTTTACAAGTCGACGGTTGAAGTGGAAGCTCGTATTGAGTTTGCTAGAGAATGATTTGCCAAGCCTTCGAAAGCTCAGTTGGTAGAGCGGAGGACTGTAGTGGTAAAACAGGCATCCTTAGGTCGCTGGTTCAAATCCGGCTCGAAGGACTTTTGCCAAATGCAAATTTTATTGAATACTTGGAAAGTAAAATACTTGGAAAATAAAATAACAGACAATTTATAATTATATTATATTTCATCACTGAAAATAGATGCCTTTTGCTTTGAGGCTGTGGCCACGTTATGTTTCTGTCCAACACCAATCTTCATTGGTTTCCTGTGAGGTGTTTCAGATCCCCATCTCTTGCTATGAACTGGCAAAACAGCAGAATCCCCTTGACAATCTTGATTTCTCAAGGGAAATGAGAGAACAGTATACACCATCCAAGATATTAAAATATTGTCAAGGCCCAACACGGCTGAATACTCTGAGGAGATGGCCTGTGAGGCGCCGCCTTTCAACTTTTCCCCCTTAGTATGGTGGTCAGTAACATGCGGGAGACTGCAGAGGGGGTCATTTTTTTCATTGGGAACTGATGTGCTTTTACTCAATTCGGGAACGTCACAAGCCAAATTTGTAGTATTTTGCACGAATT
Organism: Ambystoma mexicanum; assembly: GCF_040938575.1. Taxonomy (NCBI): domain Eukaryota; kingdom Metazoa; phylum Chordata; class Amphibia; order Caudata; family Ambystomatidae; genus Ambystoma; species Ambystoma mexicanum. Next base: position 1,026,178,354 of record NC_090921.1, on the reverse strand, counting down.
GCAAGAGATGTTTACAAGTCGACGGTTGAAGTGGAAGCTCGTATTGAGTTTGCTAGAGAACGATTTGCCAAGCCTTCGATAGCTCAGTTGGTAGAGCAGAGGACTGTAATGGTAAAACAGGCATCCTTAGGTGGCTGGTTCAAATCCGGCTCGAGGGACTTTTGCCAAATGCACATTTTATTGAATACTTGGAAAGTAAAATACTTGGAAAGTAAAATAACAGACAATTTATAATTATATTATATTTCATCACTGAAAATAGATGCCTTTTGCTTTGAGGCTGTGACCACCTTATTTTTCTGTCCAACACAAATCTTCATTGGTTTCCTGTGAGGTGTTTTGGATCCCCATCTCTTGCTATGAACTGGCAAAACAGCAGAATCCCCTTGACAATCTTGATTTCTCAAGGGAAATGAGAGAACACTATACACCATCCAAGATATTAAAATATTGTCAAGGCCCAACGCGGCTGAATACTCTGAGGAGATGGCCTGTGAGGTGCCGCCTTTCAACTTTTCCCCCTTAGTATGGTGGTCAGTAACATGCGGGAGACTGCGGAGGGGGTCATTTTTTTAATTGGGAACTGATGTGCTTTTACTCAATTCGGGAACCTCACAAGCCAAATTTGTAGTATTTTGCACGAATTGCAAGAGATGTTTACAAGTCGACGGTTGAAGTGGAAGCTCGTATTGAATTTGCTAGAGTTGATATGCCAAGCCTTTGATAGCTCAGTTGGTAGAGGGGAGGACTGTAGTGGTAAAACAGGCATCCTTAGGTCGCTGGTTCAAATCCGGCTCGAAGGACTTTTGCCAAATGCACATTTTATTGAATACTTGGAAAGTAAAATACTTGGAAAGTAAAATAACAGACAATTTATAATTATATTATATTTCATCACTGAAAATAGATGCCTTTTGCTTTGAGCCTAAAGCCACGTTATTTTTCTGTCCAACACGAATCTTCATTGGTTTCCTGTCAGGTGTTTTGGATCCCCATCTCTTGCTATGAACTGGCAAAACAGCAGAATCCCCTTGACAATCTTGATTTCTCAAGGGAAATGAGAGAACACTATACACCATCCAAGATATTAAAATATTGTCAAGGCCCAACACGGCTGAATACTCTGAGGAGATGGCCTGTGAGGCGCCGCCTTTCAACTTTTCCCCCTTAGTATGGTGGTCATTAACATGCAGGAGACTGCGGAGGGGGTCATTTTTTTAATTGGGAACTGATGTGCTTTTACTCAATTCGGGAACCTCACAAGCCAAATTTGTAGTATTTTGCACGAATTGCAAGAGATGTTTACAAGTCGACGGTTGAAGTGGAAGCTCGTATTGAGTTTGCTAGAGAATGATTTGCCAAGCCTTCGAAAGCTCAGTTGGTAGAGCGGAGGACTGTAGTGTTAAAACAGGCATCCTTAGGTCGCTGGTTCAAATCCGGCTCGAAGGACTTTTGCCAAATGCAAATTTTATTGAATACTTGGAAAGTAAAATACTTGGAAAATAAAATAACAGACAATTTATAATTATATTATATTTCATCACTGAAAATAGATGCCTTTTGCTTTGAGGCTGTGGCCACGTTATGTTTCTGTCCAACACCAATCTTCATTGGTTTCCTGTGAGGTGTTTCAGATCCCCATCTCTTGCTATGAACTGGCAAAACAGCAGAATCCCCTTGACAATCTTGATTTCTCAAGGGAAATGAGAGAACAGTATACACCATCCAAGATATTAAAATATTGTCAAGGCCCAAGACGGCTGAATACTCTGAGGAGATGGCCTGTGAGGCGCCGCCTTTCAACTTTTCCCCCTTAGTATGGTGGTCAGTAACATGCGGGAGACTGCGGAGGGGGTCATTTTTTTCATTGGGAACTGATGTGCTTTTACTCAATTCGGGAACGTCACAAGCCAAATTTGTAGTATTTTGCACGAATTGCAAGAGATGTTTACAAGTCGACGGTTGAAGTGGAAGCTCGTATTGAGTTTGCTAGAGAACGATTTGCCAAGCCTTTGATAGCTCAGTTGGTAGAGCAGAGGACTGTAATGGTAAAACAGGCATCCTTAGGTGGCTGGTTCAAATCCGGCTCGAGGGACGTTTGCCAAATGCACATTTTATTGAATACTTGGAAAGTAAAATACTTGGAAAGTAAAATAACAGACAATTTATAATTATATTATATTTCATCACTGAAAATAGATGCCTTTTGCTTTGAGGCTGTGGCCACGTTATTTTTCTGTCCGACACCAATCTTCGTTGGTTTCCTGTGAGGTATTTTGGATCCCCATCTCTTGCTATGAACTGACAAAACAGCAGAATCCCCTTGACAATCTTGATTTCTCAAGGGAAATGGGAGAACACTATACACCATCCAAGATATTAAAATATTGTCAAGGCCGAACACTGATGAATACTCTGAGGAGATGGCCTGTGAGGCGCCGCCTTTCAACTTTTCCTCCTTTGTATGGTGGTCAGTAACATGCGGGAGACTGCGGAGGGGGTCATTTTTTTAATTGTGAACTGATGTGCTTTTACTCAATTCGGGAACCTCACAAGCCAAATTTGTAGTATTTTGCACGAATTGCAAGAGATGTTTGAATGTCGACGGTTGAAGTGGAAGCTCGTATTGAGCTTGCTAGAGACTGATTTGCCAAGCCTTTGATAGCTCAGTTGGTAAAGCGGAGGACTATAGTGGTAAAACAGGCATCCTTAGGTCGCTGGTTCAAATCCGGCTCGAAGGACTTTTGCCAAATGCACATTTTATTGAATACTTGGAAAGTAAAATACTTGGAAAGTAAAATAACAGACAATTTATAATTATATTATATTTCATCACTGAAAATAGATGCCTTTTGCTTTGAGGCTGTGACCACCTTATTTTTCTGTCCAACACAAATCTTCATTGGTTTCCTGTGAGGTGTTTTGGATCCCCATCTCTTGCTATGAACTGGCAAAACAGCAGAATCCCCTTGACAATCTTGATTTCTCAAGGGAAATGAGAGAACACTATACACCATCCAAGATATTAAAATATTGTCAAGGCCCAACGCGGCTGAATACTCTGAGGAGATGGCCTGTGAGGTGCCGCCTTTCAACTTTTCCCCCTTAGTATGGTGGTCAGTAACATGCGGGAGACTGCGGAGGGGGTCATTTTTTTAATTGGGAACTGATGTGCTTTTACTCAATTCGGGAACCTCACAAGCCAAATTTGTAGTATTTTGCACGAATTGCAAAAGATGTTTACAAGTTGACGGTTGAAGTGGAAGCTCGTATTGAGTTTGCTAGAGTTGATATGCCAAGCCTTCGATAGCTCAGTTGGTAGAGGGGAGGACTGTAGTGGTAAAACAGGCATCCTTAGGTCGCTGGTTCAAATCCGGCTCGAAGGACTCTTGCCAAATGCACATTTTATTGAATACTTGGAAAGTAAAATACTTGGAAAGTAAAATAACAGACAATTTATAATTATATTATATTTCATCACTGAAAATAGATGCCTTTTGCTTTGAGGCTGTGGCCACGTTATTTTTCTGTCCAACACGAATCTTCATTGGTTTCTTGTCAGGTGTTTTGGATCCCCATCTCTTGCTATGAACTGGCAAAACAGCAGAATCCCCTTGACAATCTTGATTTCTCAAGGGAAATGAGAGAACACTATACACCATCCAAGATATTAAAATATTGTCAAGGCCCAACACGGCTGAATACTCTGAGCTGATGGCCTGTGAGGCGCCGCCTTTCAACTTTTCCCCCTTAGTATAGTGGTCATTAACATGCGGGAGACTGCGGAGGGGGTCATTTTTTTAATTGGGAACTGATGTGCTTTTACTCAATTCGGGAACCTCACAAGCCAAATTTGTAGTATTTTGCACGAATTGCAAGAGATGTTTACAAGTCGACGGTTGAAGTGGAAGCTCGTATTGAGTTTGCTAGAGAATGATTTGCCAAGCCTTTGATAGCTCGTCGCTGATTCAAATCCGGCTCAAAGGACTTTTGCCAAATGCACATTTTATTGAATACTTGGAAAGTAAAATACTTGGAAAGTAAAATAACAGACAATTTATAATTATATTATATTTCATCACTGAAAATAGATGCCTTTTGCTTTGAGGCTGTGGCCACATTATTTTTCTGTCCGACACCAATCTTCGTTGTTTTCCTGTGAGGTATTTTGGATCCCCATTTCTTGCTATGAACTGACAAAACAGCAGAATCCCCTTGACAATCTTGATTTCTCAAGCGAAATGGGAGAACACTATACACCATCCAAGATATTAAAATATTGTCAAGGCCGAACACTGATGAATACTCTGAGGAGATGGCCTGTGAGGCGCCGCCTTTCAACTTTTCCTCCTTTGTATGGTGGTCAGTAACATGCGGGAGACTGCGGAGGGGGTCATTTTTTAAATTGTGAACTGATGTGCTTTTACTCAATTCGGGAACGTCACAAGCCAAATTTGTAGTATTTTGCACGAATTGCAAGAGATGTTTACAAGTCGACGGTTGAAGTGGAAGCTCGTATTGAGTTTGCTAGAGAACGATTTGCCAAGCCTTCGATAGCTCAGTTGGTAGAGGGGAGGACTATAGTGGTAAAACAGGTATCCTTCGGTCGCTGGTTCAAATCCGGCTCGAAGGACTTTTGCCAAATGCACATTTTATTGAATACTTGGAAAGTAAAATACTTGGAAAGTAAAATAACAGACAATTTATAATTATATTATATTTCATCACTGAAAATAGATGCCTTTTGCTTTGAGGCTGTGGCCACGTTATTTTTCTGTCCGACACCAATCTTCGTTGTTTTCCTGTGAGGTATTTTGGATCCCCATCTCTTGCTATGAACTGACAAAACAGCAGAATCCCCTTGACAATCTTGATTTCTCAAGGGAAATGGGAGAACACTATACACCATCCAAGATATTAAAATATTGTCAAGGCCGAACACTGATGAATACTCTGAGGAGATGGCCTGTGAGGCGCCGCCTTTCAACTTTTCCTCCTTTGTATGGTGGTCAGTAACATGCGGGAGACTGCGGAGGGGGTCATTTTTTAAATTGTGAACTGATGTGCTTTTACTCAATTCGGGAACCTCACAAGCCAAATTTGTAGTATTTTGCACGAATTGCAAGAGATGTTTGAATGTCGACGGTTGAAGTGGAAGCTCGTATTGAGCTTGCTAGAGACTGATTTGCCAAGCCTTCGATAGCTCAGTTGGTAGAGCGGAGGACTGTAGTGGTAAAACAGGCATCCTTAGGTCGCTGGTTCAAATTCAGCTCGAAGGACTTTTGCCAAATGCACATTTTATTGAATACTTGGAAAGTAAAATACTTGGAAAGTAAAATAACAGACAATTTATAATTATATTATATTTCATCACTGAAAATAGATGCCTTTTGCTTTGAGGCTGTGGCCACGTTATTTTTCTGTCCAACACGAATCTTCATTGGTTTCCTGTGAGGTGTTTTGGATCCCCATCTCTTGCTATGAACTGGCAAAACAGCAGAATCCCCTTGACAATCTTGATTTCTCAAGAGAAATGAGAGAACACTATACACCATCCAAGATATTAAAATATTGTCAAGGCCCAACGCGGCTGAATACTCTGAGGAGATGGCCTGTGAGGTGCCGCCTTTCAACTTTTCCCCCTGAGTATGGTGGTCAGTAACATGCGGGCGACTGCGGAGGGGGTCATTTTTTTAATTGGGAACTGATGTGCTTTTACTCAATTCGGGAACCTCACAAGCCAAATTTGTAGTATTTTGCACGAATTGCAAGAGATGTTTACAAGTCGACGGTTGAAGTGGAAGCTCGTATTGAGTTTGCTAGAGTTGATTTGCCAAGCCTTCGATAGCTCAGTTGGTAGAGCGGAGGACTGTAGTAGTAAAACAGGCATCCTTAGGTCACTGGTTCAAATCCGGTTCGAAGGACTTTTGCCAAATGCACATTTTATTGAATACTTGGAAAGTAAAATACTTGGAAAGTAAAATAACAGACAATTTATAATTATATTATATTTCATCACTGAAAATAGATGCCTTTTGCTTTGAGGCTGTGACCACGTTATTTTTCTGTCCAACACGAATCTTCATTGGTTTCCTGTGAGGTGTTTTGGATCCCCATCTCTTGCTATGAACTGGCAAAACAGCAGAATCCCCTTGACAATCTTGATTTCTCAAGAGAAATGAGAGAACACTATACACCATCCAAGATATTAAAATATTGTCAAGGCCCAACGCGTCTGAATACTCTGAGGAGATGGCCTGTGAGGTGCCGCCTTTCAACTTTTCCCCCTTAGTATGGTGGTCAGTAACATGCGGGCGACTGCGGAGGGGGTCATTTTTTAAATTGGGAACTGATGTGCTTTTACTCAATTCGGGAACCTCACAAGCCAAATTTGTAGTATTTTGCACGAATTGCAAGAGATGTTTACAAGTCGACGGTTGAAGTGGAAGCTCGTATTGAGTTTGCTAGAGAATGATTTGCCAAGCCTTCGAAAGCTCAGTTGGTAGAGCGGAGGACTGTAGTGGTAAAACAGGCATCCTTAGGTCGCTGGTTCAAATCCGCCTCGAAGGACTTTTGCCAAATGCAAATTTTATTGAATACTTGGAAAGTAAAATACTTGGAAAATAAAATAACAGACAATTTATAATTATATTATATTTCATCACTGAAAATAGATGCCTTTTGCTTTGAGGCTGTGGCCACGTTATGTTTCTGTCCAACACCAATCTTCATTGGTTTCCTGTGAGGTGTTTCAGATCCCCATCTCTTGCTATGAACTGGCAAAACAGCAGAATCCCCTTGACAATCTTGATTTCTCAAGGGAAATGAGAGAACAGTATACACCATCCAAGATATTAAAATATTGTCAAGGCCCAACACGGCTGAATACTCTGAGGAGATGGCCTGTGAGGCGCCGCCTTTCAACTTTTCCCCCTTAGTATGGTGGTCAGTAACATGCGGGAGACTGCGGAGGGGGTCATTTTTTTCATTGGGAACTGATGTGCTTTTACTCAATTCGGGAACGTCACAAGCCAAATTTGTAGTATTTTGCACGAATTGCAAGAGATGTTTACAAGTCGACGGTTGAAGTGTAAGCTCGTATTGAGCTTGCTAGAGACTGATTTGCCAAGCCTTCGATAGCTCAGTTGGTAGAGCAGAGGACTGTAATGGTAAAACAGGCATCCTTAGGTGGCTGGTTCAAATCCGGCTCGAGGGACTTTTGCCAATGCACATTTTATTGAATACTTGGAAAGTAAAATACTTGGAAAGTAAAATAACAGACAATTTATAATTATATTATATTTCATCACTGAAAATAGATGCCTTTTGCTTTGAGGCTGTGGCCACGTTATTTTTCTGTCCGACACCAATCTTCGTTGGTTTCCTGTGAGGTATTTTGGATCCCCATCTCTTGCTATGAACTGACAAAACAGCAGAATCCCCTTGACAATCTTGATTTCTCAAGGGAAATGGGAGAACACTATACACCATCCAAGATATTAAAATATTGTCAAGGCCGAACACTCATGAATACTCTGATGAGATGGCCTGTGAGGCGCCGCCTTTCAACTTTTCCTCCTTTGTATGGTGGTCAGTAACATGCGGGAGACTGCGGAGGGGGTCATTTTTTTAATTGTGAACTGATGTGCTTTTACTCAATTCGGGAACCTCACAAGCCAAATTTGTAGTATTTTGCACGAATTGCAAGAGATGTTTGAATGTCGACGGTTGAAGTGGAAGCTCGTATTGAGCTTGCTAGAGACTGATTCGCCAAGCCTTTGATAGCTCAGTTGGTAGAGAGGAGGACTATAGTGGTAAAACAGGCATCCTTAGGTGGCTGGTTCAAATCCGGCTCGAGGGACTTTTGCCAAATGCACATTTTATTGAATACTTGGAAAGTAAAATACTTGGAAAGTAAAATAACAGACAATTTATAATTATATTATATTTCATCACTGAAAATAGATGCCTTTTGCTTTGAGGCTGTGGGCGCGTTATTTTTCTGTCCGACACCAATCTTCGTTGGTTTCCTGTGAGGTATTTTGGATCCCCATCTCTTGCTATGAACTGACAAAACAGCAGAATCCCCTTGACAATCTTGATTTCTCAAGGGAAATGGGAGAACACTATACACCATCCAAGATATTAAAATATTGTCAAGGCCGAACACTGATGAATACTCTGAGGAGATGGCCTGTGAGGCGCCGCCTTTCAACTTTTCCTCCTTTGTATGGTGGTCAGTAACATGCGGGAGACTGCGGAGGGGGTCATTTTTTTAATTGTGAACTGATGTGCTTTTACTCAATTCGGGAACCTCACAAGCCAAATTTGTAGTATTTTGCACGAATTGCAAGAGATGTTTGAATGTCGACGGTTGAAGTGGAAGCTCGTATTGAGCTTGCTAGAGACTGATTTGCCAAACCTTTGATAGCTCAGTTGGTAGAGCGGAGGACTATAGTGGTAAAACAGGCATCCTTAGGTCGCTGGTTCAAATCCGGCTCGAAGGACTTTTGCCAAATGCACATTTTATTGAATACTTGGAAAGTAAAATACTTGGAAAGTAAAATAACAGACAATTTATAATTATATTATATTTCATCACTGAAAATAGATGCCTTTTGCTTTGAGGCTGTGGCCACGTTATTTTTCTGTCCAACACGAATCTTCATTGGTTTCTTGTCAGGTGTTTTGGATCCCCATCTCTTGCTATGAACTGGCAAAACAGCAGAATCCCCTTGACAATCTTGATTTCTCAAGGGAAATGAGAGAACACTATACACCATCCAAGATATTAAAATATTGTCAAGGCCCAACACGGCTGAATACTCTGAGCTGATGGCCTGTGAGGCGCCGCCTTTCAACTTTTCCCCCTTAGTATAGTGGTCATTAACATGCGGGAGACTGCGGAGGGGGTCATTTTTTTAATTGGGAACTGATGTGCTTTTACTCAATTCGGGAACCTCACAAGCCAAATTTGTAGTATTTTGCACGAATTGCAAGAGATGTTTACAAGTCGACGGTTGAAGTGGAAGCTCGTATTGAGTTTGCTAGAGAATGATTTGCCAAGCCTTCGATAGCTCGTCGCTGATTCAAATCCGGCTCAAAGGACTTTTGCCAAATGCACATTTTATTGAATACTTGGAAAGTAAAATACTTGGAAAGTAAAATAACAGACAATTTATAATTATATTATATTTCATCACTGAAAATAGATGCCTTTTGCTTTGAGGCTGTGGCCACATTATTTTTCTGTCCGACACCAATCTTCGTTGTTTTCCTGTGAGGTATTTTGGATCCCCATTTCTTGCTATGAACTGACAAAACAGCAGAATCCCCTTGACAATCTTGATTTCTCAAGCGAAATGGGAGAACACTATACACCATCCAAGATATTAAAATATTGTCAAGGCCGAACACTGATGAATACTCTGAGGAGATGGCCTGTGAGGCGCCGCCTTTCAACTTTTCCTCCTTTGTATGGTGGTCAGTAACATGCGGGAGACTGCGGAGGGGGTCATTTTTTAAATTGTGAACTGATGTGCTTTTACTCAATTCGGGAACGTCACAAGCCAAATTTGTAGTATTTTGCACGAATTGCAAGAGATGTTTACAAGTCGACGGTTGAAGTGGAAGCTCGTATTGAGTTTGCTAGAGAACGATTTGCCAAGCCTTCGATAGCTCAGTTGGTAGAGCGGAGGACTATAGTGGTAAAACAGGTATCCTTCGGTCGCTGGTTCAAATCCGGCTCGAAGGACTTTTGCCAAATGCACATTTTATTGAATACTTGGAAAGTAAAATACTTGGAAAGTAAAATAACAGACAATTTATAATTATATTATATTTCATCACTGAAAATAGATGCCTTTTGCTTTGAGGCTGTGGCCACGTTATTTTTCTGTCCGACACCAATCTTCGTTGTTTTCCTGTGAGGTATTTTGGATCCCCATCTCTTGCTATGAACTGACAAAACAGCAGAATCCCCTTGACAATCTTGATTTCTCAAGGGAAATGGGAGAACACTATACACCATCCAAGATATTAAAATATTGTCAAGGCCGAACACTGATGAATACTCTGAGGAGATGGCCTGTGAGGCGCCGCCTTTCAACTTTTCCTCCTTTGTATGGTGGTCAGTAACATGCGGGAGACTGCGGAGGGGGTCATTTTTTAAATTGTGAACTGATGTGCTTTTACTCAATTCGGGAACCTCACAAGCCAAATTTGTAGTATTTTGCACGAATTGCAAGAGATGTTTGAATGTCGACGGTTGAAGTGGAAGCTCGTATTGAGCTTGCTAGAGACTGATTTGCCAAGCCTTCGATAGCTCAGTTGGTAGAGCGGAGGACTGTAGTGGTAAAACAGGCATCCTTAGGTCGCTGGTTCAAATTCAGCTCGAAGGACTTTTGCCAAATGCACATTTTATTGAATACTTGGAAAGTAAAATACTTGGAAAGTAAAATAACAGACAATTTATAATTATATTATATTTCATCACTGAAAATAGATGCCTTTTGCTTTGAGGCTGTGGCCACGTTATTTTTCTGTCCAACACGAATCTTCATTGGTTTCCTGTGAGGTGTTTTGGATCCCCATCTCTTGCTATGAACTGGCAAAACAGCAGAATCCCCTTGACAATCTTGATTTCTCAAGAGAAATGAGAGAACACTATACACCATCCAAGATATTAAAATATTGTCAAGGCCCAACGCGGCTGAATACTCTGAGGAGATGGCCTGTGAGGTGCCGCCTTTCAACTTTTCCCCCTGAGTATGGTGGTCAGTAACATGCGGGCGACTGCGGAGGGGGTCATTTTTTTAATTGGGAACTGATGTGCTTTTACTCAATTCGGGAACCTCACAAGCCAAATTTGTAGTATTTTGCACGAATTGCAAGAGATGTTTACAAGTCGACGGTTGAAGTGGAAGCTCGTATTGAGTTTGCTAGAGTTGATTTGCCAAGCCTTCGATAGCTCAGTTGGTAGAGCGGAGGACTGTAGTAGTAAAACAGGCATCCTTAGGTCACTGGTTCAAATCCGGTTCGAAGGACTTTTGCCAAATGCACATTTTATTGAATACTTGGAAAGTAAAATACTTGGAAAGTAAAATAACAGACAATTTATAATTATATTATATTTCATCACTGAAAATAGATGCCTTTTGCTTTGAGGCTGTGACCACGTTATTTTTCTGTCCAACACGAATCTTCATTGGTTTCCTGTGAGGTGTTTTGGATCCCCATCTCTTGCTATGAACTGGCAAAACAGCAGAATCCCCTTGACAATCTTGATTTCTCAAGAGAAATGAGAGAACACTATACACCATCCAAGATATTAAAATATTGTCAAGGCCCAACGCGTCTGAATACTCTGAGGAGATGGCCTGTGAGGTGCCGCCTTTCAACTTTTCCCCCTTAGTATGGTGGTCAGTAACATGCGGGCGACTGCGGAGGGGGTCATTTTTTAAATTGGGAACTGATGTGCTTTTACTCAATTCGGGAACCTCACAAGCCAAATTTGTAGTATTTTGCACGAATTGCAAGAGATGTTTACAAGTCGACGGTTGAAGTGGAAGCTCGTATTGAGTTTGCTAGAGAATGATTTGCCAAGCCTTCGAAAGCTCAGTTGGTAGAGCGGAGGACTGTAGTGGTAAAACAGGCATCCTTAGGTCGCTGGTTCAAATCCGCCTCGAAGGACTTTTGCCAAATGCAAATTTTATTGAATACTTGGAAAGTAAAATACTTGGAAAATAAAATAACAGACAATTTATAATTATATTATATTTCATCACTGAAAATAGATGCCTTTTGCTTTGAGGCTGTGGCCACGTTATGTTTCTGTCCAACACCAATCTTCATTGGTTTCCTGTGAGGTGTTTCAGATCCCCATCTCTTGCTATGAACTGGCAAAACAGCAGAATCCCCTTGACAATCTTGATTTCTCAAGGGAAATGAGAGAACAGTATACACCATCCAAGATATTAAAATATTGTCAAGGCCCAACACGGCTGAATACTCTGAGGAGATGGCCTGTGAGGCGCCGCCTTTCAACTTTTCCCCCTTAGTATGGTGGTCAGTAACATGCGGGAGACTGCGGAGGGGGTCATTTTTTTCATTGGGAACTGATGTGCTTTTACTCAATTCGGGAACGTCACAAGCCAAATTTGTAGTATTTTGCACGAATTGCAAGAGATGTTTACAAGTCGACGGTTGAAGTGTAAGCTCGTATTGAGCTTGCTAGAGACTGATTTGCCAAGCCTTCGATAGCTCAGTTGGTAGAGCAGAGGACTGTAATGGTAAAACAGGCATCCTTAGGTGGCTGGTTCAAATCCGGCTCGAGGGACTTTTGCCAATGCACATTTTATTGAATACTTGGAAAGTAAAATACTTGGAAAGTAAAATAACAGACAATTTATCATTATATTATATTTCATCACTGAAAATAGATGCCTTTTGCTTTGAGGCTGTGGCCACGTTATTTTTCTGTCCGACACCAATCTTCGTTGGTTTCCTGTGAGGTATTTTGGATCCCCATCTCTTGCTATGAACTGACAAAACAGCAGAATCCCCTTGACAATCTTGATTTCTCAAGGGAAATGGGAGAACACTATACACCATCCAAGATATTAAAATATTGTCAAGGCCGAACACTCATGAATACTCTGATGAGATGGCCTGTGAGGCGCCGCCTTTCAACTTTTCCTCCTTTGTATGGTGGTCAGTAACATGCGGGAGACTGCGGAGGGGGTCATTTTTTTAATTGTGAACTGATGTGCTTTTACTCAATTCGGGAACCTCACAAGCCAAATTTGTAGTATTTTGCACGAATTGCAAGAGATGTTTGAATGTCGACGGTTGAAGTGGAAGCTCGTATTGAGCTTGCTAGAGACTGATTCGCCAAGCCTTTGATAGCTCAGTTGGTAGAGAGGAGGACTATAGTGGTAAAACAGGCATCCTTAGGTGGCTGGTTCAAATCCGGCTCGAGGGACTTTTGCCAAATGCACATTTTATTGAATACTTGGAAAGTAAAATACTTGGAAAGTAAAATAACAGACAATTTATAATTATATTATATTTCATCACTGAAAATAGATGCCTTTTGCTTTGAGGCTGTGGGCGCGTTATTTTTCTGTCCGACACCAATCTTCGTTGGTTTCCTGTGAGGTATTTTGGATCCCCATCTCTTGCTATGAACTGACAAAACAGCAGAATCCCCTTGACAATCTTGATTTCTCAAGGGAAATGGGAGAACACTATACACCATCCAAGATATTAAAATATTGTCAAGGCCGAACACTGATGAATACTCTGAGGAGATGGCCTGTGAGGCGCCGCCTTTCAACTTTTCCTCCTTTGTATGGTGGTCAGTAACATGCGGGAGACTGCGGAGGGGGTCATTTTTTTAATTGTGAACTGATGTGCTTTTACTCAATTCGGGAACCTCACAAGCCAAATTTGTAGTATTTTGCACGAATTGCAAGAGATGTTTGAATGTCGACGGTTGAAGTGGAAGCTCGTATTGAGCTTGCTAGAGACTGATTTGCCAAACCTTTGATAGCTCAGTTGGTAGAGCGGAGGACTATAGTGGTAAAACAGGCATCCTTAGGTCGCTGGTTCAAATCCGGCTCGAAGGACTTTTGCCAAATGCACATTTTATTGAATACTTGGAAAGTAAAATACTTGGAAAGTAAAATAACAGACAATTTATAATTATATTATATTTCATCACTGAAAATAGATGCCTTTTGCTTTGAGGCTGTGACCACATTATTTTTCTGTCCAACACAAATCTTCATTGGTTTCCTGTGAGGTGTTTTGGATCCCCATCTCTTGCTATGAACTGGCAAAACAGCAGAATCCCCTTGACAATCTTGATTTCTCAAGGGAATGAGAGAACACTATACACCATCCAAGATATTAAAATATTGTCAAGGCCCAACGCGGCTGAATACTCTGAGGAGATGGCCTGTGAGGTGCCGCCTTTCAACTTTTCCCTCTTAGTATGGTGGTCAGTAACATGCGGGAGACTGCGGAGGGGGTCATTTTTTTAATTGGGAACTGATGTGCTTTTACTCAATTCGGGAACCTCACAAGCCAAATTTGTAGTATTTTGCACAAATTGCAAGAGATGTTTACAAGTCGACGGTTGAAGTGGAAGCTCGTATTGAGTTTGCTAGAGTTGATATGCCAAGCCTTCGATAGCTCAGTTGGTAGAGGGGAGGACTGTAGTGGTAAAACAGGCATCCTTAGGTCGCTGGTTCAAATCCGGCTCGAAGGACTCTTGCCAAATGCACATTTTATTGAATACTTGGAAAGTAAAATACTTGGAAAGTAAAATAACAGACAATTTATAATTATATTATATTTCATCACTGAAAATAGATGCCTTTTGCTTTGAGGCTGTGGCCACGTTATTTTTCTGTCCAACACGAATCTTCATTGGTTTCCTGTCAGGTGTTTTGGATCCCCATCTCTTGCTATGAACTGGCAAAACAGCAGAATCCCCTTGACAATCTTGATTTCTCAAGGGAAATGAGAGAACACTATACACCATCCAAGATATTAAAATATTGTCAAGGCCCAACACGGCTGAATACTCTGAGGAGATGGCCTGTGAGGCGCCGCCTTTCAACTTTTCCCCCTTAGTATAGTGGTCATTAACATGCGGGAGACTGCGGAGGGGGTCATTTTTTTAATTGGGAACTGATGTGCTTTTACTCAATTCGGGAACCTCACAAGCCAAATTTGTAGTATTTTGCACGAATTGCAAGAGATGTTTACAAGTGGACGGTTGAAGTGGAAGCTCGTATTGAGTTTGCTAGAGAATGATTTGCCAAGCCTTCGATAGCTCGTCGCTGATTCAAATCCGGCTCAAAGGACTTTTGCCAAATGCACATTTTATTGAATACTTGGAAAGTAAAATACTTGGAAAGTAAAATAACAGACAATTTATAATTATATTATATTTCATCACTGAAAATAGATGCCTTTTGCTTTGAGGCTGTGGCCACATTATTTTTCTGTCCGACACCAATCTTCGTTGTTTTCCTGTGAGGTATTTTGGATCCCCATCTCTTGCTATGAACTGACAAAACAGCAGAATCCCCTTGACAATCTTGATTTCTCAAGGGAAATGGGAGAACACTATACACCATCCAAGATATTAAAATATTGTCAAGGCCGAACACTGATGAATACTCTGAGGAGATGGCCTGTGAGGCGCCGCCTTTCAACTTTTCCTCCTTTGTATGGTGGTCAGTAACATGCGGGAGACTGCGGAGGGGGTCATTTTTTAAATTGTGAACTGATGTGCTTTTACTCAATTCGGGAACGTCACAAGCCAAATTTGTAGTATTTTGCACGAATTGCAAGAGATGTTTACAAGTCGACGGTTGAAGTGGAAGCTCGTATTGAGTTTGCTAGAGAACGATTTGCCAAGCCTTCGATAGCTCAGTTGGTAGAGCGGAGGACTATAGTGGTAAAACAGGCATCCTTAGGTCGCTGGTTCAAATCCGGCTCGAAGGACCTTTGCCAAATGCACATTTTATTGAATACTTGGAAAGTAAAATACTTGGAAAGTAAAATAACAGACAATTTATAATTATATTATATTTCATCACTGAAAATAGATGCCTTTTGCTTTGAGGCTGTGGCCACGTTATTTTTCTGTCCGACACCAATCTTCGTTGTTTTCCTGTGAGGTATTTTGGATCCCCATCTCTTGCTATGAACTGACAAAACAGCAGAATCCCCTTGACAATCTTGATTTCTCAAGGGAAATGGGAGAACACTATACACCATCCAAGATATTAAAATATTGTCAAGGCCGAACACTGATGAATACTCTGAGGAGATGGCCTGTGAGGCGCCGCCTTTCAACTTTTCCTCCTTTGTATGGTGGTCAGTAACATGCGGGAGACTGCGGAGGGGGTCATTTTTTAAATTGTGAACTGATGTGCTTTTACTCAATTCGGGAACCTCACAAGCCAAATTTGTAGTATTTTGCACGAATTGCAAGAGATGTTTGAATGTCGACGGTTGAAGTGGAAGCTCGTATTGAGCTTGCTAGAGACTGATTTGCCAAGCCTTCGATAGCTCAGTTGGTAGAGCGGAGGACTGTAGTGGTAAAACAGGCATCCTTAGGTCGCTGGTTCAAATCCGGCTCGAAGGACTTTTGCCAAATGCACATTTTATTGAATACTTGGAAAGTAAAATACTTGGAAAGTAAAATAACAGACAATTTATAATTATATTATATTTCATCACTGAAAATAGATGCCTTTTGCTTTGAGGCTGTGACCACGTTATTTTTCTGTCCAACACGAATCTTCATTGGTTTCCTGTGAGGTGTTTTGGATCCCCATCTCTTGCTATGAACTGGCAAAACAGCAGAATCCCCTTGACAATCTTGATTTCTCAAGAGAAATGAGAGAACACTATACACCATCCAAGATATTAAAATATTGTCAAGGCCCAACGCGGCTGAATACTCTGAGGAGATGGCCTGTGAGGTGCCGCCTTTCAACTTTTCCCCCTGAGTATGGTGGTCAGTAACATGCGGGCGACTGCGGAGGGGGTCATTTTTTTAATTGGGAACTGATGTGCTTTTACTCAATTCGGGAACCTCACAAGCCAAATTTGTAGTATTTTGCACGAATTGCAAGAGATGTTTACAAGTCGACGGTTGAAGTGGAAGCTCGTATTGAGTTTGCTAGAGTTGATTTGCCAAGCCTTCGATAGCTCAGTTGGTAGAGCGGAGGACTGTAGTGGTAAAACAGGCATCCTTAGGTCACTGGTTCAAATCCGGTTCGAAGGACTTTTGCCAAATGCACATTTTATTGAATACTTGGAAAGTAAAATACTTGGAAAGTAAAATAACAGACAATTTATAATTATATTATATTTCATCACTGAAAATAGATGCCTTTTGCTTTGAGGCTGTGACCACGTTATTTTTCTGTCCAACACGAATCTTCATTGGTTTCCTGTGAGGTGTTTTGGATCCCCATCTCTTGCTATGAACTGGCAAAACAGCAGAATCCCCTTGACAATCTTGATTTCTCAAGAGAAATGAGAGAACACTATACACCATCCAAGATATTAAAATATTGTCAAGGCCCAACGCGGCTGAATACTCTGAGGAGATGGCCTGTGAGGTGCCGCCTTTCAACTTTTCCCCCTTAGTATGGTGGTCAGTAACATGCGGGCGACTGCGGAGGGGGTCATTTTTTTAATTGGGAACTGATGTGCTTTTACTCAATTCGGGAACCTCACAAGCCAAATTTGTAGTATTTTGCACGAATTGCAAGAGATGTTTACAAGTCGACGGTTGAAGTGGAAGCTCGTATTGAGTTTGCTAGAGAATGATTTGCCAAGCCTTCGAAAGCTCAGTTGGTAGAGCGGAGGACTGTAGTGGTAAAACAGGCATCCTTAGGTCGCTGGTTCAAATCCGGCTCGAAGGACTTTTGCCAAATGCAAATTTTATAGAATACTTGGAAAGTAAAATACTTGGAAAATAAAATATCAGACAATTTATAATTATATTATATTTCATCACTGAAAATAGATGCCTTTTGCTTTGAGGCTGTGGCCACGTTATGTTTCTGTCCAACACCAATCTTCATTGGTTTCCTGTGAGGTGTTTCAGATCCCCATCTCTTGCTATGAACTGGCAAAACAGCAGAATCCCCTTGACAATCTTGATTTCTCAAGGGAAATGAGAGAACAGTATACACCATCCAAGATATTAAAATATTGTCAAGGCCCAACACGGCTGAATACTCTGAGGAGATGGCCTGTGAGGCGCCGCCTTTCAACTTTTCCCCCTTAGTATGGTGGTCAGTAACATGCGGGAGACTGCGGAGGGGGTCATTTTTTTCATTGGGAACTGATGTGCTTTTACTCAATTCGGGAACGTCACAAGCCAAATTTGTAGTATTTTGCACGAATTGCAAGAGATGTTTACAAGTCGACGGTTGAAGTGGAAGCTCGTATTGAGTTTGCTAGAGACTGATTTGCCAAGCCTTCGATAGCTCAGTTGGTAGAGCGGAGGACTGTAGTGGTAAAACAGGCATCCTTAGGTCGCTGGTTCAAATCCGGCTCGAAGGACTTTTGCCAAATGCAAATTTTATAGAATACTTGGAAAGTAAAATACTTGGAAAATAAAATATCAGACAATTTATAATTATATTATATTTCATCACTGAAAATAGATGCCTTTTGCTTTGAGGCTGTGGCCACGTTATGTTTCTGTCCAACACCAATCTTCATTGGTTTCCTGTGAGGTGTTTCAGATCCCCATCTCTTGCTATGAACTGGCAAAACAGCAGAATCCCCTTGACAATCTTGATTTCTCAAGGGAAATGAGAGAACAGTATACACCATCCAAGATATTAAAATATTGTCAAGGCCCAACACGGCTGAATACTCTGAGGAGATGGCCTGTGAGGCGCCGCCTTTCAACTTTTCCCCCTTTGTATGGTGGTCAGTAACATGCGGGCGACTGCGGAGGGGGTCATTTTTTTAATTGGGAACTGATGTGCTTTTACTCAATTCGGGAACCTCACAAGCCAAATTTGTAGTATTTTGCACGAATTGCAAGAGATGTTTACAAGTCGACGGTTGAAGTGGAAGCTCGTATTGAGTTTGCTAGAGTTGGTTTGCCAAGCCTTCGATAGCTCAGTTGGTAGAGTGGAGGACTGTAGTGGTAAAACAGGCATCCTTAGGTCACTGGTTCAAATCCGGTTCGAAGGACTTTTGCCAAATGCACATTTTATTGAATACTTGGAAAGTAAAATACTTGGAAAGTAAAATAACAGACAATTTATAATTATATTATATTTCATCACTGAAAATAGATGCCTTTTGCTTTGAGGCTGTGACCACGTTATTTTTCTGTCCAACACGAATCTTCATTGGTTTCCTGTGAGGTGTTTTGGATCCCCATCTCTTGCTATGAACTGGCAAAACAGCAGAATCCCCTTGACAATCTTGATTTCTCAAGAGAAATGAGAGAACACTATACACCATCCAAGATATTAAAATATTGTCAAGGCCCAACGCGGCTGAATACTCTGAGGAGATGGCCTGTGAGGTGCCGCCTTTCAACTTTTCCCCCTTAGTATGGTGGTCAGTAACATGCGGGTGACTGCGGAGGGGGTCATTTTTTTAATTGGGAACTGATGTGCTTTTACTCATTTCGGAACCTCACAAGCCAAATTTGTAGTATTTTGCACGAATTGCAAGAGATGTTTACAAGTCGACGGTTGAAGTGGAAGCTCGTATTGAGTTTGCTAGAGAATGATTTGCCAAGCCTTCGAAAGCTCAGTTGGTAGAGCGGAGGACTGTAGTGGTAAAACAGGCATCCTTAGGTCGCTGGTTCAAATCCGGCTCGAAGGACTTTTGCCAAATGCAAATTTTATAGAATACTTGGAAAGTAAAATACTTGGAAAATAAAATAACAGACAATTTATAATTATATTATATTTCATCACTGAAAATAGATGCCTTTTGCTTTGAGGCTGTGGCCACGTTATGTTTCTGTCCAACACCAATCTTCATTGGTTTCCTGTGAGGTGTTTCAGATCCCCATCTCTTGCTATGAACTGGCAAAACAGCAGAATCCCCTTGACAATCTTGATTTCTCAAGGGAAATGAGAGAACAGTATACACCATCTAAGATATTAAAATATTGTCAAGGCCCAACACGGCTGAATACTCTGAGGAGATGGCCTGTGAGGCGCCGCCTTTCAACTTTTCCCCCTTAGTATGGTGGTCAGTAACATGCGGGAGACTGCGGAGGGGGTCATTTTTTTCATTGGGAACTGATGTGCTTTTACTCAATTCGGGAACGTCACAAGCCAAATTTGTAGTATTTTGCACGAATTGCAAGAGATGTTTACAAGTCGACGGTTGAAGTGGAAGCTCGTATTGAGTTTGCTAGAGAACGATTTGCCAAGCCTTTGATAGCTCAGTTGGTAGAGCAGAGGACTGTAATGGTAAAACAGGCATCCTTAGGTGGCTGGTTCAAATCCGGCTCGAGGGACTTTTGCCAAATGCACATTTTATTGAATACTTGGAAAGTAAAATACTTGGAAAGTAAAATAACAGACAATTTATAATTATATTATATTTCATCACTGAAAATAGATGCCTTTTGCTTTGAGGCTGTGGCCACGTTATTTTTCTGTCCGACACCAATCTTCGTTGGTTTCCTGTGAGGTATTTTGGATCCCCATCTCTTGCTATGAACTGACAAAACAGCAGAATCCCCTTGACAATCTTGATTTCTCAAGGGAAATGGGAGAACACTATACACCATCCAAGATATTAAAATATTGTCAAGGCCGAACACTGATGAATACTCTGAGGAGATGGCCTGTGAGGCGCCGCCTTTCAACTTTTCCTCCTTTGTATGGTGGTCAGTAACATGCGGGAGACTGCGGAGGGGGTCATTTTTTTAATTGTGAACTGATGTGCTTTTACTCAATTCGGGAACCTCACAAGCCAAATTTGTAGTATTTTGCACGAATTGCAAGAGATGTTTGAATGTCGACGGTTGAAGTGGAAGCTCGTATTGAGCTTGCTAGAGACTGATTTGCCCAGCCTTTGATAGCTCAGTTGGTAGAGCGGAGGACTATAGTGGTAAAACAGGCATCCTTAGGTTGCTGGTTCAAATCCGGCTCGAAGGACTTTTGCCAAATGCACATTTTATTGAATACTTGGAAAGTAAAATACTTGGAAAGTAAAATAACAGACAATTTATAATTATATTATATTTCATCACTGAAAATAGATGCCTTTTGCTTTGAGGCTGTGACCACCTTATTTTTCTGTCCAACACAAATCTTCATTGGTTTCCTGTGAGGTGTTTTGGATCCCCATCTCTTGCTATGAACTGGCAAAACAGCAGAATCCCCTTGACAATCTTGATTTCTCAAGGGAAATGAGAGAACACTATACACCATCCAAGATATTAAAATATTGTCAAGGCCCAACGCGGCTGAATACTCTGAGGAGATGGCCTGTGAGTTGCCGCCTTTCAACTTTTCCCCCTTAGTATGGTGGTCAGTAACATGCGGGAGACTGCGGAGGGGGTCATTTTTTTAATTGGGAACTGATGTGCTTTTACTCAATTCGGGAACCTCACAAGCCAAATTTGTAGTATTTTGCACGAATTGCAAGAGATGTTTACAAGTCGACGGTTGAAGTGGAAGCTCGTATTGAGTTTGCTAGAGTTGATATGCCAAGCCTTCGATAGCTCAGTTGGTAGAGGGGAGGACTGTAGTGGTAAAACAGGCATCCTTAGGTCGCTGGTTCAAATCCGGCTCGAAGGACTCTTGCCAAATGCACATTTTATTGAATACTTGGAAAGTAAAATACTTGGAAAGTAAAATAACAGACAATTTATAATTATATTATATTTCATCACTGAAAATAGATGCCTTTTGCTTTGAGGCTGTGGCCACGTTATTTTTCTGTCCAACACGAATCTTCATTGGTTTCCTGTCAGGTGTTTTGGATCCCCATCTCTTGCTATGAACTGGCAAAACAGCAGAATCCCCTTGACAATCTTGATTTCTCAAGGGAAATGAGAGAACACTATACACCATCCAAGATATTAAAATATTGTCAAGGCCCAACACGGCTGAATACTCTGAGGAGATGGCCTGTGAGGCTCCGCCTTTCAACTTTTCCCCCTTAGTATGGTGGTCATTAACATGCGGGAGACTGCGGAGGGGGTCATTTTTTTAATTGGAAACTGATGTGCTTTTACTCAATTCGGGAACCTCACAAGCCAAATTTGTAGTATTTTGCACGAATTGCAAGAGATGTTTACAAGTCGACGGTTGAAGTGGAAGCTCGTATTGAGTTTGCTAGAGAATGATTTGCCAAGCCTTCGATAGCTCGTCGCTGATTCAAATCCGGCTCAAAGGACTTTTGCCAAATGCACATTTTATTGAATACTTGGAAAGTAAAATACTTGGAAAGTAAAATAACAGACAATTTATAATTATATTATATTTCATCACTGAAAATAGATGCCTTTTGCTTTGAGGCTGTGGCCACATTATTTTTCTGTCCGACACCAATCTTCGTTGTTTTCCTGTGAGGTATTTTGGATCCCCATCTCTTGCTATGAACTGACAAAACAGCAGAATCCCCTTGACAATCTTGATTTCTCAAGGGAAATGGGAGAACACTATACACCATCCAAGATATTAAAATATTGTCAAGGCCGAACACTGATGAATACTCTGAGGAGATGGCCTGTGAGGCGCCGCCTTTCAACTTTTCCTCCTTTGTATGGTGGTCAGTAACATGCGGGAGACTGCGGAGGGGGTCATTTTTTAAATTGTGAACTGATGTGCTTTTACTCAATTCGGGAACGTCACAAGCCAAATTTGTAGTATTTTGCACGAATTGCAAGAGATGTTTACAAGTCGACGGTTGAAGTGGAAGCTCGTATTGAGTTTGCTAGAGAACGATTTGCCAAGCCTTCGATAGCTCAGTTGGTAGAGCGGAGGACTATAGTGGTAAAACAGGCATCCTTAGGTCGCTCGTTCAAATCCGGCTCGAAGGACTTTTGCCAAATGCACATTTTATTGAATACTTGGAAAGTAAAATACTTGGAAAGTAAAATAACAGACAATTTATAATTATATTATATTTCATCACTGAAAATAGATGCCTTTTGCTTTGAGGCTGTGGCCACGTTATTTTTCTGTCCGACACCAATCTTCGTTGTTTTCCTGTGAGGTATTTTGGATCCCCATCTCTTGCTATGAACTGACAAAACAGCAGAATCCCCTTGACAATCTTGATTTCTCAAGGGAAATGGGAGAACACTATACACCATCCAAGATATTAAAATATTGTCAAGGCCGAACACTGATGAATACTCTGAGGAGATGGCCGGTGAGGCGCCGCCTTTCAACTTTTCCTCCTTTGTATGGTGGTCAGTAACATGCGGGAGACTGCGGAGGGGGTCATTTTTTAAATTGTGAACTGATGTGCTTTTACTCAATTCGGGAACCTCACAAGCCAAATTTGTAGTATTTTGCACGAATTGCAAGTGATGTTTTAATGTCGACGGTTGAAGTGGAAGCTCGTATTGAGCTTGCTAGAGACTGATTTGCCAAGCCTTTGATAGCTCAGTTGGTAGAGCGGAGGACTGTAGTGGTAAAACAGGCATCCTTAGGTCGCTGGTTCAAATCCGGCTCGAAGGACTCTTGCCAAATGCACATTTTATTGAATACTTGGAAAGTAAAATACTTGGAAAGTAAAATAACAGACAATTTATAATTATATTATATTTCATCACTGAAAATAGATGCCTTTTGCTTTGAGGCTGTGACCACGTTATTTTTCTGTCCAACACGAATCTTCATTGGTTTCCTGTCAGGTGTTTTGGATCCCCATCTCTTGCTATGAACTGGCAAAACAGCAGAATCCCCTTGACAATCTTGATTTCTCAAGAGAAATGAGAGAACACTATACACCATCCAAGATATTAAAATATTGTCAAGGCCCAACGCGGCTGAATACTCTGAGGAGATGGCCTGTGAGGTGCCGCCTTTCAACTTTTCCCCCTGAGTATGGTGGTCAGTAACATGCGGGCGACTGCGGAGGGGGTCATTTTTTTAATTGGGAACGGATGTGCTTTTACTCAATTCGGGAACCTCACAAGCCAAATTTGTAGTATTTTGCACGAATTGCAAGAGATGTTTACAAGTCGACGGTTGAAGTGGAAGCTCGTATTGAGTTTGCTAGAGTTGATTTGCCAAGCCTTTGATAGCTCAGTTGGTAGAGAGGAGGACTGTAGTGGTAAAACAGGCATCCTTAGATCACTGGTTCAAATCCGGTTCGAAGGACTTTTGCCAAATGCACATTTTATTGAATACTTGGAAAGTAAAATACTTGGAAAGTAAAATAACAGACAATTTATAATTATATTATATTTCATCACTGAAAATAGATGCCTTTTGCTTTGAGGCTGTGACCACGTTATTTTTCTGTCCAACACGAATCTTCATTGGTTTCCTGTGAGGTGTTTTGGATCCCCATCTCTTGCTATGAACTGGCAAAACAGCAGAATCCCCTTGACAATCTTGATTTCTCAAGAGAAATGAGAGAACACTATACACCATCCAAGATATTAAAATATTGTCAAGGCCCAACGCGGCTGAATACTCTGAGGAGATGGCCTGTGAGGTGCCGCCTTTCAACTTTTCCCCCTTAGTATGGTGGTCAGTAACATGCGGGCGACTGCGGAGGGGGTCATTTTTTTAATTGGGAACTGATGTGCTTTTACTCAATTCGGGAACCTCACAAGCCAAATTTGTAGTATTTTGCACGAATTGCAAGAGATGTTTACAAGTCGACGGTTGAAGTGGAAGCTCGTATTGAGTTTGCTAGAAAATGATTTGCCAAGCCTTCGAAAGCTCAGTTGGTAGAGCGGAGGACTGTAGTGGTAAAACAGCATCCTTAGGTCGCTGGTTCAAATCCGGCTCGAAGGACTTTTGCCAATGTAGATTACCCCTGCTATCTGCGCAGGGAGTATTAATTCTATTAAAGACTAGGAGGCGAGCATTATGCTTCATCTTCCTTTATTTCTACTCTTCAGCAGTTCAACAAACATGTAAAACAAAATCCTGAAAAGTGCTTTAAAACTAGCAACTTTTTTTTTTTTTTTTTTTTTTAAACTACAAAATCCATGATCCTCTGTAGTCCATGCTCTCTCCACCAGTCCCAATCCACTTCCTGTGCCTGGACTCCTCCTCTGCTTTTACTCGCTCTGAAAGTCTCTAACTGATCCTTGACAACTGTGCGAAGGCTCTCTTGGACTTTCAACTTAATCGCTGCAAATGCTATGGGCTCCTCACTCTCTCTGCTCTGTCTTCACCCTCAGTTATTCTTCTGCTCCTCTCCTATGAAAAAGAGCAACAAAAAATTATGATAGGGTGGTGCCAACGTCTCGTACTGATACATAATAAATCATTGCCATTGTATACCTAGTACCAGACTCGGGTGGGAATTTAATGCTCGCCTCCTAGTCTTTAATAGAATTAATACTCCCTGCGCAGATAGCAGGGGTAATCTACATTCTATGGCAAGACTGGAGGCGAGCATTATGCTTGTTCAAAGCTTCCCCAACACTATATTTGCTAAACTCTCCGCTGGCTTAAAATAAAATTCTTTAAACGTCCTCTCACTTGACCAATCTGCTGCCAGCATTATCTCACTCAAAGGCACTCCTGCTCTCACGGCGGACGAGGCCATGGCCCCCCTCACCGAATGCGCTCCATACGTGCTCACATTCAAACCTGCTGCCTGCATAATCTCTTTGACCCATCTTGCGATGGTAGCCGATGTAACTGCGTGATAGGGCTTCCTGCGCGCTATTAATAACTGAGTAGTATTCGCTGCCCTATGCTCTGCTGTTCTATTCTCGTATTCCTTAATGCATCGTGCCACGCACCATTTGGAATTACTCGGGAAATACGGATAATGTACCGTAGACGTCCCTGTCTTGGTCCTTTTAACTATGGAGAATGTAACTCCCTCTGGCCCGAAGGATCGTCTGTTAACCTCTAGCGCTTTCACGTCCGATACTCTTTTGCAGGAGATCAAGCATAGCAACATCGCTAGCTTTCCTGATAATTGCTTAAGCGAGAGATAATTATTGGTCGGCCAACTCGCTAGAAGACGCAGTACTGTAGACACCTCCCATGTCGTGGTATACTTGGGTTCCGGTGGCGCTTTAAATCTGGCTCCTCTAATGAGCCTCGCCACCGCTGGATGTTCCCCTGCCGGGACGCCCTCTAAAGGCATGTGACCCGCAGAAATTGCCGATCTGTACACTCCTATAGTCCGGAAAGCTCTCCCGCTCTGTAATAGGTTCGCTAGAAAGTTCAAAATCTCCACTACAGGTGCTGAAACGGGATGAACACCTCTGTCCTTGCACCAGCTTGTCCATTTAGCCCAAGCTGAGTCATAGCTCCTCCTAGTGGATGGGGCCCAGGATTCAGCGATAAGCTGCGCAGCCTGCGCCGAAATTCCTGGCAAGGCCCACCGTTTCCGGATATCCTGCACGCGACTAGCGGGAGTGTCCCTCTCACTCTCAGAGGATGACACGACCCAGCTGGGTCCGTGAGAAGTCGCTCCTCGTCGGGGAGGACTCTCGGAACGTCCGACACTAGTTCCATTAAGGTGGGGAACCACACCTGAGATTTCCATAATGGTGCTACTAATACCAATTCTGCTTTCTCCCTCCGGCATTTCGCCAATACTCTGCTCAACATCGCGAAGGGGGGAAAAGCGTAATGTGGACCTCCTATCCACTCTTGTAGGAACGCGTCTGTCCCCAGCGCTCCCGGATCCAGCCTCCAGCTGAAATAGTCGCTCCTCTGCGTATTGAGCCGGGAAGCAAACAGGTCCACTTGTAATGGTCCCCATCTCGTGTCCAGTCTCTGAAACACTGCTGGATCCAGCCTCCAATCGCTGGAATCCGTCAGGTACCGAGAGTTCCAATCTGCTACTACGTTCAGTGTTCCAGGCAGGTACTCTGCTGTCACCGACGTCCCTGATTGTAGGCAGAAATGCCACAGGTCCTTCGCTAACTCTGCGAGCATCTTGGATCTCGTACCGCCCAAATGGTTGATGTAGCGCACTGCTGATATGTTGTCCATCTTCAGCAGGACACAAGATTTCACTCTCTCTTTCGTAAAGGCTTTGATCGCGAACGATCCTGCCAGGAGCTCTAAGCAATTTATGTGTAGACGAAGCTCCTCTTCGCTCCACTTGCCTCCGGTCTGTAAAGACCCACATCTGGCTCCCCAGCCTTTCCGGCTGGCATCTGATTCTATTATCAAATCCGGTCTGTCTCCGAATATGGCTCGCCCATTCCAAGCGTCCATATTCTTTAACCACCATTCCAGTTCTGTAATCGAGTCCTGATCCAGCGGCACTTGTTGATGGTACCTCAGACCTAGCTGCAGATGCTTTATTTTCAATCTCTGCAGTGCACGGTAGTGCAGTGGCCCCGGAAAAATGGCCTGAATAGATGCTGCTAGCAGCCCAACTATTCTCGCTAATGTCCTGAGAGATACTTGTCGCTTCTCTAAGCATATTCTGATCTCTCTCTTGATGTCTCTCATCTTCCGAGCTGGAAGCTCTAAGGTCGCCTTCTTGGTGTCTAGAATGAATCCCAGGAAGTCTAACCTCTGTGCTGGTATGGTATCTGACTTTTCCTTGTTCACTAGGAATCCTAGTGAGGTCAGAAGGTCCTGCACCCATCTCGTTTGGTATACTAATACCTCCCGGTCTTCTGCAAGCAGCAGGAGATCGTCCAGGTAAATAATAAGCCTTATGCCTTTCTCCCTGATCGCTGCCGATACTGGCTTCATTAGCTTTGTAAATGCCCATGGTGCCGAAGCAAGACCGAATGGCATCGATTTGAATTGCCAGAAACGACTTCGCCAGCGAAAAGCTAGAAATGGTCTGTATTCCTCTAGAACAGGTACTGTGAGGTAAGCGTCCTTTAGATCTAGACGCGTCAACCAATCTCCTTCTCTTAGGGAGTCTCTGAGCTGATGGACGCCTTCCATCTTGAAGTGCCGATATATGATCCAGCCATTCAGCTCCTTGAGATTTATCACCGGGCGTACTTTCTCCTTCCTGTGCACTAGGAACATATTGCTCACAAACTTCGGGGCTGTCTCGCATTTCTCTATCGCCTGCTTGGCCACTAGCTGCGCTATCTCGCTGTCTAGCTCTGCTTGTTCCGCTTGCGCTAATCTCTGGCTCCGCGGTTCGTATCGCTGCACTGGGGTCTCTATGAAATCTAGATGCAGTCCGCTGACGGTCTGCAGTATCCAGGAATCGCTTGAAAGCTTGCGCCAACTCTCTAAATATCTGCGCGTCCTCCCCCCTACTGGGGGATACATAATCGCTCTCACCTGGCGTAAATCCTTGACCTCTTCCCGATCCTCTGGACCTTCGGCCTCTTGGGAATCTCCCCCTGGATGGGAAAAAGGTGTCTTGATTCCTGTTCTCCCAGTATTGTGCCCTGGTGTTCTGAGGTCTTCTCCCTCCTTGGTAGCGACCGGCAGCTCGACCTCTGTAGCGGCCGGTCCCTCCAAAAACTCTGCTGGGGAATATCTTGCGAATAGACGCTTGAGCCTTCTCCAGTGATGCGAAAGTTCCTACGAACCGGCCCATCTCTTTCCCGAAGGTCTCTCCGAATAGGAGGCCTTGTGCGCCTTCCCCTGCTTCATATGACGATAAGTCGCTCAATTTAGAGTCTATCTTGAGCAATAAGCCCTTCCTTCTCTCTGCTGCGATGGCACAATTTGCGTTTCCAAGCAGGCAGACGGCTCTTTGAGCCCATCCTGCGAGGGCTTCCGGATCCACCTCTTCACCTGTGTCCTTCGCCCTTTCTGCGAGGTCCATGATTTTTGCGAGCGGACCTGCTAAATCTAGTAACTTCTCCTGACAGGACTTCCAGGATCTATCAATCCCCTTCCGGGGGTCTTTACTGGCCTTGGCTACAAACGTCAGCATTTTTGGGTCGAGCTCCGGTGCTTCCGCCACCTTTCCTGGCAAGTCTGGGCGCGGGCACTCTGCTCGTAGGCGCTGTCTCACTTCCTTGTCTAGTGGCTTGCGTAATCTTGCTGCCATATACTGGGTCACTCGGGGGGATGGTTGCCACTCGGTGGACCTCGGATTATGAATGCTGTCTGGGTCGAACATATCCTCCTCGTTTTCTACGAGGTGTTTCTCCTTCCTCGCTTTCTTGCCCCCACTGGGTCTAGACCAGTCATCTTCTTCTCCTTCCTCATCTCCTAACAAGCCTTGCTCCTCTACTAGCTCTTCCTCCGAGCCCAGGTCTTCTCCCATATTATCTTCCCCTGGAACGGGGGTCGTGAGGTTCGGCACTGCCTGCTTCTGTAGGTACGCTTCTTTAAGCTTAGCAAAAGCGTCAGGCACCTCCGAGGCCTTTTCTATCGCCTCCTCATATGAGCCCCGGGGGTCGTCAGAGGATTTCCTCTTTAGGGCTTGTTTACTCCCCTTCTGCCCTTCATTCGAGGGTTCTGTGGGCGTGCGCTTATCTGCTCTGGTGCTGGTCTTTGGCTGCGAGAGTATGGCCTCTAACGTCTCCAGCCTCTCTTGTAGGGGTCTCACCCCTTCTGCCACTGCATCTATAAGAGAGCTACCCAGCACTTGCTTGAAGCTGGCAGCGAGGTCCTGGGATTGCTCCTCCTCACTCCACTCAAAGTCTGACATGTTCCTTTGTGCTGTGTGCCTAGAATACCTGGTACAGGTGTCTTAGCACGCCCACTCTCTCTTATGATGTTCTTTTTTTTTTTTTTTTTTTATATAAGTGGCTGCACCTCTGTCTTTCTTCAGCCTTCCGGCCTTCAATCAACTTTCCACTATCCCACTGCCTCTTGGCAGCGTAGGGCTCCTATGCCCGAGTCTTCCAGCTCTTGCTGTCACGTTCTATGCACGGTGTTGATGTCCGTGTCTCAGCTGATCGAGCTGCGTGCACCGTCTCTCACCCCTTCTTAGATTCTACTAGTCGGGGTCGAGAGGGGAAAAAAGCTCTGCGTCTACGAACGCTGGCGTTGGAAATAATCCTTCGCCGCTTCGCGATGACGCTACGCGCCCTAGCGCGTGTAGGCTCCGCCCACCCGCGGGTGGGGGCTATGTTGTTGGAGCTAGACGCTCCGCGCTTCACGCGCTAGCTCCGCCCACCCGCGGGTGGGGGCTATGCCGATGAGGCGATCCGCTTCGCGCTTTGCGCACTGTTCCGTGCGCGACCTGCCTATGCTCGTGAGGCTGACCGCGCCCCTGAGGTGTCGGGTATACGGCACGGGGCCGTCAGCCTCTCGGTGGACCCTATGTATCAAGGGAATTTTCCTGGGGCTCCGCCGATATCCCCTCGACGACTGCTCTGAGTCAGGGGAAATCTGAAACTTAACGCGCTCGCGCGTAGTATGACATTTGCGGTGAAAAAGAACGCCTCTAGACTAATTATCTCGCGTTCTCCCTGCGAACCACACTCAACATCTCTTTCCATCTACCATTCCTCTCTTCAGTCAACCCATATATCCACAGGCATTCGGAGAGGAAAGGAAATAGTACTTATCTGCTTGAAGAGCAGTAAAAGAAGAGGAGGAGTCCAGGCACAGGAAGTGGATTGGGACTGGTGGAGAGAGCATGGACTACAGAGGATCATGGATTTTGTAGTTTAAAAAAAAAAAAAAAAAAAAAAAGTTGCTAGTTTTAAAGCACTTTTCAGGATTTTGTTTTACATGTTTGTTGAACTGCTGAAGAGTAGAAATAAAGGAAGATGAAGCATAATGCTCGCCTCCAGTCTTGCCATAGAAATGCAAATTTTATTGAATACTTGGAAAGTAAAATACTTGGAAAATAAAATAACAGACAATTTATTATTATATTATATTTCATCACTGAAAATAGATGCCTTTTGCTTTGAGGCTGTGGCCACGTTATGTTTCTGTCCAACACCAATCTTCATTGGTTTCCTGTGAGGTGTTTCAGATCCCCATCTCTTGCTATGAACTGGCAAAACAGCAGAATCCCCTTGACAATCTTGATTTCTCAAGGGAAATGAGAGAACAGTATACACCATCCAAGATATTAAAATATTGTCAAGGCCCAAGACGGCTGAATACTCTGAGGAGATGGCCTGTGAGGCGCCGCCTTTCAACTTTTCCCCCTTAGTATGGTGGTCAGTAACATGCGGGAGACTGCGGAGGGGGTCATTTTTTTCATTGGGAACTGATGTGCTTTTACTCAATTCGGGAACGTCACAAGCCAAATTTGTAGTATTTTGCACGAATTGCAAGAGATGTTTACAAGTCGACGGTTGAAGTGGAAGCTCGTATTGAGTTTGCTAGAGAACGATTTGCCAAGCCTTTGATAGCTCAGTTGGTAGAGCAGAGGACTGTAATGGTAAAACAGGCATCCTTAGGTGGCTGGTTCAAATCCGGCTCGAGGGACGTTTGCCAAATGCACATTTTATTGAATACTTGGAAAGTAAAATACTTGGAAAGTAAAATAACAGACAATTTATAATTATATTATATTTCATCACTGAAAATAGATGCCTTTTGCTTTGAGGCTGTGGCCACGTTATTTTTCTGTCCGACACCAATCTTCGTTGGTTTCCTGTGAGGTATTTTGGATCCCCATCTCTTGCTATGAACTGACAAAACAGCAGAATCCCCTTGACAATCTTGATTTCTCAAGGGAAATGGGAGAACACTATACACCATCCAAGATATTAAAATATTGTCAAGGCCGAACACTGATGAATACTCTGAGGAGATGGCCTGTGAGGCGCCGCCTTTCAACTTTTCCTCCTTTGTATGGTGGTCAGTAACATGCGGGAGACTGCGGAGGGGGTCATTTTTTTAATTGTGAACTGATGTGCTTTTACTCAATTCGGGAACCTCACAAGCCAAATTTGTAGTATTTTGCACGAATTGCAAGAGATGTTTGAATGTCGACGGTTGAAGTGGAAGCTCGTATTGAGCTTGCTAGAGACTGATTTGCCAAGCCTTTGATAGCTCAGTTGGTAAAGCGGAGGACTATAGTGGTAAAACAGGCATCCTTAGGTCGCTGGTTCAAATCCGGCTCGAAGGACTTTTGCCAAATGCACATTTTATTGAATACTTGGAAAGTAAAATACTTGGAAAGTAAAATAACAGACAATTTATAATTATATTATATTTCATCACTGAAAATAGATGCCTTTTGCTTTGAGGCTGTGACCACCTTATTTTTCTGTCCAACACAAATCTTCATTGGTTTCCTGTGAGGTGTTTTGGATCCCCATCTCTTGCTATGAACTGGCAAAACAGCAGAATCCCCTTGACAATCTTGATTTCTCAAGGGAAATGAGAGAACACTATACACCATCCAAGATATTAAAATATTGTCAAGGCCCAACGCGGCTGAATACTCTGAGGAGATGGCCTGTGAGGTGCCGCCTTTCAACTTTTCCCCCTTAGTATGGTGGTCAGTAACATGCGGGAGACTGCGGAGGGGGTCATTTTTTTAATTGGGAACTGATGTGCTTTTACTCAATTCGGGAACCTCACAAGCCAAATTTGTAGTATTTTGCACGAATTGCAAAAGATGTTTACAAGTTGACGGTTGAAGTGGAAGCTCGTATTGAGTTTGCTAGAGTTGATATGCCAAGCCTTCGATAGCTCAGTTGGTAGAGGGGAGGACTGTAGTGGTAAAACAGGCATCCTTAGGTCGCTGGTTCAAATCCGGCTCGAAGGACTCTTGCCAAATGCACATTTTATTGAATACTTGGAAAGTAAAATACTTGGAAAGTAAAATAACAGACAATTTATAATTATATTATATTTCATCACTGAAAATAGATGCCTTTTGCTTTGAGGCTGTGGCCACGTTATTTTTCTGTCCAACACGAATCTTCATTGGTTTCCTGTCAGGTGTTTTGGATCCCCATCTCTTGCTATGAACTGGCAAAACAGCAGAATCCCCTTGACAATCTTGATTTCTCAAGGGAAATGAGAGAACACTATACACCATCCAAGATATTAAAATATTGTCAAGGCCCAACACGGCTGAATACTCTGAGGAGATGGCCTGTGAGGCGCCGCCTTTCAACTTTTCCCCCTTAGTATGGTGGTCATTAACATGCGGGAGACTGCGGAGGGGGTCATTTTTTTAATTGGGAACTGATGTGCTTTTACTCAATTCGGGAACCTCACAAGCCAAATTTGTAGTATTTTGCACGAATTGCAAGAGATGTTTACAAGTCGACGGTTGAAGTGGAAGCTCGTATTGAGTTTGCTAGAGAATGATTTGCCAAGCCTTCGAAAGCTCAGTTGGTAGAGCGGAGGACTGTAGTGGTAAAACAGGCATCCTTAGGTCGCTGGTTCAAATCCGGCTCGAAGGACTTTTGCCAAATGCAAATTTTATTGAATACTTGGAAAGTAAAATACTTGGAAAATAAAATAACAGACAATTTATAATTATATTATATTTCATCACTGAAAATAGATGCCTTTTGCTTTGAGGCTGTGGCCACGTTATGTTTCTGTCCAACACCAATCTTCATTGGTTTCCTGTGAGGTGTTTCAGATCCCCATCTCTTGCTATGAACTGGCAAAACAGCAGAATCCCCTTGACAATCTTGATTTCTCAAGGGAAATGAGAGAACAGTATACACCATCCAAGATATTAAAATATTGTCAAGGCCCAACGCGGCTGAATACTCTGAGGAGATGGCCTGTGAGGTGCCGCCTTTCAACTTTTCCCCCTTAGTATGGTGGTCAGTAACATGCGGGCGACTGCGGAGGGGGTCATTTTTTTAATTGGGAACTGATGTGCTTTTACTCAGTTCGGGAACCTCACAAGCCAAATTTGTAGTATTTTGCATGAATTGCAAGAGATGTTTACAAGTCGACGGTTGAAGTGGAAGCTCGTATTGAGTTTGCTAGAGAATGATTTGCCAAGCCTTCGAAAGCTCAGTTGGTAGAGCGGAGTACTTTAGTGGTAAAACAGGCATCCTTAGGTCGCTGGTTCAAATCCGGCTCGAAGGACTTTTGCCAAATGCAAATTTTATTGAATACTTGGAAAGTAAAATACTTGGAAAATAAAATAACAGACAATTTATAATTATATTATATTTCATCACTGAAAATAGATGCCTTTTGCTTTGAGGCTGTGGCCACGTTATGTTTCTGTCCAACACCAATCTTCATTGGTTTCCTGTGAGGTGTTTCAGATCCCCATCTCTTGCTATGAACTGGCAAAACAGCAGAATCCCCTTGACAATCTTGATTTCTCAAGGGAAATGAGAGAACAGTATACACCATCCAAGATATTAAAATATTGTCAAGGCCCAACACGGCTGAATACTCTGAGGAGATGGCCTGTTAGGCGCCGCCTTTCAACTTTTCCCCCTTAGTATGGTGGTCAGTAACATGCGGGAGACTACGGAGGGGGTCATTTTTTTCATTGGGAACTGATGTGCTTTTACTCAATTCGGGAACGTCACAAGCCAAATTTGTAGTATTTTGCACGAATTGCAAGAGATGTTTACAAGTCGACGGTTGAAGTGGAAGCTCGTATTGAGTTTGCTAGAGAACAATTTGCCAAGCCTTCGATAGCTCAGTTGGTAGAACAGAGGACTGTAATGGTAAAACAGGCATCCTTAGGTGGCTGGTTCAAATCCGGCTCGAGGGACTTTTGCCAAATGCACATTTTATTGAATACTTGGAAAGTAAAATACTTGGAAAGTAAAATAACAGACAATTTATAATTATATTATATTTCATCACTGAAAATAGATGCCTTTTGCTTTGAGGCTGTGGCCACGTTATTTTTCTGTCCGACACCAATCTTCGTTGGTTTCCTGTGAGGTATTTTGGATCCCCATCTCTTGCTATGAACTGACAAAACAGCAGAATCCCCTTGACAATCTTGATTTCTCAAGGGAAATGGGAGAACACTATACACCATCCAAGATATTAAAATATTGTCAAGGCCGAACACTGATGAATACTCTGAGGAGATGGCCTGTGAGGCGCCGCCTTTCAACTTTTCCTCCTTTGTATGGTGGTCAGTAACATGCGGGAGACTGCGGAGGGGGTCATTTTTTTAATTGTGAACTGATGTGCTTTTACTCAATTCAGGAACCTCACAAGCCAAATTTGTAGTATTTTGCACGAATTGCAAGAGATGTTTGAATGTCGACGGTTGAAGTGGAAGCTCGTATTGAGCTTGCTAGAGCCTGATTTGCCAAGCCTTTGATAGCTCAGTTGGTAGAGCCGAGGACTATAGTGGTAAAACAGGCATCCTTAGGTCGCTGGTTCAAATCCGGCTCGAAGGACTTTTGCCAAATGCACATTTTATTGAATACTTGGAAAGTAAAATACTTGGAAAGTAAAATAACAGACAATTTATAATTATATTATATTTCATCACTGAAAATAGATGCCTTTTGCTTTGAGGCTGTGACCACCTTATTTTTCTGTCCAACACAAATCTTCATTGGTTTCCTGTGAGGTGTTTTGGATCCCCATCTCTTGCTATGAACTGGCAAAACAGCAGAATCCCCTTGACAATCTTGATTTCTCAAGGGAAATGAGAGAACACTATACACCATCCAAGATATTAAAATATTGTCAAGGCCCAACGCGGCTGAATACTCTGAGGAGATGGCCTGTGAGGTGCCGCCTTTCAACTTTTCCCCCTTAGTATGGTGGTCAGTAACATGCGGGAGACTGCGGAGGGGGTCATTTTTTTAATTGGGAACTGATGTGCTTTTACTCAATTCGGGAACCTCACAAGCCAAATTTGTAGTATTTTGCACGAATTGCAAGAGATGTTTACAAGTCGACGGTTGAAGTGGAAGCTCGTATTGAGTTTGCTAGAGTTGATATGCCAAGCCTTCGATAGCTCAGTTGGTAGAGGGGAGGACTGTAGTGGTAAAACAGGCATCCTTAGGTTGCTGGTTCAAATCCGGCTCGAAGGACTCTTGCCAAATGCACATTTTATTGAATACTTGGAAAGTAAAATACTTGGAAAGTAAAATAACAGACAATTTATAATTATATTATATTTCATCACTGAAAATAGATGCCTTTTGCTTTGAGGCTGTGGCCACGTTATTTTTCTGTCCAACACGAATCTTCATTGGTTTCCTGTCAGGTGTTTTGGATCCCCATCTCTTGCTATGAACTGGCAAAACAGCAGAATCCCCTTGACAATCTTGATTTCTCAAGGGAAATGAGAGAACACTATACACCATCCAAGATATTAAAATATTGTCAAGGCCCAACACGGCTGAATACTCTGAGGAGATGGCCTGTGAGGCGCCGCCTTTCAACTTTTCCCCCTTAGTATGGTGGTCATTAACATGCGGGAGACTGCGGAGGGGGTCATTTTTTTAATTGGGAACTGATGTGCTTTTACTCAATTCGGGAACCTCACAAGCCAAATTTGTAGTATTTTGCACGAATTGCAAGAGATGTTTACAAGTCGAGGGTTGAAGTGGAAGCTCGTATTGAGTTTGCTAGAGAATGATTTGCCAAGCCTTCGAAAGCTCAGTTGGTAGAGCGGAGGACTGTAGTGGTAAAACAGGCATCCTTAGGTCGCTGGTTCAAATCCGGCTCGAAGGACTTTTGCCAAATGCAAATTTTATTGAATACTTGGAAAGTAAAATACTTGGAAAATAAAATAACAGACAATTTATAATTATATTATATTTCGTCACTGAAAATAGATGCCTTTTGCTTTGAGGCTGTGGCCACGTTATGTTTCTGTCCAACACCAATCTTCATTGGTTTCCTGTGAGGTGTTTCAGATCCCCATCTCTTGCTATGAACTGGCAAAACAGCAGAATCCCCTTGACAATCTTGATTTCTCAAGGGAAATGAGAGAACAGTATACACCATCCAAGATATTAAAATATTGTCAAGGCCCAACACGGCTGAATACTCTGAGGAGATGGCCTGTGAGGCGCCGCCTTTCAACTTTTCCCCCTTAGTATGGTGGTCAGTAACATGCGGGAGATTGCGGAGGGGGTCATTTTTTTCATTGGGAACTGATGTGCTTTTACTCAATTCGGGAACGTCACAAGCCAAATTTGTAGTATTTTGCACGAATTGCAAGAGATGTTTACAAGTCGACGGTTGAAGTGGAAGCTCGTATTGAGTTTGCTAGAGAACGATTTGCCAAGCCTTCGATAGCTCAGTTGGTAGAGCAGAGGACTGTAATGGAAAAACAGGTATCCTTAGGTGGCTGGTTCAAATCCGGCTCGAGGGACTTTTGCCAAATGCACATTTTATTGAATACTTGGAAAGTAAAATACTTGGAAAGTAAAATAACAGACAATTTATAATTATATTATATTTCATCACTGAAAATAGATGCCTTTTGCTTTGAGGCTGTGGCCACGTTATTTTTCTGTCCGACACCAATCTTCGTTGGTTTCCTGTGAGGTATTTTGGATCCCCATCTCTTGCTATGAACTGACAAAACAGCAGAATCCCCTTGACAATCTTGATTTCTCAAGGGAAATGGGAGAACACTATACACCATCCAAGATATTAAAATATTGTCAAGGCCGAACACTGATGAATACTCTGAGGAGATGGCCTGTGAGGCGCCGCCTTTCAACTTTTCCTCCTTTGTATGGTGGTCAGTAACATGCGGGAGACTGCGGAGGGGGTCATTTTTTTAATTGTGAACTGATGTGCTTTTACTCAATTCGGGAACCTCACAAGCCAAATTTGTAGCATTTTGCACGAATTGCAAGAGATGTTTGAATGTCGACGGTTGAAGTGGAAGCTCGTATTGAGCTTGCTAGAGACTGATTTGCCAAGCCTTTGATAGCTCAGTTGGTAGAGCGGAGGACTATAGTGGTAAAACAGGCATCCTTAGGTCGCTGGTTCAAATCCGGCTCGAAGGACTCTTGCCAAATGCACATTTTATTGAATACTTGGAAAGTAAAATACTTGGAAAGTAAAATAACAGACAATTTATAATTATATTATATTTCATCACTGAAAATAGATGCCTTTTGCTTTGAGGCTGTGGCCACGTTATTTTTCTGTCCAACACGAATCTTCATTGGTTTCCTGTCAGGTGTTTTGGATCCCCATCTCTTGCTATGAACTGGCAAAACAGCAGAATCCCCTTGACAATCTTGATTTCTCAAGGGAAATGAGAGAACACTATACACCATCCAAGATATTAAAATATTGTCAAGGCCCAACACGGCTGAATACTCTGAGGAGATGGCCTGTGAGGCGCCGCCTTTCAACTTTTCCCCCTTAGTATGGTGGTCATTAACATGCGGGAGACTGCGGAGGGGGTCATTTTTTTAATTGGGAACTGATGTGCTTTTACTCAATTCGGGAACCTCACAAGCCAAATTTGTAGTATTTTGCACGAATTGCAAGAGATGTTTACAAGTCGAGGGTTGAAGTGGAAGCTCGTATTGAGTTTGCTAGAGAATGATTTGCCAAGCCTTCGAAAGCTCAGTTGGTAGAGCGGAGGACTGTAGAGGTAAAACAGGCATCCTTAGGTCGCTGGTTCAAATCCGGCTCGAAGGACTTTTGCCAAATGCAAATTTTATTGAATACTTGGAAAGTAAAATACTTGGAAAATAAAATAACAGACAATTTATAATTATATTATATTTCGTCACTGAAAATAGATGCCTTTTGCTTTGAGGCTGTGGCCAC
Organism: Ambystoma mexicanum; assembly: GCF_040938575.1. NCBI lineage: Eukaryota > Metazoa > Chordata > Amphibia > Caudata > Ambystomatidae > Ambystoma > Ambystoma mexicanum. The sequence goes on along the minus strand of NC_090921.1, from coordinate 1,026,140,096 downwards.
GTTATGTTTCTGTCCAACACCAATCTTCATTGGTTTCCTGTGAGGTGTTTCAGATCCCCATCTCTTGCTATGATCTGGCAAAACAGCAGAATCCCCTTGACAATCTTGATTTCTCAAGGGAAATGAGAGAACAGTATACACCATCCAAGATATTAAAATATTGTCAAGGCCCAACACGGCTGAATACTCTGAGGAGATGGCCTGTGAGGCGCCGCCTTTCAACTTTTCCCCCTTAGTATGGTGGTCAGTAACATGCGGGAGACTGCGGAGGGGGTCATTTCTTTCATTGGGAACTGATGTGCTTTTACTCAATTCGGGAACGTCACAAGCCAAATTTGTAGTATTTTGCACGAATTGCAAGAGATGTTTACAAGTCGACGGTTGAAGTGGAAGCTCGTATTGAGTTTGCTAGAGAACGATTTGCCAAGCCTTCGATAGCTCAGTTGGTAGAGCAGAGGACTGTAATGGAAAAACAGGCATCCTTAGGTGGCTGGTTCAAATCCGGCTCGAGGCACTTTTGCCAAATGCACATTTTATTGAATACTTGGAAAGTAAAATACTTGGAAAGTAAAATAACAGACAATTTATAATTATATTATATTTCATCACTGAAAATAGATGCCTTTTGCTTTGAGGCTGTGGCCACGTTATTTTTCTGTCCGACACCAATCTTCGTTGGTTTCCTGTGAGGTATTTTGGATCCCCATCTCTTGCTATGAACTGACAAAACAGCAGAATCCCCTTGACAATCTTGATTTCTCAAGGGAAATGGGAGAACACTATACACCATCCAAGATATTAAAATATTGTCAAGGCCGAACACTGATGAATACTCTGAGGAGATGGCCTGTGAGGCGCCGCCTTTCAACTTTTCCTCCTTTGTATGGTGGTCAGTAACATGCGGGAGACTGCGGAGGGGGTCATTTTTTTAATTGTGAACTGATGTGCTTTTACTCAATTCGGGAACCTCACAAGCCAAATTTGTAGTATTTTGCACGAATTGCAAGAGATGTTTGAATGTCGACGGTTGAAGTGGAAGCTCGTATTGAGCTTGCTAGAGACTGATTTGCCAAGCCTTTGATAGCTCAGTTGGTAGAGCGGAGGACTATAGTGATAAAACAGGCATCCTTAGGTCGCTGGTTCAAATCCGGCTCGAAGGACTCTTGCCAAATGCACATTTTATTGAATACTTGGAAAGTAAAATACTTGGAAAATAAAATAACAGACAATTTATAATTATATTATATTTCGTCACTGAAAATAGATGCCTTTTGCTTTGAGGCTGTGGCCACGTTATGTTTCTGTCCAACACCAATCTTCATTGGTTTCCTGTGAGGTGTTTCAGATCCCCATCTCTTGCTATGAACTGGCAAAACAGCAGAATCCCCTTGACAATCTTGATTTCTCAAGGGAAATGAGAGAACAGTATACACCATCCAAGATATTAAAATATTGTCAAGGCCCAACACGGCTGAATACTCTGAGGAGATGGCGTGTGAGGCGCCGCCTTTCAACTTTTCCCCCTTAGTATGGTGGTCAGTAACATGCGGGAGACTGCGGAGGGGGTCATTTTTTTCATTGGGAACTGATGTGCTTTTACTCAATTCGGGAACGTCACAAGCCAAATTTGTAGTATTTTGCACGAATTGCAAGAGATGGTTACAAGTCGACGGTTGAAGTGGAAGCTCGTATTGAGTTTGCTAGAGAGCGATTTGCCAAGCCTTCGATAGCTCAGTTGGTAGAGCAGAGGACTGTAATGGAAAAACAGGCATCCTTAGGTGGCTGGTTCAAATCCGGCTCGAGGGACTTTTGCCAAATGCACATTTTATTGAATACTTGGAAAGTAAAATACTTGGAAAGTAAAATAATAGACAATTTATAATTATATTATATTTCATCACTGAAAATAGATGCCTTTTGCTTTGAGGCTGTGGCCACGTTATTTTTCTGTCCGACACCAATCTTCGTTGGTTTCCTGTGAGGTATTTTGGATCCCCATCTCTTGCTATGAACTGACAAAACAGCAGAATCCCCTTGACAATCTTGATTTCTCAAGGGAAATGGGAGAACACTATACACCATCCAAGATATTAAAATATTGTCAAGGCCGAACACTGATGAATACTCTGAGGAGATGGCCTGTGAGGCGCCGCCTTTCAACTTTTCCTCCTTTGTATGGTGGTCAGTAACATGCGGGAGACTGCGGAGGGGGTCATTTTTTTAATTGTGAACTGATGTGCTTTTACTCAATTCGGGAACCTCACAAGCCAAATTTGTAGTATTTTGCACGAATTGCAAGAGATGTTTGAATGTCGACGGTTGAAGTGGAAGCTCGTATTGAGCTTGCTAGAGACTGATTTGCCAAGCCTTTGATAGCTCAGTTGGTAGAGCGGAGGACTATAGTGGTAAAACAGGCATCCTTAGGTCGCTGGTTCAAATCCGGCTCGAAGGACTCTTGCCAAATGCACATTTTATTGAATACTTGGAAAGTAAAATACTTGGAAAGTAAAATAACAGACAATTTATAATTATATTATATTTCATCACTGAAAATAGATGCCTTTTGCTTTGAGGCTGTGGCCACGTTATTTTTCTGTCCAACACGAATCTTCATTGGTTTCCTGTCAGGTGTTTTGGATCCCCATCTCTTGCTATGAACTGGCAAAACAGCAGAATCCCCTTGACAATCTTGATTTCTCAAGGGAAATGAGAGAACACTATACACCATCCAAGATATTAAAATATTGTCAAGGCCCAACACGGCTGAATACTCTGAGGAGATGGCCTGTGAGGCGCCGCCTTTCAACTTTTCCCCCTTAGTATAGTGGTCATTAACATGCGGGAGACTGCGGAGGGGGTCATTTTTTTAATTGGGAACTGATGTGCTTTTACTCAATTCGGGAACCTCACAAGCCAAATTTGTAGTATTTTGCACGAATTGCAAGAGATGTTTACAAGTGGACGGTTGAAGTGGAAGCTCGTATTGAGTTTGCTAGAGAATGATTTGCCAAGCCTTCGATAGCTCGTCGCTGATTCAAATCCGGCTCAAAGGACTTTTGCCAAATGCACATTTTATTGAATACTTGGAAAGTAAAATACTTGGAAAGTAAAATAACAGACAATTTATAATTATATTATATTCATCACTGAAAATAGATGCCTTTTGCTTTGAGGCTGTGGCCACATTATTTTTCTGTCCGACACCAATCTTCGTTGTTTTCCTGTGAGGTATTTTGGATCCCCATCTCTTGCTATGAACTGACAAAACAGCAGAATCCCCTTGACAATCTTGATTTCTCAAGGGAAATGGGAGAACACTATACACCATCCAAGATATTAAAATATTGTCAAGGCCGAACACTGATGAATACTCTGAGGAGATGGCCTGTGAGGCGCCGCCTTTCAACTTTTCCTCCTTTGTATGGTGGTCAGTAACATGCGGGAGACTGCGGAGGGGGTCATTTTTTAAATTGTGAACTGATGTGCTTTTACTCAATTCGGGAACGTCACAAGCCAAATTTGTAGTATTTTGCACGAATTGCAAGAGATGTTTACAAGTCGACGGTTGAAGTGGAAGCTCGTATTGAGTTTGCTAGAGAACGATTTGCCAAGCCTTCGATAGCTCAGTTGGTAGAGCAGAGGACTATAGTGGTAAAACAGGCATCCTTAGGTCCCTGGTTCAAATCCGGCTCGAAGGACTTTTGCCAAATGCACATTTTATTGAATACTTGGAAAGTAAAATACTTGGAAAGTAAAATAACAGACAATTTATAATTATATTATATTTCATCACTGAAAATAGATGCCTTTTGCTTTGAGGCTGTGGCCACGTTATTTTTCTGTCCGACACCAATCTTCGTTGTTTTCCTGTGAGGTATTTTGGATCCCCATCTCTTGCTATGAACTGACAAAACAGCAGAATCCCCTTGACAATCTTGATTTCTCAAGGGAAATGGGAGAACACTATACACCATCCAAGATATTAAAATATTGTCAAGGCCGAACACTGATGAATACTCTGAGGAGATGGCCTGTGAGGCGCCGCCTTTCAACTTTTCCTCCTTTGTATGGTGGTCAGTAACATGCGGGAGACTGCGGAGGGGGTCATTTTTTAAATTGTGAACTGATGTGCTTTTACTCAATTCGGGAACCTCACAAGCCAAATTTGTAGTATTTTGCACGAATTGCAAGAGATGTTTGAATGTCGACGGTTGAAGTGGAAGCTCGTATTGAGTTTGCTAGAGACTGATTTGCCAAGCCTTTGATAGCTCAGTTGGTAGAGCGGAGGACTATAGTGGTAAAACAGGCATCCTTAGGTCGCTGGTTCAAATCCGTCTCGAAGGACTTTTGCCAAATGCACATTTTATTGAATACTTGGAAAGTAAAATACTTGGAAAGTAAAATAACAGACAATTTATAATTATATTATATTTCATCACTGAAAATAGATGCCTTTTGCTTTGAGGCTGTGACCACCTTATTTTTCTGTCCAACACAAATCTTCATTGGTTTCCTGTGAGGTGTTTTGGATCCCCATCTCTTGCTATGAACTGACAAAACAGCAGAATCCCCTTGACAATCTTGATTTCTCAAGGGAAATGGGAGAACACTATACACCATCCAAGATATTAAAATATTGTCAAGGCCGAACACTGATGAATACTCTGAGGAGATGGCCTGTGAGGCGCCGCCTTTCAACTTTTCCTCCTTTGTATGGTGGTCAGTAACATGCGGGAGACTGCGGAGGGGGTCATTTTTTAAATTGTGAACTGATGTGCTTTTACTCAATTCGGGAACGTCACAAGCCAAATTTGTAGTATTTTGCACGAATTGCAAGAGATGTTTACAAGTCGACGGTTGAAGTGGAAGCTCGTATTGAGTTTGCTAGAGAATGATTTGCCAAGCCTTTGATAGCTCAGTTGGTAGAGCGGAGGACTATAGTGGTAAAACAGGCATCCTTAGGTCGCTGGTTCAAATCCGGCTCGAAGGACTTTTGCCAAATGCACATTTTATTGAATACTTGGAAAGTAAAATACTTGGAAAGTAAAATAACAGACAATTTATAATTATATTATATTTCATCACTGAAAATAGATGCCTTTTGCTTTGAGGCTGTGACCACCTTATTTTTCTGTCCAACACAAATCTTCATTGGTTTCCTGTGAGGTGTTTTGGATCCCCATCTCTTGCTATGAACTGACAAAACAGCAGAATCCCCTTGACAATCTTGATTTCTCAAGGGAAATGGGAGAACACTATACACCATCCAAGATATTAAAATATTGTCAAGGCCGAACACTGATGAATACTCTGAGGAGATGGCCTGTGAGGCGCCGCCTTTCAACTTTTCCTCCTTTGTATGGTGGTCAGTAACATGCGGGAGACTGCGGAGGGGGTCATTTTTTAAATTGTGAACTGATGTGCTTTTACTCAATTCGGGAACGTCACAAGCCAAATTTGTAGTATTTTGCACGAATTGCAAGAGATGTTTACAAGTCGACGGTTGAAGTGGAAGCTCGTATTGAGTTTGCTAGAGAACGATTTGCCAAGCCTTCGATAGCTCAGTTGGTAGAGCGGAGGACTATAGTGGTAAAACAGGCATCCTTAGGTCGCTGGTTCAAATCCGGCTCGAAGGACTTTTGCCAAATGCACATTTTATTGAATACTTGGAAAGTAAAATACTTGGAAAGTAAAATAACAGACAATTTATAATTATATTATATTTCATCACTGAAAATAGATGCCTTTTGCTTTGAGGCTGTGGCCACGTTATTTTTCTGTCCGACACCAATCTTCGTTGTTTTCCTGTGAGGTATTTTGGATCCCCATCTCTTGCTATGAACTGACAAAACAGCAGAATCCCCTTGACAATCTTGATTTCTCAAGGGAAATGGGAGAACACTATACACCATCCAAGATATTAAAATATTGTCAAGGCCGAACACTGATGAATACTCTGAGGAGATGGCCTGTGAGGCGCCGCCTTTCAACTTTTCCTCCTTTGTATGGTGGTCAGTAACATGCGGGAGACTGCGGAGGGGGTCATTTTTTAAATTGTGAACTGATGTGCTTTTACTCAATTCGGGAACGTCACAAGCCAAATTTGTAGTATTTTGCACGAATTGCAAGAGATGTTTACAAGTCGACGGTTGAAGTGGAAGCTCGTATTGAGTTTGCTAGAGAACGATTTGCCAAGCCTTCGATAGCTCAGTTGGTAGAGCGGAGGACTATAGTGGTAAAACAGGCATCCTTAGGTCGCTGGTTCAAATCCGGCTCGAAGGACTTTTGCCAAATGCACATTTTATTGAATACTTGGAAAGTAAAATACTTGGAAAGTAAAATAACAGACAATTTATAATTATATTATATTTCATCACTGAAAATAGATGCCTTTTGCTTTGAGGCTGTGGCCACGTTATTTTTCTGTCCGACACCAATCTTCGTTGTTTTCCTGTGAGGTATTTTGGATCCCCATCTCTTGCTATGAACTGACAAAACAGCAGAATCCCCTTGACAATCTTGATTTCTCAAGGGAAATGGGAGAACACTATACACCATCCAAGATATTAAAATATTGTCAAGGCCGAACACTGATGAATACTCTGAGGAGATGGCCTGTGAGGCGCCGCCTTTCAACTTTTCCTCCTTTGTATGGTGGTCAGTAACATGCGGGAGACTGCGGAGGGGGTCATTTTTTAAATTGTGAACTGATGTGCTTTTACTCAATTCGGGAACCTCACAAGCCAAATTTGTAGTATTTTGCACGAATTGCAAGAGATGTTTGAATGTCGACGGTTGAAGTGGAAGCTCGTATTGAGCTTGCTAGAGACTGATTAGCCAAGCCTTCGATAGCTCAGTTGGTAGAGCGGAGGACTGTAGTGGTAAAACAGGCATCCTTAGGTGGCTGGTTCAAATCCGGCTGGAAGGACTTTTGCCAAATGCACATTTTATTGAATACTTGGAAAGTAAAATACTTGGAAAGTAAAATAACAGACAATTTATAATTATATTATATTTCATCACTGAAAATAGATGCCTTTTGCTTTGAGGCTGTGACCACCTTATTTTTCTGTCCAACACGAATCTTCATTGGTTTCCTGTGAGGTGTTTTGGATCCCCATCTCTTGCTATGAACTGGCAAAACAGCAGAATCCCCTTGACAATCTTGATTTCTCAAGAGAAATGAGAGAACACTATACACCATCCAGGATATTAAAATATTGTCAAGGCCCAACGCGGCTGAATACTCTGAGGAGATGGCCTGTGAGGTGCCGCCTTTCAACTTTTCCCCCTGAGTATGGTGGTCAGTAACATGCGGGCGACTGCGGAGGGGGTCATTTTTTTAATTGGGAACTGATGTGCTTTTACTCAATTCGGGAACCTCACAAGCCAAATTTGTAGTATTTTGCACGAATTGCAAGAGATGTTTACAAGTCGACGGTTGAAGTGGAAGCTCGTATTGAGTTTGCTAGAGAACGATTTGCCAAGCCTTCGATAGCTCAGTTGGTAGAGCGGAGGACAATAGTGGTAAAACAGGCATCCTTAGGTCGCTGGTTCAAATGCGGCTCGAAGGACTCTTGCCAAATGCACATTTTATTGAATACTTGGAAAGTAAAATACTTGGAAAGTAAAATAACAGACAATTTATAATTATATTATATTTCATCACTGAAAATAGATGCCTTTTGCTTTGAGGCTGTGGCCACGTTATTTTTCTGTCCAACACGAATCTTCATTGGTTTCCTGTCAGGTGTTTTGGATCCCCATCTCTTGCTATGAACTGGCAAAACAGCAGAATCCCCTTGACAATCTTGATTTCTCAAGGGAAATGAGAGAACACTATACACCATCCAAGATATTAAAATATTGTCAAGGCCCAACACGGCTGAATACTCTGAGGAGATGGCCTGTGAGGCGCCGCCTTTCAACTTTTCCCCCTTAGTATGGTGGTCATTAACATGCGGGAGACTGCGGAGGGGGTCATTTTTTTAATTGGGAACTGATGTGCTTTTACTCAATTCGGGAACCTCACAAGCCAAATTTGTAGTATTTTGCACGAATTGCAAGAGATGTTTACAAGTCGACGGTTGAAGTGGAAGCTTGAATTGAGTTTGCTAGAGATTGATTTGCCAAGCCTTCGAAAGCTCAGTTGGTAGAGCGGAGGACTGTAGTGGTAAAACAGGCATCCTTAGGTCGCTGGTTCAAATCCGGCTCGAAGGACTTTTGCCAAATGCAAATTTTATTGAATACTTGGAAAGTAAAATACTTGGAAAGTAAAATAACAGACAATTTATAATTATATTATATTTCATCACTGAAAATAGATGCCTTTTGCTTTGAGGCTGTGACCACCTTATTTTTCTGTCCAACACAAATCTTCATTGGTTTCCTGTGAGGTGTTTTGGATCCCCATCTCTTGCTATGAACTGGCAAAACAGCAGAATCCCCTTGACAATCTTGATTTCTCAAGGGAAATGAGAGAACACTATACACCATCCAAGATATTAAAATATTGTCAAGGCCCAACGCGGCTGAATACTCTGAGGAGATGGCCTGTGAGGTGCCGCCTTTCAACTTTTCCCCCTTAGTATGGTGGTCAGTAACATGCGGGAGACTGCGGAGGGGGTCATTTTTTTAATTGGGAACTGATGTGCTTTTACTCAATTCGGGAACCTCACAAGCCAAATTTGTAGTATTTTGCACGAATTGCAAGAGATGTTTACAAGTCGACGGTTGAAGTGGAAGCTCGTATTGCGTTTGCTAGAGTTGATATGCCAAGCCTTCGATAGCTCAGTTGGTAGAGGGGAGGACTGTAGTGGTAAAACAGGCATCCTTAGGTCGCTGGTTCAAATCCGGCTCGAAGGACTCTTGCCAAATGCACATTTTATTGAATACTTGGAAAGTAAAATACTTGGAAAGTAAAATAACAGACAATTTATAATTATATTATATTTCATCACTGAAAATAGATGCCTTTTGCTTTGAGGCTGTGGCCACGTTATTTTTCTGTCCAACACGAATCTTCATTGGTTTCCTGTCAGGTGTTTTGGATCCCCATCTCTTGCTATGAACTGGCAAAACAGCAGAATCCCCTTGACAATCTTGATTTCTCAAGGGAAATGAGAGAACACTATACACCATCCAAGATATTAAAATATTGTCAAGGCCCAACACGGCTGAATACTCTGAGGAGATGGCCTGTGAGGCGCCGCCTTTCAACTTTTCCCCCTTAGTATAGTGGTCATTAACATGCGGGAGACTGCGGAGGGGGTCATTTTTTTAATTGGGAACTGATGTGCTCTTACTCAATTCGGGAACCTCACAAGCCAAATTTGTAGTATTTTGCACGAATTGCAAGAGATGTTTACAAGTGGAAGGTTGAAGTGGAACCTCGTATTGAGTTTGCTAGAGAATGATTTGCCAAGCCTTCGATAGCTCGTCGCTGATTCAAATCCGGCTCAAAGGACTTTTGCCAAATGCACATTTTATTGAATACTTGGAAAGTAAAATACTTGGAAAGTAAAATAACAGACAATTTATAATTATATTATATTTCATCACTGAAAATAGATGCCTTTTGCTTTGAGGCTGTGGCCACATTATTTTTCTGTCCGACACCAATCTTCGTTGTTTTCCTGTGAGGTATTTTGGATCCCCATCTCTTGCTATGAACTGACAAAACAGCAGAATCCCCTTGACAATCTTGATTTCTCAAGGGAAATGGGAGAACACTATACACCATCCAAGATATTAAAATATTGTCAAGGCCCAACACGGCTGAATACTCTGAGGAGATGGCCTGTGAGGCGCCGCCTTTCAACTTTTCCCCCTTAGTATGGTGGTCATTTACATGCGGGAGACTGCGGAGGGGGTCATTTTTTTAATTGGGAACTGATGTGCTTTTACTCAATTCGGGAACCTCACAAGCCAAATTTGTAGTATTTTGCACGAATTGCAAGAGATGTTTACAAGTCGACGGTTGAAGTGGAAGCTCGTATTGAGTTTGCTAGAGAACGATTTGCCAAGCCTTCGATAGCTCAGTTGGTAGAGGGGAGGACTATAGTGGTAAAACAGGCATCCTTAGGTCGCTGGTTCAAATCCGGCTCGAAGGACTTTTGCCAAATGCACATTTTATTGAATACTTGGAAAGTAAAATACTTGGAAAGTAAAATAACAGACAATTTATAATTATATTATATTTCATCACTGAAAATAGATGCCTTTTGCTTTGAGGCTGTGGCCACGTTATTTTTCTGTCCGACACCAATCTTCGTTGTTTTCCTGTGAGGTATTTTGGATCCCCATCTCTTGCTATGAACTGACAAAACAGCAGAATCCCCTTGACAATCTTGATTTCTCAAGGGAAATGGGAGAACACTATACACCATCCAAGATATTAAAATATTGTCAAGGCCGAACACTGATGAATACTCTGAGGAGATGGCCTGTGAGGCGCCGCCTTTCAACTTTTCCTCCTTTGTATGGTGGTCAGTAACATGCGGGAGACTGCGGAGGGGGTCATTTTTTTAATTGTGAACTGATGTGCTTTTACTCAATTCGGGAACCTCACAAGCCAAATTTGTAGTATTTTGCACGAATTGCAAGAGATGTTTGAATGTCGACGGTTGAAGTGGAAGCTCGTATTGAGCTTGCAAGAGACCGATTTGCCAAGCCTTTGATAGCTCAGTTGGTAGAGCGGAGGACTATAGTGGTAAAACAGGCATCCTTAGGTCGCTGGTTCAAATCCGGCTCGAAGGACTTTTGCCAAATGCACATTTTATTGAATACTTGGAAAGTAAAATACTTGGAAAGTAAAATAACAGACAATTTATAATTATATTATATTGCATCACTGAAAATAGATGCCTTTTGCTTTGAGGCTGTGGCCACGTTATTTTTCTGTCCAACACGAATCTTCATTGGTTTCCTGTCAGGTGTTTTGGATCCCCATCTCTTGCTATGAACTGGCAAAACAGCAGAATCCCCTTGACAATCTTGATTTCTCAAGGGAAATGAGAGAACACTATACACCATCCAAGATATTAAAATATTGTCAAGGCCCAACACGGCTGAATACTCTGAGGAGATGGCCTGTGAGGCGCCGCCTTTCAACTTTTCCCCCTTAGTATAGTGGTCATTAACATGCGGGAGACTGCGGAGGGGGTCATTTTTTTAATTGGGAACTGATGTGCTTTTACTCAATTCGGGAACCTCACAAGCCAAATTTGTAGTATTTTGCACGAATTGCAAGAGATGTTTACAAGTGGACGGTTGAAGTGGAAGCCCGTATTGAGTTTGCTAGAGAATGATTTGCCAAGCCTTCGATAGCTCGTCGCTGATTCAAATCCGGCTCAAAGGACTTTTGCCAAATGCACATTTTTTTGAATACTTGGAAAGTAAAATACTTGGAAAGTAAAATAACAGACAATTTATAATTATATTATATTTCATCACTGAAAATAGATGCCTTTTGCTTTGAGGCTGTGGCCACATTATTTTTCTGTCCGACACCAATCTTCGTTGTTTTCCTGTGAGGTATTTTTGATCCCCATCTCTTGCTATGAACTGACAAAACAGCAGAATCCCCTTGACAATCTTGATTTCTCAAGGGAAATGGGAGAACACTATACACCATCCAAGATATTAAAATATTGTCAAGGCCGAACACTGATGAATACTCTGAGGAGATGGCCTGTGAGGCGCCGCCTTTCAACTTTTCCTCCTTTGTATGGTGGTCAGTAACATGCGGGAGACTGCGGAGGGGGTCATTTTTTAAATTGTGAACTGATGTGCTTTTACTCAATTCGGGAACCTCACAAGCCAAATTTGTAGTATCTTGCACGAATTGCAAGAGATGTTTGAATGTCGACGGTTGAAGTGGAAGCTCGTATTGAGCTTGCTAGAGACTGATTTGCCAAGCCTTCGATAGCTCAGTTGGTAGAGCGGAGGACTGTAGTGGTAAAACAGGCATCCTTAGGTCGCTGGTTCAAATCCGGCTCGAAGGACTTTTGCCAAATGCACATTTTATTGAATACTTGGAAAGTAAAATACTTGGAAAGTAAAATAACAGACAATTTATAATTATATTATATTTCATCACTGAAAATAGATGCCTTTTGCTTTGAGGCTGTGACCACGTTATTTTTCTGTCCAACACGAATCTTCATTGGTTTCCTGTGAGGTGTTTTGGATCCCCATCTCTTGCTATGAACTGGCAAAACAGCAGAATCCCCTTGACAATCTTGATTTCTCAAGAGAAATGAGAGAACACTATACACCATCCAAGATATTTAAATAATGTCAAGGCCCAACGCGGCTGAATACTCTGAGGAGATGGCCTGTGAGGTGCCGCCTTTCAACTTTTCCCCCTTAGTATGGTGGTCAGTAACATGCGGGCGACTGCGGAGGGGGACATTTTTTTAATTGGGAACTGATGTGCTTTTACTCAATTCGGGAACCTCACAAGCCAAATTTGTAGTATTTTGCACGAATTGCAAGAGATGTTTACAAGTCGACGGTTGAAGTGGAAGCTCGTATTGAGTTTGCTAGAGAACGATTTGCCAAGCCTTCGATAGCTCAGTTGGTAGAGCAGAGGACTGTAATGGTAAAACAGGTATCCTTAGGTGGCTGGTTCAAATCCGGCTCAAGGGACTTTTGCCAAATGCACATTTTATTGAATACTTGGAAAGTAAAATACTTGGAAAGTAAAATAACAGACAATTTATAATTATATTATATTTCATCACTGAAAATAGATGCCTTTTGCTTTGAGGCTGTGGCCACGTTATTTTTCTGTCCGACACCAATCTTCGTTGTTTTCCTGTGAGGTATTTTGGATCCCCATCTCTTGCTATGAACTGACAAAACAGCAGAATCCCCTTGACAATCTTGATTTCTCAAGGGAAATGGGAGAACACTATACACCATCCAAGATATTAAAATATTGTCAAGGCCGAACACTGATGAATACTCTGAGGAGATGGCCTGTGAGGCGCCGCCTTTCAACTTTTCCTCCTTTGTATGGTGGTCAGTAACATGCGGGAGACTGCGGAGGGGGTCATTTTTTAAATTGTGAACTGATGTGCTTTTACTCAATTCGGGAACGTCACAAGCCAAATTTGTAGTATTTTGCATGAATTGCAAGAGATGTTTACAAGTCGACGGTTGAAGTGGAAGCTCGTATTGAGTTTGCTAGAAAACGATTTGCCAAGCCTTCGATAGCTCAGTTGGTAGAGCGGCGGACTATAGTGGTAAAACAGGCATCCTTAGGTCGCTGGTTCAAATCCGGCTCGAAGGACTTTTGCCAAATGAACATTTTATTGAATACTTGGAAAGTAAAATACTTGGAAAGTAAAATAACAGACAATTTATAATTATATTATATTTCATCACTGAAAATAGATGCCTTTTGCTTTGAGGCTGTGGCCACGTTATTTTTCTGTCCGACACCAATCTTCGTTGTTTTCCTGTGAGGTATTTTGGATCCCCATCTCTTGCTATGAACTGACAAAACAGCAGAATCCCCTTGACAATCTTGATTTCTCAAGGGAAATGGGAGAACACTATACACCATCCAAGATATTAAAATATTGTCAAGGCCGAACACTGATGAATACTCTGAGGAGATGGCCTGTGAGGCGCCGCCTTTCAACTTTTCCTCCTTTGTATGGTGGTCAGTAACATGCGGGAGACTGCGGAGGGGGTCATTTTTTAAATTGTGAACTGATGTGCTTTTACTCAATTCGGGAACCTCACAAGCCAAATTTGTAGTATTTTGCACGAATTGCAAGAGATGTTTGGATGTCGACGGTTGAAGTGGAAGCTCGTATTGAGCTTGCTAGAGACTGATTTGCCAAGCCTTCGATAGCTCAGTTGGTAGAGCGGAGGACTGTAGTGGTAAAACAGGCATCCTTAGGTCGCTGGTTCAAATCCGGCTCGAAGGACTTTTGCCAAATGCACATTTTATTGAATACTTGGAAAGTAAAATACTTGGAAAGTAAAATAACAGACAATTTATAATTATATTATATTTCATCACTGAAAATAGATGCCTTTTGCTTTGAGGCTGTGACCACGTTATTTTTCTGTCCAACACGAATCTTCATTGGTTTCCTGTGAGGTGTTTTGGATCCCCATCTCTTGCTATGAACTGGCAAAACAGCAGAATCCCCTTGACAATCTTGATTTCTCAAGAGAAATGAGAGAACACTATACACCATCCAAGATATTAAAATATTGTCAAGGCCCAACGCGGCTGAATACTCTGAGGAGATGGCCTGTGAGGTGCCGCCTTTCAACTTTTCCCCCTGAGTATGGTGGTCAGTAACATGCGGGCGACTGCGGAGGGGGTCATTTTTTTAATTGGGAACTGATGTGCTTTTACTCAATTCGGGAACCTCACAAGCCAAATTTGTAGTATTTTGCACGAATTGCAAGAGATGTTTACAAGTCAACGGTTGAAGTGGAAGCTCGTATTGAGTTTGCTAGAGTTGTTTTGCCAAGCCTTCGAGTGCTCAGTTGGTAGAGCGGAGGACTGTAGTGGTAAAACAGGCGTCCTTAGGTCACTGGTTCAAATCCGGTTCGAAGGACTTTTGCCAAATGCACATTTTATTGAATACTTGGAAAGTAAAATACTTGGAAAGTAAAATAACAGACAATTTATAATTATATTATATTTCATCACTGAAAATAGATGCCTTTTGCTTTGAGGCTGTGACCACGTTATTTTTCTGTCCAACACGAATCTTCATTGGTTTCCTGTGAGGTGTTTTGGATCCCCATCTCTTGCTATGAACTGGCAAAACAGCAGAATCCCCTTGACAATCTTGATTTCTCAAGAGAAATGAGAGAACACTATACACCATCCAAGATATTAAAATATTGTCAAGGCCCAACGCAGCTGAATACTCTGAGGAGATGGCCTGTGAGGTGCCGCCTTTCAACTTTTCCCCCTTAGTATGGTGGTCAGTAACATGCGGGCGACTGCGGAGGGGGTCATTTTTTTAATTGGGAACTGATGTGCTTTTACTCAATTCGGGAACCTCACAAGCCAAATTTGTAGTATTTTGCACGAATTGCAAGAGATGTTTACAAGTCGACGGTTGAAGTGGAAGCTCGTATTGAGTTTGCTAGAGAACGATTTGCCAAGCCTTCGATAGCTCAGTTGGTAGAGCAGAGGACTGTAATGGTAAAACAGGTATCCTTAGGTGGCTGGTTCAAATCCGGCTCGAGGGACTTTTGCCAAATGCACATTTTATTGAATACTTGGAAAGTAAAATACTTGGAAAGTAAAATAACAGACAATTTATAATTATATTATATTTCATCACTGAAAATAGATGCCTTTTGCTTTGAGGCTGTGGCCACGTTATTTTTCTGTCCGACACCAATCTTCGTTGGTTTCCTGTGAGGTATTTTGGATCCCCATCTCTTGCTATGAACTGACAAAACAGCAGAATCCCCTTGACAATCTTGATTTCTCAAGGGAAATTGAGCTTGCTAGAGACTGATTTGCCAAGCCTTTGATAGCTCAGTTGGTAGAGAGGAGGACTATAGTGGTAAAACAGGCATCCTTAGGTCGCTGGTTCAAATCCGGCTCGAAGGACTTTTGCCAAATGCACATTTTATTGAATACTTGGAAAGTAAAATACTTGGAAAGTAAAATAACAGACAATTTATAATTATATTATATTTCATCACTGAAAATAGATGCCTTTTGCTTTGAGGCTGTGACCACCTTATTTTTCTGTCCAACACAAATCTTCATTGGTTTCCTGTGAGGTGTTTTGGATCCCCATCTCTTGCTATGAACTGGCAAAACAGCAGAATCCCCTTGACAATCTTGATTTCTCAAGGGAAATGAGAGAACACTATACACCATCCAAGATATTAAAATATTGTCAAGGCCCAACGCTGCTGAATACTCTGAGGAGATGGCCTGTGAGGTGCCGCCTTTCAACTTTTCCCCCTTAGTATGGTGGTCAGTAACATGCGGGAGACTGCGGAGGGGGTCATTTTTTTAATTGGGAACTGATGTGCTTTTACTCAATTCGGGAACCTCACAAGCCAAATTTGTAGTATTTTGCACGAATTGCAAGAGATGTTTACAAGTCGACGGTTGAAGTGGAAGCTCGTATTGAGCTTGCTAGAGACCGATTTGCCAAGCCTTTGATAGCTCAGTTGGTAGAGCGGAGGACTATAGTGGTAAAACAGGCATCCTTAGGTCGCTGGTTCAAATCCGGCTTGAAGGACTCTTGCCAAATGCACATTTTATTGAATACTTGGAAAGTAAAATACTTGGAAAGTAAAATAACAGACAATTTATAATTATATTATATTTCATCACTGAAAATAGATGCCTTTTGCTTTGAGGCTGTGGCCACGTTATTTTTCTGTCCAACACGAATCTTCATTGGTTTCCTGTCAGGTGTTTTGGATCCCCATCTCTTGCTATGAACTGGCAAAACAGCAGAATCCCCTTGACAATCTTGATTTCTCAAGGGAAATGAGAGAACACTATACACCATCCAAGATATTAAAATATTGTCAAGGCCCAACACGGCTGAATACTCTGAGGAGATGGCCTGTGAGGCGCCGCCTTTCAACTTTTCCCCCTTAGTATAGTGGTCATTAACATGCGGGAGACTGCGGAGGGGGTCATTTTTTTAATTGGGAACTGATGTGCTTTTACTCAATTCGGGAACCTCACAAGCCAAATTTGTAGTATTTTGCACGAATTGCAAGAGATGTTTACAAGTGGACGGTTGAAGTGGAAGCTCGTATTGAGTTTGCTAGAGAATGATTTGCCAAGCCTTCGATAGCTCGTCGCTGATTCAAATCCGGCTCAAAGGACTTTTGCCAAATGCACATTTTATTGAATACTTGGAAAGTAAAATACTTGGAAAGTAAAATAACAGACAATTTATAATTATATTATATTTCATCACTGAAAATAGATGCCTTTTGCTTTGAGGCTGTGGCCACATTATTTTTCTGTCCGACACCAATCTTCGTTGTTTTCCTGTGAGGTATTTTTGATCCCCATCTCTTGCTATGAACTGACAAAACAGCAGAATCCCCTTGACAATCTTGATTTCTCAAGGGAAATGGGAGAACACTATACACCATCCAAGATATTAAAATATTGTCAAGGCCGAACACTGATGAATACTCTGAGGAGATGGCCTGTGAGGCGCCGCCTTTCAACTTTTCCTCCTTTGTATGGTGGTCAGTAACATGCGGGAGACTGCGGAGGGGGTCATTTTTTAAATTGTGAACTGATGTGCTTTTACTCAATTCGGGAACGTCACAAGCCAAATTTGTAGTATTTTGCACGAATTGCAAGAGATGTTTACAAGTCGACGGTTGAAGTGGAAGCTCGTATTGAGTTTGCTAGAAAACGATTTGCCAAGCCTTCGATAGCTCAGTTGGTAGAGCGGAGGACTATAGTGGTAAAACAGGCATCCTTAGGTCGCTGGTTCAAATCCAGCTAGAAGGACTTTTGCCAAATGCACATTTTATTGAATACTTGGAAAGTAAAATACTTGGAAAGTAAAATAACAGACAATTTATAATTATATTATATTTCATCACTGAAAATAGATGCCTTTTGCTTTGAGGCTGTGGCCACGTTATTTTTCTGTCCGACACCAATCTTCGTTGTTTTCCTGTGAGGTATTTTGGATCCCCATCTCTTGCTATGAACTGACAAAACAGCAGAATCCCCTTGACAATCTTGATTTCTCAAGGGAAATGGGAGAACACTATACACCATCCAAGATATTAAAATATTGTCAAGGCCGAACACTGATGAATACTCTGAGGAGATGGCCTGTGAGGCGCCGCCTTTCAACTTTTCCTCCTTTGTATGGTGGTCAGTAACATGCGGGAGACTGCGGAGGGGGTCATTTTTTAAATTGTGAACTGATGTGCTTTTACTCAATTCGGGAACCTCACAAGCCAAATTTGTAGTATTTTGCACGAATTGCAAGAGATGTTTGAATGTCGACGGTTGAAGTGGAAGCTCGTATTGAGCTTGCTAGAGACTGATTTGCCAAGCCTTCGATAGCTCAGTTGGTAGAGCGGAGGACTGTAGTGGTAAAACAGGCATCCTTAGGTCGCTGGTTCAAATCCGGCTCGAAGGACTTTTGCCAAATGCACATTTTATTGAATACTTGGAAAGTAAAATACTTGGAAAGTAAAATAACAGACAATTTATAATTATATTATATTTCATCACTGAAAATAGATGCCTTTTGCTTTGAGGCTGTGACCACGTTATTTTTCTGTCCAACACGAATCTTCATTGGTTTCCTGTGAGGTGTTTTGGATCCCCATCTCTTGCTATGAACTGGCAAAACAGCAGAATCCCCTTGACAATCTTGATTTCTCAAGGGAAATGAGAGAACACTATACACCATCCAAGATATTAAAATATTGTCAAGGCCCAACGCTGCTGAATACTCTGAGGAGATGGCCTGTGAGGTGCCGCCTTTCAACTTTTCCCCCTTAGTATGGTGGTCAGTAACATGCGGGAGACTGCGGAGGGGGTCATTTTTTTAATTGGGAACTGATGTGCTTTTACTCAATTCGGGAACCTCACAAGCCAAATTTATAGTATTTTGCACGAATTGCAAGAGATGTTTACAAGTCGACGGTTGAAGTGGAAGCTCGTATTGCGTTTGCTAGAGTTAATATGCCAAGCCTTCGATAGCTCAGTTGGTAGAGGGGAGGACTGTAGTGGTAAAACAGGCATCCTTAGGTCGCTGGTTCAAATCCGGCTCGAAGGACTCTTGCCAAATGCACATTTTATTGAATACTTGGAAAGTAAAATACTTGGAAAGTAAAATAACAGACAATTTATAATTATATTATATTTCATCACTGAAAATAGATGCCTTTTGCTTTGAGGCTGTGGCCACGTTATTTTTCTGTCCAACATGAATCTTCATTGGTTTCCTGTCAGGTGTTTTGGATCCCCATCTCTTGCTATGAACTGGCAAAACAGCAGAATCCCCTTGACAATCTTGATTTCTCAAGGGAAATGAGAGACCACTATACACCATCCAAGATATTAAAATATTGTCAAGGCCCAACACGGCTGAATACTCTGAGGAGATGGCCTGTGAGGCGCCGCCTTTCAACTTTTCCCCCTTAGTATAGTGGTCATTAACATGCGGGAGACTGCGGAGGGGGTCATTTTTTTAATTGGGAACTGATGTGCTTTTACTCAATTCGGGAACCTCACAAGCCAAATTTGTAGTATTTTGCACGAATTGCAAGAGATGTTTACAAGTGGACGGTTGAAGTGGAAGCTCGTATTGAGTTTGCTAGAGAATGATTTGCCAAGCCTTCGATAGCTCGTCGCTGATTCAAATCCGGCTCAAAGGACTTTTGCCAAATGCACATTTTATTGAATACTTGGAAAGTAAAATACTTGGAAAGTAAAATAACAGACAATTTATAATTATATTATATTTCATCACTGAAAATAGATGCCTTTTGCTTTGAGGCTGTGGCCACATTATTTTTCTGTCCGACACCAATCTTCGTTGTTTTCCTGTGAGGTATTTTGGATCCCCATCTCTTGCTATGAACTGACAAAACAGCAGAATCCCCTTGACAATCTTGATTTCTCAAGGGAAATGGGAGAACACTATACACCATCCAAGATATTAAAATATTGTCAAGGCCGAACACTGATGAATACTCTGAGGAGATGGCCTGTGAGGCGCCGCCTTTCAACTTTTCCTCCTTTGTATGGTGGTCAGTAACATGCGGGAGATTGCGGAGGGGGTCATTTTTTAAATTGTGAACTGATGTGCTTTTACTCAATTCGGGAACGTCACAAGCCAAATTTGTAGTATTTTGCACGAATTGCAAGAGATGTTTACAAGTCGACGGTTGAAGAGGAAGCTCGTATTGAGTTTGCTAGAGAACGATTTGCCAAGCCTTCGATAGCTCAGTTGGTAGAGCGGAGGACTATAGTGGTAAAACAGGCATCCTTAGGTCGCTGGTTCAAATCCGGCTCGAAGGACTTTTGCCAAATGCACATTTTATTGAATACTTGGAAAGTAAAATACTTGGAAAGTAAAATAACAGACAATTTATAATTATATTATATTTCATCACTGAAAATAGATGCCTTTTGCTTTGAGGCTGTGGCCACGTTATTTTTCTGTCCGACACCAATCTTCGTTGTTTTCCTGTGAGGTATTTTGGATCCCCATCTCTTGCTATGAACTGACAAAACAGCAGAATCCCCTTGACAATCTTGATTTCTCAAGGGAAATGGGAGAACACTATACACCATCCAAGATATTAAAATATTGTCAAGGCCGAACACTGATGAATACTCTGAGGAGATGGCCTGTGAGGCGCCGCCTTTCAACTTTTCCTCCTTTGTATGGTGGTCAGTAACATGCGGGAGACTGCGGAGGGGGTCATTTTTTAAATTGTGAACTGATGTGCTTTTACTCAATTCGGGAACCTCACAAGCCAAATTTGTAGTATTTTGCACGAATTGCAAGAGATGTTTGAATGTCGACGGTTGAAGTGGAAGCTCGTATTGAGCTTGCTAGAGACTGATTTGCCAAGCCTTCGATAGCTCAGTTGGTAGAGCGGAGGACTGTAGTGGTAAAACAGGCATCCTTAGGTCGCTGGTTCAAATCCGGCTCGAAGGACTTTTGCCAAATGCACATTTTATTGAATACTTGGAAAGTAAAATACTTGGAAAGTAAAATAACAGACAATTTATAATTATATTATATTTCATCACTGAAAATAGATGCCTTTTGCTTTGAGGCTGTGGCCACGTTATTTTTCTGTCCAACACGAATCTTCATTGGTTTCCTGTCAGGTGTTTTGGATCCCCATCTCTTGCTATGAACTGGCAAAACAGCAGAATCCCCTTGACAATCTTGATTTCTCAAGGGAAATGAGAGAACACTATACACCATCCAAGATATTAAAATATTGTCAAGGCCGAACACTGATGAATACTCTGAGGAGATGGCCTGTGAGGCGCCGCCTTTCAACTTTTCCTCCTTTGTATGGTGGTCAGTAACATGCGGGAGACTGCGGAGGGGGTCATTTTTTTAATTGTGAACTGATGTGCTTTTACTCAATTCGGGAACCTCACAAGCCAAATTTGTAGTATTTTGCACGAATTGCAAGAGATGTTTGAATGTCGACGGTTGAAGTGGAAGCTCGTATTGAGCTTGCTAGAGACTGATTTGCCAAGCCTTTGATAGCTCAGTTGGTATAGCAGAGGACTATAGTGGTAAAACAGGCATCCTTAGGTTGCTGGTTCAAATCCGGCTCGAAGGACTTTTGCCAAATGCACATTTTATTGAATACTTGGAAAGTAAAATACTTGGAAAGTAAAATAACAGACAATTTATAATTATATTATATTTCATCACTGAAAATAGATGCCTTTTGCTTTGAGGCTGTGACCACCTTATTTTTCTGTCCAACACAAATCTTCATTGGGTTCCTGTGAGGTGTTTTGGATCCCCATCTCTTGCTATGAACTGGCAAAACAGCAGAATCCCCTTGACAATCTTGATTTCTCAAGGGAAATGGGAGAACACTATACACCATCCAAGATATTAAAATATTGTCAAGGCCGAACACTGATGAATACTCTGAAGAGATGGCCTGTGAGGCGCCGCCTTTCAACTTTTCCTCCTTTGTATGGTGGTCAGTAACATGCAGGAGACTGCGGAGGGGGTCATTTTTTAAATTGTGAACTGATGTGCTTTTACTCAATTCGGGAACCTCACAAGCCAAATTTGTAGTATTTTGCACGAATTGCAAGAGATGTTTGAATGTCGACGGTTGAAGTGGAAGCTCGTATTGAGCTTGCTAGAGACTGATTTGCCAAGCCTTTGATAGCTCAGTTGGTAGAGCGGAGGACTATAGTGGTAAAACAGGCATCCTTAGGTCGCTGGTTCAAATCCGGCTCGAAGGACTTTTGCCAAATGCACATTTTATTGAATACTTGGAAAGTAAAATACTTGGAAAGTAAAATAACAGACAATTCATAATTATATTATATTTCATCACTGAAAATAGATGCCTTTTGCTTTGAGGCTGTGACCACCTTATTTTTCTGTCCAACACAAATCTTCATTGGTTTCCTGTGAGGTGTTTTGGATCCCCATCTCTTGCTATGAACTGGCAAAACAGCAGAATCCCCTTGACAATCTTGATTTCTCAAGGGAAATGAGAGAACACTATACACCATCCAAGATATTAAAATATTGTCAAGGCCCAACGCGGCTGAATACTCTGAGGAGATGGCCTGTGAGGTGCCGCCTTTCAACTTTTCCCCCTTAGTATGGTGGTCAGTAACATGCGGGAGACTGCGGAGGGGGTCATTTTTTTAATTGAGAACTGATGTGCTTTTACTCAATTCGGGAACCTCACAAGCCAAATTTGTAGTATTTTGCACGAATTGCAAGAGATGTTTACAAGTCGACGGTTGAAGTGGAAGCTCGTATTGAGTTTGCTAGTGTTGATATACCAAGCCTTCGATAGCTCAGTTGGTAGAGGGGAGGACTGTAGTGGTAAAACAGGCATCCTTAGGTCGCTGGTTCAAATCCGGCTCGAAGGACTCTTGCCAAATGCACATTTTATTGAATACTTGGAAAGTAAAATACTTGGAAAGTAAAATAACAGACAATTTATAATTATATTATATTTCATCACTGAAAATAGATGCCTTTTGCTTTGAGGCTGTGGCCACGTTATTTTTCTGTCCAACACGAATCTTCATTGGTTTCCTGTCAGGTGTTTTGGATCCCCATCTCTTGCTATGAACTGGCAAAACAGAAGAATCCCCTTGACAATCTTGATTTCTCAAGGGAAATGAGAGAACACTATACACCATCCAAGATATTAAAATATTGTCAAGGCCCAACACGGCTGAATACTCTGAGGAGATGGCCTGTGAGGCGCCGCCTTTCAACTTTTCCCCCTTAGTATGGTGGTCATTAACATGCGGGAGACTGCGGAGGGGGTCATTTTTTTAATTTTTTTGAACTGGCAAAACAGAAGAATCCCCTTGACAATCTTGATTTCTCAAGGGAAATGAGAGAACACTATACACCATCCAAGATATTAAAATATTGTCAAGGCCCAACACGGCTGAATACTCTGAGGAGATGGCCTGTGAGGCGCCGCCTTTCAACTTTTCCCCCTTAGTATGGTGGTCATTAACATGCGGGAGACTGCGGAGGGGGTCATTTTTTTAATTGGGAACTGATGTGCTTTTACTCAATTCGGGAACCTCACAAGCCAAATTTGTAGTATTTTGCACGAATTGCAAGAGATGTTTACAAGTCGACGGTTGAAGTGGAAGCTTGTATTGAGTTTGCTAGAGAATGATTTGCCAAGCCTTCGAAAGCTCAGTTGGTAGAGCGGAGGACTGTAGTGGTAAAACAGGCATCCTTAGGTCGCTGGTTCAAATCCGGCTCGAAGGACTTTTGCCAAATGCAAATTTTATTGAATACTTGGAAAGTAAAATACTTGGAAAATAAAATAACAGACAATTTATAATTATATTATATTTCATCACTGAAAATAGATGCCTTTTGCTTTGAGGCTGTGGCCACGTTATGTTTCTGTCCAACACCAATCTTCATTGGTTTCCTGTGAGGTGTTTCAGATCCCCATCTCTTGCTATGAACTGGCAAAACAGCAGAATCCCCTTGACAATCTTGATTTCTCAAGGGAAATGAGAGAACAGTATACACCATCCAAGATATTAAAATATTGTCAAGGCCCAACACGGCTGAATACTCTGAGGAGATGGCCTGTGAGGCGCCGCCTTTCAACTTTTCCCCCTTAGTATGGTGGTCAGTAACATGCGGGAGACTGCGGAGGGGGTCATTTTTTTCATTGGGAACTGATGTGCTTTTACTCAATTCGGGAAAGTCACAAGCCAAATTTGTAGTATTTTGCACAAATTGCAAGAGATGTTTACAAGTCGACGGTTGAAGTGGAAGCTCGTATTGAGTTTGCTAGAGGAAGATTTGCCCAGCCTTCGATAGCTCAGTTGGTAGAGCAGAGGACTGTAATGGTAAAACAGGCATCCTTAGGTGGCTGGTTCAAATCCGGCTCGAGGGACTTTTGCCAAATGCACATTTTATTGAATACTTGGAAAGTAAAATACTTGGAAAGTAAAATAACAGACAATTTATAATTATATTATATTTCATCACTGAAAATAGATGCCTTTTGCTTTGAGGCTGTGGCCACGTTATTTTTCTGTCCGACACCAATCTTCGTTGGTTTCCTGTGAGGTATTTTGGATCCCCATCTCTTGCTATGAACTGACAAAACAGCAGAATCCCCTTGACAATCTTGATTTCTCAAGGGAAATGGGAGAACACTATACACCATCCAAGATATTAAAATATTGTCAAGGCCGAACACTGATGAATACTCTGAGGAGATGGCCTGTGAGGCGCCGCCTTTCAACTTTTCCTCCTTTGTATGGTGGTCAGTAACATGCGGGAGACTGCGGAGGGGGTCATTTTTTTAATTGTGAACTGATGTGCTTTTACTCAATTCGGGAACCTCACAAGCCAAATTTGTAGTATTTTGCACGAATTGCAAGAGATGTTTGAATGTCGACGGTTGAAGTGGAAGCTCGTATTGAGCTTGCTAGAGACTGATTTGCCAAGCCTTTGATAGCTCAGTTGGTAGAGCGGAGGACTATAGTGGTAAAACAGGCATCCTTAGGTCGCTGGTTCAAATCCGGCTCGAAGGACTTTTGCCAAATGCACATTTTATTGAATACTTGGAAAGTAAAATACTTGGAAAGTAAAATAACAGACAATTTATAATTATATTATATTTCATCACTGAAAATAGATGCCTTTTGCTTTGAGGCTGTGACCACCTTATTTTTCTGTCCAACACAAATCTTCATTGGTTTCCTGTGAGGTGTTTTGGATCCCCATCTCTTGCTATGAACTGGCAAAACAGCAGAATCCCCTTGACAATCTTGATTTCTCAAGGGAAATGAGAGAACACTATACACCATCCAAGATATTAAAATATTGTCAAGGCCCAACGCGGCTGAATACTCTGAGGAGATGGCCTGTGAGGTGCCGCCTTTCAACTTTTCCCCCTTAGTATGGTGGTCAGTAACATGCGGGAGACTGCGGAGGGGGTCATTTTTTTAATTGGGAACTGATGTGCTTTTACTCAATTCGGGAACCTCACAAGCCAAATTTGTAGTATTTTGCACGAATTGCAAGAGAT
This sequence comes from Ambystoma mexicanum, assembly GCF_040938575.1. Lineage (NCBI taxonomy): Eukaryota > Metazoa > Chordata > Amphibia > Caudata > Ambystomatidae > Ambystoma > Ambystoma mexicanum. Next base: position 1,026,114,821 of record NC_090921.1, on the reverse strand, counting down.
GTTTACAAGTCGACGGTTGAAGTGGAAGCTCGTATTGAGTTTGCTAGAGTTGATATGCCAAGCCTTCGATAGCTCAGTTGGTAGAGGGGAGGACTGTAGTGGTAAAACAGGCATCCTTAGGTCGCTGGTTCAAATCCGGCTCGAAGGACTCTTGCCAAATGCACATTTTATTGAATACTTGGAAAGTAAAATACTTGGAAAGTAAAATAACAGACAATTTATAATTATATTATATTTCATCACTGAAAATAGATGCCTTTTGCTTTGAGGCTGTGGCCACGTTATTTTTCTGTCCAACACGAATCTTCATTGGTTTCCTGTCAGGTGTTTTGGATCCCCATCTCTTGCTATGAACTGGCAAAACAGCAGAATCCCCTTGACAATCTTGATTTCTCAAGGGAAATGAGAGAACACTATACACCATCCAAGATATTAAAATATTGTCAAGGCCCAACACGGCTGAATACTCTGAGGAGATGGCCTGTGAGGCGCCGCCTTTCAACTTTTCCCCCTTAGTATGGTGGTCATTAACATGCGGGAGACTGCGGAGGGGGTCATTTTTTTAATTGGGAACTGATGTGCTTTTACTTAATTCGGGAACCTCACAAGCCAAATTTGTAGTATTTTGCACGAATTGCAAGAGATGTTTACAAGTCGACGGTTGAAGTGGAAGCTCGTATTGAGTTTGCTAGAGAATGATTTGCCAAGCCTTCGAAAGCTCAGTTGGTAGAGCGGAGGACTGTAGTGGTAAAACAGGCATCCTTAGGTCGCTGGTTCAAATCCGGCTCGAAGGACTTTTGCCAAATGCAAATTTTATTGAATACTTGGAAAGTAAAATACTTGGAAAATAAAATAACAGACAATTTATAATTATATTATATTTCATCACTGAAAATAGATGCCTTTTGCTTTGAGGCTGTGGCCACGTTATGTTTCTGTCCAACACCAATCTTCATTGGTTTCCTGTGAGGTGTTTCAGATCCCCATCTCTTGCTATGAACTGGCAAAACAGCAGAATCCCCTTGACAATCTTGATTTCTCAAGGGAAATGAGAGAACAGTATACACCATCCAAGATATTAAAATATTGTCAAGGCCCAACACGGCTGAATACTCTGAGGAGATGGCCTGTGAGGCGCCGCCTTTCAACTTTTCCCCCTTAGTATGGTGGTCAGTAACATGCGGGAGACTGCGGAGGGGGTCATTTTTTTCATTGGGAACTGATGTGCTTTTACTCAATTCGGGAACGTCACAAGCCAAATTTGTAGTATTTTGCACGAATTGCAAGAGATGTTTACAAGTCGACGGTTGAAGTGGAAGCTCGTATTGAGTTTGCTAGAGAACGATTTGCCAAGCCTTCGATAGCTCAGTTGGTAGAGCAGAGGACTGTAATGGTAAAACAGGCATCCTTAGGTGGCTGGTTCAAATCCGGCTCGAGGGACTTTTGCCAAATGCACATTTTATTGAATACTTGGAAAGTAAAATACTTGGAAAGTAAAATAACAGACAATTTATAATTATATTATATTTCATCACTGAAAATAGATGCCTTTTGCTTTGAGGCTGTGGCCACGTTATTTTTCTGTCCGACACCAATCTTCGTTGGTTTCCTGTGAGGTATTTTGGATCCCCATCTCTTGCTATGAACTGACAAAACAGCAGAATCCCCTTGACAATCTTGATTTCTCAAGGGAAATGGGAGAACACTATACACCATCCAAGATATTAAAATATTGGCAAGGCCGAACACTGATGAATACTCTGAGGAGATGGCCTGTGAGGCGCCGCCTTTCAACTTTTCCTCCTTTGTATGGTGGTCAGTAACATGCGGGAGACTGCGGAGGGGGTCATTTTTTTAATTGTGAACTGATGTGCTTTTACTCAATTCGGGAACCTCACAAGCCAAATTTGTAGTATTTTGCACGAATTGCAAGAGATGTTTGAATGTCGACGGTTGAAGTGGAAGCTCGTATTGAGCTTGCTAGAGACTGATTTGCCAAGCCTTTGATAGCTCAGTTGGTAGAGCGGAGGACTATAGTGGTAAAACAGGCATCCTTAGGTCGCTGGTTCAAATCCGGCTCGAAGGACTTTTGCCAAATGCACATTTTATTGAATACTTGGAAAGTAAAATACTTGGAAAGTAAAATAACAGACAATTTATAATTATATTATATTTCATCACTGAAAATAGATGCCTTTTGCTTTGAGGCTGTGACCACCTTATTTTTCTGTCCAACACAAATCTTCATTGGTTTCCTATGAGGTGTTTTGGATCCCCATCTCTTGCTATGAACTGGCAAAACAGCAGAATCCCCTTGACAAATTTGATTTCTCAAGGGAAATGAGAGAACACTATACACCATCCAAGATATTAAAATATTGTCAAGGCCCAACGCGGCTGAATACTCTGAGGAGATGGCCTGTGAGGTGCCGCCTTTCAACTTTTCCCCCTTAGTATGGTGGTCAGTAACATGCGGGAGACTGCGGAGGGGGTCATTTTTTTAATTGGGAACTGATGTGCTTTTACTCAATTCGGGAACCTCACAAGCCAAATTTGTAGTATTTTGCACGAATTGCAAGAGATGTTTACAAGTCGACGGTTGAAGTGGAAGCTCGTATTGAGTTTGCTAGAGTTGATATGCCAAGCCTTCGATAGCTCAGTTGGTAGAGGGGAGGACTGTAGTGGTAAAACAGGCATCCTTAGGTTGCTGGTTCAAATCCGGCTCGAAGGACTCTTGCCAAATGCACATTTTATTGAATACTTGGAAAGTAAAATACTTGGAAAGTAAAATAACAGACAATTTATAATTATATTATATTTCATCACTGAAAATAGATGCCTTTTGCTTTGAGGCTGTGGCCACGTTATTTTTCTGTCCAACACGAATCTTCATTGGTTTCCTGTCAGGTGTTTTGGATCCCCATCTCTTGCTATGAACTGGCAAAACAGCAGAATCCCCTTGACAATCTTGATTTCTCAAGGGAAATGAGAGAACACTATACACCATCCAAGATATTAAAATATTGTCAAGGCCCAACACGGCTGAATACTCTGAGGAGATGGCCTGTGAGGCGCCGCCTTTCAACTTTTCCCCCTTAGTATGGTGGTCATTAACATGCGGGAGACTGCGGAGGGGGTCATTTTTTTAATTGGGAACTGATGTGCTTTTACTTAATTCGGGAACCTCACAAGCCAAATTTGTAGTATTTTGCACGAATTGCAAGAGATGTTTGAATGTCGACGGTTGAAGTGGAAGCTCGTATTGAGCTTGCTAGAGACTGATTTGCCAAGCCTTTGATAGCTCAGTTGGTAGAGCGGAGGACTATAGTGGTAAAACAGGCATCCTTAGGTCGCTGGTTCAAATCCGGCTCGATGGACTTTTGCCAAATGCACATTTTATTGAATACTTGGAAAGTAAAATACTTGGAAAGTAAAATAACAGACAATTTATAATTATATTATATTTCATCACTGAAAATAGATGCCTTTTGCTTTGAGGCTGTTACCACCTTATTTTTCTGTCCAACACAAATCTTCATTGGTTTCCTGTGAGGTGTTTTGGATCCCCATCTCTTGCTATGAACTGGCAAAACAGCAGAATCCCCTTGACAATCTTGATTTCTCAAGGGAAATGAGAGAACACTATACACCATCCAAGATATTAAAATATTGTCAAGGCCGAACACTGATGAATACTCTGAGGAGATGGCCTGTGAGGCGCCGCCTTTCAACTTTTCCTCCTTTGTATGGTGGTCAGTAACATGCGGGAGACTGCGGAGGGGGTCATTTTTTTCATTGGGAACTGATGTGCTTTTACTCAATTCGGGAACGTCACAAGCCAAATTTGTAGTATTTTGCACGAATTGCAAGAGATGTTTACAAGTCGACGGTTGAAGTGGAAGCTCGTATTGAGTTTGCTAGAGAACGATTTGCCAAGCCTTCGATAGCTCAGTTGGTAGAGCAGAGGACTGTAATGGTAAAACAGGCATCCTTAGGTGGCTGGTTCAAATCCGGCTCGAGGGACTTTTGCCAAATGCACATTTTATTGAATACTTGGAAAGTAAAATACTTGGAAAGTAAAATAACAGACAATTTATAATTATATTATATTTCATCACTGAAAATAGATGCCTTTTGCTTTGAGGCTGTGGCCACGTTATTTTTCTGTCCGACACCAATCTTCGTTGGTTTCCTGTGAGGTATTTTGGATCCCCATCTCTTGCTATGAACTGACAAAACAGCAGAATCCCCTTGACAATCTTGATTTCTCAAGGGAAATGGGAGAACACTATACACCATCCAAGATATTAAAATATTGTCAAGGCCGAACACTGATGAATACTCTGAGGAGATGGCCTGTGAGGCGCCGCCTTTCAACTTTTCCTCCTTTGTATGGTGGTCAGTAACATGCGGGAGACTGCGGAGGGGGTCATTTTTTTAATTGTGAACTGATGTGCTTTTACTCAATTCGGGAACCTCACAAGCCAAATTTGTAGTATTTTGCACGAATTGCAAGAGATGTTTGAATGTCGACGGTTGAAGTGGAAGCTCGTATTGAGCTTGCTAGAGACTGATTTGCCAAGCCTTCGATAGCTCAGTTGGTAGAGCGGAAAACAGGCATCCTTAGGTCGCTGGTTCAAATCCGGCTCGAACGACTTTTGCCAAATGCACATTTTATTGAATACTTGGAAAGTAAAATACTTGGAAAGTAAAATAACAGACAATTTATAATTATATTATATTTCATCACTGAAAATAGATGCCTTTTGCTTTGAGGCTGTGACCACGTTATTTTTCTGTCCAACACAAATCTTCATTGGTTTCCTGTGAGGTGTTTTGGATCCCCATCTCTTGCTATGAACTGGCAAAACAGCAGAATCCCCTTGACAATCTTGATTTCTCAAGAGAAATGAGAGAACACTATACACCATCCAAGATATTAAAATATTGTCAAGGCCCAACGCGGCTGAATACTCTGAGGAGATGGCCTGTGAGGTGCCGCCTTTCAACTTTTCCCCCTGAGTATGGTGGTCAGTAACATGCGGGCGACTGCGGAGGGGGTCATTTTTTTAATTGTGAACTGATGTGCTTTTACTCAATTCGGGAACCTCACAAGCCAAATTTGTAGTATTTTGCACGAATTGCAAGAGATGTTTACAAGTCGACGGTTGAAGTGGAAGCTCGTATTGAGTTTGCTAGAGTTGATATGCCAAGCCTTCGATAGCTCAGTTGGTAGAGGGGAGGACTGTAGTGGTAAAACAGGCATCCTTAGGTTGCTGGTTCAAATCCGGCTCGAAGGACTCTTGCCAAATGCACATTTTATTGAATACTTGGAAAGTAAAATACTTGGAAAGTAAAATAACAGATAATTTATAATTATATTATATTTCATCACTGAAAATAGATGCCTTTTGCTTTGAGGCTGTGGCCACATTATTTTTCTGTCCAACACAAATCTTCATTGGTTTCCTGTGAGGTGTTTTGGATCCCCATCTCTTGCTATGAACTGGCAAAACAGCAGAATCCCCTTGACAATCTTGATTTCTCAAGGGAAATGAGAGAACACTATACACCATCCAAGATATTAAAATATTGTCAAGGCCCAACGCGGCTGAATACTCTGAGGAAATGGCCTGTGAGGTGCCGCCTTTCAACTTTTCCCCCTTAGTATGGTGGTCAGTAACATGCGGGAGACTGCGGAGGGGGTCATTTTTTTAATTGGGAACTGATGTGCTTTTACTCAATTCGGGAACCTCACAAGCCAAATTTGTGGTATTTTGCACGAATTGCAAGAGATGTTTACAAGTCGACGGTTGAAGTGGAAGCTCGTATTGAGTTTGCTAGAGTTGATATGCCAAGCCTTCGATAGCTCAGTTGGTAGAGGGGAGGACTGTAGTGGTAAAACAGGCATCCTTAGGTCGCTGGTTCAAATCCGGCTCGAAGGACTCTTGCCAAATGCACATTTTATTGAATACTTGGAAAGTAAAATACTTGGAAAGTAAAATAACAGACAATTTATAATTATATTATATTTCATCACTGAAAATAGATGCCTTTTGCTTTGAGGCTGTGGCCACATTATTTTTCTGTCCGACACCAATCTTCATTGGTTTCCTGTGAGGTATTTTGGATCCCCATCTCTTGCTATGAACTGACAAAACAGCAGAATCCCCTTGACAATCTTGATTTCTCAAGGGAAATGAGAGAACACTATACACCATCCAAGATATTAAAATATTGTCAAGGCCCAACACTGATGAATACTCTGAGGAGATGGCCTGTGAGGCGCCGCCTTTCAACTTTTCCTCCTTTGTATGGTGGTCAGTAACATGCGGGAGACTGCGGAGGGGGTCATTTTTTAAATTGTGAACTGATGTGCTTTTACTCAATTCGGGAACCTCACAAGCCAAATTTGTAGTATTTTGCACGAATTGCAAGAGATGTTTACAAGTCGACGGTTGAAGTGGAAGCTCGTATTGAGTTTGCTAGAGAACAATTTGCCAAGCCTTCGATAGCTCAGTTGGTAGAGCGGAGGACTATAGTGGTAAAACAGGTATCCTTAGGTCGCTGGTTCAAATCCGGCTCGAAGGACTTTTGCCAAATGCACATTTTATTGAATACTTGGAAAGTAAAATACTTGGAAAGTAAAATAACAGACAATTTATAATTATATTATATTTCATCACTGAAAATAGATGCCTTTTGCTTTGAGGCTGTGGCCACGTTATTTTTCTGTCCAACACCAATCTTCGTTGTTTTCCTGTGAGGTATTTTGGATCCCCATCTCTTGCTATGAACTGACAAAACAGCAGAATCCCCTTGACAATCTTGATTTCTCAAGGGAAATGGGAGAACACTATACACCATCCAAGATATTAAAATATTGTCAAGGCCGAACACTGATGAATACTCTGAGGAGATGGCCTGTGAGGCGCCGCCTTTCAACTTTTCCTCCTTTGTATGGTGGTCAGTAACATGCGGGAGACTGCGGAGGGGGTCATTTTTTAAATTGTGAACTGATGTGCTTTTACTCAATTCGGGAACCTCACAAGCCAAATTTGTAGTATTTTGCACGAATTGCAAGAGATGTTTGAATGTCGACGGTTGAAGTGGAAGCTCCTATTGAGCTTGCTAGAGACTGATTTGCCAAGCCTTCGATAGCTCAGTTGGTAGATTGGAGGACTGTAGTGGTAAAACAGGCATCCTTAGGTCGCTGGTTCAAATCCGGCTCGAAGGACTTTTGCCAAATGCACATTTTATTGAATACTTGGAAAGTAAAATACTTGGAAAGTAAAATAACAGACAATTTATAATTATATTATATTTCATCACTGAAAATAGATGCCTTTTGCTTTGAGGCTGTGACCACGTTATTTTTCTGTCCAACACGAATCTTCATTGGTTTCCTGTGAGGTGTTTTGGATCCCCATCTCTTGCTATGAACTGGCAAAACAGCAGAATCCCCTTGACAATCTTGATTTCTCAAGAGAAATGAGAGAACACTATACACCATCCAAGATATTAAAATATTGTCAAGGCCCAACGCGGCTGAATACTCTGAGGAGATGGCCTGTGAGGTGCCGCCTTTCAACTTTTCCCCCTGAGTATGGTGGTCAGTAACATGCGGGCGACTGCGGAGGGGGTCATTTTTTTAATTGGGAACTGATGTGCTTTTACTCAATTCGGGAACCTCACAAGCCAAATTTGTAGTATTTTGCACGAATTGCAAGAGATGTTTGAATGTCGACGGTTGAAGTGGAAGCTCGTATTGAGCTTGCTAGAGACTGATTTGCCAAGCCTTTGATAGCTCAGTTGGTAGAGCGGAGGACTATAGTGGTAAAACAGGCATCCTTAGGTCGCTGGTTCAAATCCGGCTCGATGGACTTTTGCCAAATGCACATTTTATTGAATACTTGGAAAGTAAAATACTTGGAAAGTAAAATAACAGACAATTTATAATTATATTATATTTCATCACTGAAAATAGATGCCTTTTGCTTTGAGGCTGTTACCACCTTATTTTTCTGTCCAACACAAATCTTCATTGGTTTCCTGTGAGGTGTTTTGGATCCCCATCTCTTGCTATGAACTGGCAAAACAGCAGAATCCCCTTGACAATCTTGATTTCTCAAGGGAAATGAGAGAACACTATACACCATCCAAGATATTAAAATATTGTCAAGGCCCAACGCGGCTGAATACTCTGAGGAGATGGCCTGTGAGGTGCCGCCTTTCAACTTTTCCCCCTTAGTATGGTGGTCAGTAACATGCGGGAGACTGCGGAGGGGGTCATTTTTTTAATTGGGAACTGATGTGCTTTTACTCAATTCGGGAACCTCACAAGCCAAATTTGTAGTATTTTACACGAATTGCAAGAGATGTTTACAAGTCGACGGTTGAAGTGGAAGCTCGTATTGAGTTTGCTAGAGTTGATATGCCAAGCCTTCGATAGCTCAGTTGGTAGAGCGGAGGACTATAGTGGTAAAACAGGCATCCTTAGGTCGCTGGTTCAAATCCGGCTCGAAGGACTTTTGCCAAATGCACATTTTATTGAATACTTGGAAAGTAAAATACTTGGAAAGTAAAATAACAGACAATTTATAATTATATTATATTTCATCACTGAAAATAGATGCCTTTTGCTTTGAGGCTGTGGCCACGTTATTTTTCTGTCCGACACCAATCTTCGTTGTTTTCCTGTGAGGTATTTTGGATCCCCATCTCTTGCTATGAACTGACAAAACAGCAGAATCCCCTTGACAATCTTGATTTCTCAAGGGAAATGGGAGAACACTATACACCATCCAAGATATTAAAATATTGTCAAGGCCGAACACTGATGAATACTCTGAGGAGATGGCCTGTGAGGCGCCGCCTTTCAACTTTTCCTCCTTTGTATGGTGGTCAGTAACATGCGGGAGACTGCGGAGGGGGTCATTTTTTAAATTGTGAACTGATGTGCTTTTACTCAATTCGGGAACCTCACAAGCCAAATTTGTAGTATTTTGCACGAATTGCAAGAGATGTTTGAATGTCGACGGTTGAAGTGGAAGCTCGTATTGAGCTTGCTAGAGACTGATTTGCCAAGCCTTCGATAGCTCAGTTGGTGGAGCGGAAAACAGGCATCCTTAGGTCGCTGGTTCAAATCCGGCTCGAACGACTTTTGCCAAATGCACATTTTATTGAATACTTGGAAAGTAAAATACTTGGAAAGTAAAATAACAGACAATTTATAATTATATTATATTTCATCACTGAAAATAGATGCCTTTTGCTTTGAGGCTGTGACCACGTTATTTTTCTGTCCAACACGAATCTTCATTGGTTTCCTGTGAGGTGTTTTGGATCCCCATCTCTTGCTATGAACTGGCAAAACAGCAGAATCCCCTTGACAATCTTGATTTCTCAAGAGAAATGAGAGAACACTATACACCATCCAAGATATTAAAATATTGTCAAGGCCCAACGCGGCTGAATACTCTGAGGAGATGGCCTGTGAGGTGCCGCCTTTCAACTTTTCCCCCTGAGTATGGTGGTCAGTAACATGCGGGCGACTGCGGAGGGGGTCATTTTTTTAATTGTGAACTGATGTGCTTTTACTCAATTCGGGAACCTCACAAGCCAAATTTGTAGTATTTTGCACGAATTGCAAGAGATGTTTGAATGTCGACGGTTGAAGTGGAAGCTCGTATTGAGCTTGCTAGAGACTGATTTGCCAAGCCTTTGATAGCTCATTTGGTAGAGCGGAGGACTATAGTGGTAAAACAGGCATCCTTAGGTCGCTGGTTCAAATCCGGCTCGAAGGACTTTTGCCAAATGCACATTTTATTGAATACTTGGAAAGTAAAATACTTGGAAAGTAAAATAACAGACAATTTATAATTATATTATATTTCATCACTGAAAATAGATGCCTTTTGCTTTGAGGCTGTGACCACCTTATTTTTCTGTCCAACACAAATCTTCATTGGTTTCCTGTGAGGTGTTTTGGATCCCCATCTCTTGCTATGAACTGGCAAAACAGCAGAATCCCCTTGACAATCTTGATTTCTCAAGGGAAATGAGAGAACACTATACACCATCCAAGATATTAAAATATTGTCAAGGCCCAACGCGGCTGAATACTCTGAGGAGATGGCCTGTGAGGTGCCGCCTTTCAACTTTTCCCCCTTAGTATGGTGGTCAGTAACATGCGGGAGACTGCGGAGGGGGTCATTTTTTTAATTGGGAACTGATGTGCTTTTACTCAATTCGGGAACCTCACAAGCCAAATTTGTAGTATTTTGCACGAATTGCAAGAGATGTTTACAAGTGGACGGTTGAAGTGGAAGCTCCTATTGAGTTTGCTAGAGAATGATTTGCCAAGCCTTCGATAGCTCGTCGCTGATTCAAATCCGGCTCAAAGGACTTTTGCCAAATGCACATTTTATTGAATACTTGGAAAGTAAAATACTTGGAAAGTAAAATAACAGACAATTTATAATTATATTATATTTCATCACTGAAAATAGATGCCTTTTGCTTTGAGGCTGTGGCCACATTATTTTTCTGTCCCACACCAATCTTCGTTGTTTTCCTGTGAGGTATTTTGGATCCCCATCTCTTGCTATGAACTGACAAAACAGCAGAATCCCCTTGACAATCTTGATTTCTCAAGGGAAATGGGAGAACACTATACACCATCCAAGATATTAAAATATTGTCAAGGCCGAACACTGATGAATACTCTGAGGAGATGGCCTGTGAGGCGCCGCCTTTCAATTTTCCTCCTTTGTATGGTGGTCAGTAACATGCGGGAGACTGCGGAGGGGGTCATTTTTTAAATTGTGAACTGATGTGCTTTTACTCAATTCGGGAACGTCACAAGCCAAATTTGTAGTATTTTGCACGAATTGCAAGAGATGTTTACAAGTCGACGGTTGAAGTGGAAGCTCGTATTGAGTTTGCTAGAGAACGATTTGCCAAGCCTTCGATAGCTCAGTTGGTAGAGCGGAGGACTATAGTGGTAAAACAGGCATCGTTAGGTCGCTGGTTCAAATCCGGCTCGAAGGACTTTTGCCAAATGCACATTTTATTGAATACTTGGAAAGTAAAATACTTGGAAAGTAAAATAACAGACAATTTATAATTATATTATATTTCATCACTGAAAATAGATGCCTTTTGCTTTGAGGCTGTGGCCACGTTATTTTTCTGTCCGACACCAATCTTCGTTGTTTTCCTGTGAGGTATTTTGGATCCCCATCTCTTGCTATCAACTGACAAAACAGCAGAATCCCCTTGACAATCTTGATTTCTCAAGGGAAATGGGAGAACACTATACACCATCCAAGATATTAAAATATTGTCAAGGCCGAACACTGATGAATACTCTGAAGAGATGGCCTGTGAGGCGCCGCCTTTCAACTTTTCCTCCTTTGTATGGTGGTCAGTAACATGCGGGAGACTGCGGAGGGGGTCATTTTTTAAATTGTGAACTGATGTGCTTTTACTCAATTCGGGAACCTCACAAGCCAAATTTGTAGTATTTTGCACGAATTGCAAGAGATGTTTGAATGTCGACGGTTGAAGTGGAAGCTCGTATTGAGCTTGCTAGAGACTGATTTGCCAAGCCTTCGATAGCTCAGTTGGTAGAGCGGAGGACTGTAGTGGTAAAACAGGCATCCTTAGGTCGCTGGTTCAAATCCGGCTCGAAGGACCTTTGCCAAATGCACATTTTATTGAATACTTGGAAAGTAAAATACTTGGAAAGTAAAATAACAGACAATTTATAATTATATTATATTTCATCACTGAAAATAGATGCCTTTTGCTTTGAGGCTGTGACCACGTTATTTTTCTGTCCAACACGAATCTTCATTGGTTTCCTGTGAGGTGTTTTGGATCCCCATCTCTTGCTATGAACTGGCAAAACAGCAGAATCCCCTTGACAATCTTGATTTCTCAAGAGAAATGAGAGAACACTATACACCATCCAAGATATTAAAATATTGTCAAGGCCCAACGCGGCTGAATACTCTGAGGAGATGGCCTGTGAGGTGCCGCCTTTCAACTTTTCCCCCTGAGTATGGTGGTCAGTAACATGCGGGCGACTGCGGAGGGGGTCATTTTTTTAATTGGGAACTGATGTGCTTTTACTCAATTCCGGAACCTCACAAGCCAAATTTGTAGTATTTTGCACGAATTGCAAGAGATGTTTACAAGTCGACGGTTGAAGTGGAAGCTCGTATTGAGTTTGCTAGAGTTGATGTGCCAAGCCTTCGATAGCTCAGTTGGTAGAGCGGAGGACTGTAGTGGTAAAACAGGCATCCTTAGGTCACTGGTTCAAATCCGGCTCGAAGGACTTTTGCCAAATGCACATTTTATTGAATACTTGGAAAGTAAAATACTTGGAAAGTAAAATAACAGACAATTTATAATTATATTATATTTCATCACTGAAAATAGATGCCTTTTGCTTTGAGGCTGTGACCACGTTATTTTTCTGTCCAACACGAATCTTCATTTGTTTCCTGTGAGGTGTTTTGGATCCCCATCTCTTGCTATGAACTGGCAAAACAGCAGAATCCCCTTGACAATCTTGATTTCTCAAGAGAAATGAGAGAACACTATACACCATCCAAGATATTAAAATATTGTCAAGGCCCAACGTGGCTGAATACTCTGAGGAGATGGCCTGTGAGGTGCCGCCTTTCAACTTTTCCCCCTTAGTATGGTGGTCAGTAACATGCGGGCGACTGCGGAGGGGGTCATTTTTTTAATTGGGAACTGATGTGCTTTTACTCAATTCGGGAACCTCACAAGCCAAATTTGTAGTATTTTGCACGAATTGCAAGAGATGTTTACAAGTCGACGGTTGAAGTGGAAGCTCGTATTGAGTTTGCTAGAGTTGATATGCCAAGCCTTCGATAGCTCAGTTGGTAGAGCGGAGGACTATAGTGGTAAAACAGGCATCCTTAGGTCGCTGGTTCAAATCCGGCTCGAAGGACTTTTGCCAAATGCACATTTTATTGAATACTTGGAAAGTAAAATACTTGGAAAGTAAAATAACAGACAATTTATAATTATATTATATTTCATCACTGAAAATAGATGCCTTTTGCTTTGAGGCTGTGGCCACGTTATTTTTCTGTCCGACACCAATCTTCGTTGTTTTCCTGTGAGGTATTTTGGATCCCCATCTCTTGCTATGAACTGACAAAACAGCAGAATCCCCTTGACAATCTTGATTTCTCAAGGGAAATGGGAGAACACTATACACCATCCAAGATATTAAAATATTGTCAAGGCCGAACACTGATGAATACTCTGAGGAGATGGCCTGTGAGGCGCCGCCTTTCAACTTTTCCTCCTTTGTATGGTGGTCAGTAACATGCGGGAGACTGCGGAGGGGGTCATTTTTTAAATTGTGAACTGATGTGCTTTTACTCAATTCGGGAACCTCACAAGCCAAATTTGTAGTATTTTGCACGAATTGCAAGAGATGTTTGAATGTCGACGGTTGAAGTGGAAGCTCGTATTGAGCTTGCTAGAGACTGATTTGCCAAGCCTTCGATAGCTCAGTTGGTAGAGCGGAAAACAGGCATCCTTAGGTCGCTGGTTCAAATCCGGCTCGAACGACTTTTGCCAAATGCACATTTTATTGAATACTTGGAAAGTAAAATACTTGGAAAGTAAAATAACAGACAATTTATAATTATATTATATTTCATCACTGAAAATAGATGCCTTTTGCTTTGAGGCTGTGACCACGTTATTTTTCTGTCCAACACGAATCTTCATTGGTTTCCTGTGAGGTGTTTTGGATCCCCATCTCTTGCTATGAACTGGCAAAACAGCAGAATCCCCTTGACAATCTTGATTTCTCAAGAGAAATGAGAGAACACTATACACCATCCAAGATATTAAAATATTGTCAAGGCCCAACGCGGCTGAATACTCTGAGGAGATGGCCTGTGAGGTGCCGCCTTTCAACTTTTCCCCCTGAGTATGGTGGTCAGTAACATGCGGGCGACTGCGGAGGGGGTCATTTTTTTAATTGTGAACTGATGTGCTTTTACTCAATTCGGGAACCTCACAAGCCAAATTTGTAGTATTTTGCACGAATTGCAAGAGATGTTTGAATGTCGACGGTTGAAGTGGAAGCTCGTATTGAGCTTGCTAGAGACTGATTTGCCAAGCCTTTGATAGCTCATTTGGTAGAGCGGAGGACTATAGTGGTAAAACAGGCATCCTTAGGTCGCTGGTTCAAATCTGGCTCGAAGGACTTTTGCCAAATGCACATTTTATTGAATACTTGGAAAGTAAAATACTTGGAAAGTAAAATAACAGACAATTTATAATTATATTATATTTCATCACTGAAAATAGATGCCTTTTGCTTTGAGGCTGTGACCACCTTATTTTTCTGTCCAACACAAATCTTCATTGGTTTCCTGTGAGGTGTTTTGGATCCCCATCTCTTGCTATGAACTGGCAAAACAGCAGAATCCCCTTGACAATCTTGATTTCTCAAGGGAAATGAGAGAACACTATACACCATCCAAGATATTAAAATATTGTCAAGGCCCAACGCGGCTGAATACTCTGAGGAGATGGCCTGTGAGGTGCCGCCTTTCAACTTTTCCCCTTAGTATGGTGGTCAGTAACATGCGGGAGACTGCGGAGGGGGTCATTTTTTTAATTGGGAACTGATGTGCTTTTACTCAATTCGGGAACCTCACAAGCCAAATTTGTAGTATTTTGCACGAATTGCAAGAGATGTTTACAAGTGGACGGTTGAAGTGGAAGCTCCTATTGAGTTTGCTAGAGAATGATTTGCCAAGCCTTCGATAGCTCGTCGCTGATTCAAATCCGGCTCAAAGGACTTTTGCCAAATGCACATTTTATTGAATACTTGGAAAGTAAAATACTTGGAAAGTAAAATAACAGACAATTTATAATTATATTATATTTCATCACTGAAAATAGATGCCTTTTGCTTTGAGGCTGTGGCCACTTTATTTTTCTGTCCCACACCAATCTTCGTTGTTTTCCTGTGAGGTATTTTGGATCCCCATCTCTTGCTATGAACTGACAAAACAGCAGAATCCCCTTGACAATCTTGATTTCTCAAGGGAAATGGGAGAACACTATACACCATCCAAGATATTAAAATATTGTCAAGGCCGAACACTGATGAATACTCTGAGGAGATGGCCTGTGAGGCGCCGCCTTTCAACTTTTCCTCCTTTGTATGGTGGTCAGTAACATGCGGGAGACTGCGGAGGGGGTCATTTTTTAAATTGTGAACTGATGTGCTTTTACTCAATTCGGGAACGTCACAAGCCAAATTTGTAGTATTTTGCACGAATTGCAAGAGATGTTTACAAGTCGACGGTTGAAGTGGAAGCTCGTATTGAGTTTGCTAGAGAACGATTTGCCAAGCCTTTGATAGCTCAGTTGGTAGAGCGGAGGACTATAGTGGTAAAACAGGCATCGTTAGGTCGCTGGTTCAAATCCGGCTCGAAGGACTTTTGCCAAATGCACATTTTATTGAATACTTGGAAAGTAAAATACTTGGAAAGTAAAATAACAGACAATTTATAATTATATTATATTTCATCACTGAAAATAGATGCCTTTTGCTTTGAGGCTGTGGCCACGTTATTTTTCTGTCCGACACCAATCTTCGTTGTTTTCCTGTGAGGTATTTTGGATCCCCATCTCTTGCTATCAACTGACAAAACAGCAGAATCCCCTTGACAATCTTGATTTCTCAAGGGAAATGGGAGAACACTATACACCATCCAAGATATTAAAATATTGTCAAGGCCGAACACTGATGAATACTCTGAAGAGATGGCCTGTGAGGCGCCGCCTTTCAACTTTTCCTCCTTTGTATGGTGGTCAGTAACATGCGGGAGACTGCGGAGGGGGTCATTTTTTAAATTGTGAACTGATGTGCTTTTACTCAATTCGGGAACCTCACAAGCCAAATTTGTAGTATTTTGCACGAATTGCAAGAGATGTTTGAATGTCGACGGTTGAAGTGGAAGCTCGTATTGAGCTTGCTAGAGACTGATTTGCCAAGCCTTCGATAGCTCAGTTGGTAGAGCGGAGGACTGTAGTGGTAAAACAGGCATCCTTAGGTCGCTGGTTCAAATCCGGCTCGAAGGACCTTTGCCAAATGCACATTTTATTGAATACTTGGAAAGTAAAATACTTGGAAAGTAAAATAACAGACAATTTATAATTATATTATATTTCATCACTGAAAATAGATGCCTTTTGCTTTGAGGCTGTGACCACGTTATTTTTCTGTCCAACACGAATCTTCATTGGTTTCCTGTGAGGTGTTTTGGATCCCCATCTCTTGCTATGAACTGGCAAAACAGCAGAATCCCCTTGACAATCTTGATTTCTCAAGAGAAATGAGAGAACACTATACACCATCCAAGATATTAAAATATTGTCAAGGCCCAACGCGGCTGAATACTCTGAGGAGATGGCCTGTGAGGTGCCGCCTTTCAACTTTTCCCCCTGAGTATGGTGGTCAGTAACATGCGGGCGACTGCGGAGGGGGTCATTTTTTTAATTGGGAACTGATGTGCTTTTACTCAATTCCGGAACCTCACAAGCCAAATTTGTAGTATTTTGCACGAATTGCAAGAGATGTTTACAAGTCGACGGTTGAAGTGGAAGCTCGTATTGAGTTTGCTAGAGTTGATGTGCCAAGCCTTCGATAGCTCAGTTGGTAGAGCGGAGGACTGTAGTGGTAAAACAGGCATCCTTAGGTCACTGGTTCAAATCCGGCTCGAAGGACTTTTGCCAAATGCACATTTTATTGAATACTTGGAAAGTAAAATACTTGGAAAGTAAAATAACAGACAATTTATAATTATATTATATTTCATCACTGAAAATAGATGCCTTTTGCTTTGAGGCTGTGACCACGTTATTTTTCTGTCCAACACGAATCTTCATTGGTTTCCTGTGAGGTGTTTTGGATCCCCATCTCTTGCTATGAACTGGCAAAACAGCAGAATCCCCTTGACAATCTTGATTTCTCAAGAGAAATGAGAGAACACTATACACCATCCAAGATATTAAAATATTGTCAAGGCCCAACGTGGCTGAATACTCTGAGGAGATGGCCTGTGAGGTGCCGCCTTTCAACTTTTCCCCCTTAGTATGGTGGTCAGTAACATGCGGGCGACTGCGGAGGGGGTCATTTTTTTAATTGGGAACTGATGTGCTTTTACTCAATTCGGGAACCTCACAAGCCAAATTTGTAGTATTTTGCACGAATTGCAAGAGATGTTTACAAGTCGACGGTTGAAGTGGAAGCTCGTATTGAGTTTGCTAGAGTTGATATGCCAAGCCTTCGATAGCTCAGTTGGTAGAGCGGAGGACTATAGTGGTAAAACAGGCATCCTTAGGTCGCTGGTTCAAATCCGGCTCGAAGGACTTTTGCCAAATGCACATTTTATTGAATACTTGGAAAGTAAAATACTTGGAAAGTAAAATAACAGACAATTTATAATTATATTATATTTCATCACTGAAAATAGATGCCTTTTGCTTTGAGGCTGTGGCCACGTTATTTTTCTGTCCGACACCAATCTTCGTTGTTTTCCTGTGAGGTATTTTGGATCCCCATCTCTTGCTATGAACTGACAAAACAGCAGAATCCCCTTGACAATCTTGATTTCTCAAGGGAAATGGGAGAACACTATACACCATCCAAGATATTAAAATATTGTCAAGGCCGAACACTGATGAATACTCTGAGGAGATGGCCTGTGAGGCGCCGCCTTTCAACTTTTCCTCCTTTGTATGGTGGTCAGTAACATGCGGGAGACTGCGGAGGGGGTCATTTTTTAAATTGTGAACTGATGTGCTTTTACTCAATTCGGGAACCTCACAAGCCAAATTTGTAGTATTTTGCACGAATTGCAAGAGATGTTTGAATGTCGACGGTTGAAGTGGAAGCTCGTATTGAGCTTGCTAGAGACTGATTTGCCAAGCCTTCGATAGCTCAGTTGGTAGAGCGGAAAACAGGCATCCTTAGGTCGCTGGTTCAAATCCGGCTCGAACGACTTTTGCCAAATGCACATTTTATTGAATACTTGGAAAGTAAAATACTTGGAAAGTAAAATAACAGACAATTTATAATTATATTATATTTCATCACTGAAAATAGATGCCTTTTGCTTTGAGGCTGTGACCACGTTATTTTTCTGTCCAACACGAATCTTCATTGGTTTCCTGTGAGGTGTTTTGGATCCCCATCTCTTGCTATGAACTGGCAAAACAGCAGAATCCCCTTGACAATCTTGATTTCTCAAGAGAAATGAGAGAACACTATACACCATCCAAGATATTAAAATATTGTCAAGGCCCAACGCGGCTGAATACTCTGAGGAGATGGCCTGTGAGGTGCCGCCTTTCAACTTTTCCCCCTGAGTATGGTGGTCAGTAACATGCGGGCGACTGCGGAGGGGGTCATTTTTTTAATTGTGAACTGATGTGCTTTTACTCAATTCGGGAACCTCACAAGCCAAATTTGTAGTATTTTGCACGAATTGCAAGAGATGTTTGAATGTCGACGGTTGAAGTGGAAGCTCGTATTGAGCTTGCTAGAGACTGATTTGCCAAGCCTTTGATAGCTCATTTGGTAGAGCGGAGGACTATAGTGGTAAAACAGGCATCCTTAGGTCGCTGGTTCAAATCCGGCTCGAAGGACTTTTGCCAAATGCACATTTTATTGAATACTTGGAAAGTAAAATACTTGGAAAGTAAAATAACAGACAATTTATAATTATATTATATTTCATCACTGAAAATAGATGCCTTTTGCTTTGAGGCTGTGACCACCTTATTTTTCTGTCCAACACAAATCTTCATTGGTTTCCTGTGAGGTGTTTTGGATCCCCATCTCTTGCTATGAACTGGCAAAACAGCAGAATCCCCTTGACAATCTTGATTTCTCAAGGGAAATGAGAGAACACTATACACCATCCAAGATATTAAAATATTGTCAAGGCCCAACGCGGCTGAATACTCTGAGGAGATGGCCTGTGAGGTGCCGCCTTTCAACTTTTCCCCTTAGTATGGTGGTCAGTAACATGCGGGAGACTGCGGAGGGGGTCATTTTTTTAATTGGGAACTGATGTGCTTTTACTCAATTCGGGAACCTCACAAGCCAAATTTGTAGTATTTTGCACGAATTGCAAGAGATGTTTACAAGTGGACGGTTGAAGTGGAAGCTCCTATTGAGTTTGCTAGAGAATGATTTGCCAAGCCTTCGATAGCTCGTCGCTGATTCAAATCCGGCTCAAAGGACTTTTGCCAAATGCACATTTTATTGAATACTTGGAAAGTAAAATACTTGGAAAGTAAAATAACAGACAATTTATAATTATATTATATTTCATCACTGAAAATAGATGCCTTTTGCTTTGAGGCTGTGGCCACATTATTTTTCTGTCCCACACCAATCTTCGTTGTTTTCCTGTGAGGTATTTTGGATCCCCATCTCTTGCTATGAACTGACAAAACAGCAGAATCCCCTTGACAATCTTGATTTCTCAAGGGAAATGGGAGAACACTATACACCATCCAAGATATTAAAATATTGTCAAGGCCGAACACTGATGAATACTCTGAGGAGATGGCCTGTGAGGCGCCGCCTTTCAACTTTTCCTCCTTTGTATGGTGGTCAGTAACATGCGGGAGACTGCGGAGGGGGTCATTTTTTAAATTGTGAACTGATGTGCTTTTACTCAATTCGGGAACGTCACAAGCCAAATTTGTAGTATTTTGCACGAATTGCAAGAGATGTTTACAAGTCGACGGTTGAAGTGGAAGCTCGTATTGAGTTTGCTAGAGAACGATTTGCCAAGCCTTCGATAGCTCAGTTGGTAGAGCGGAGGACTATAGTGGTAAAACAGGCATCGTTAGGTCGCTGGTTCAAATCCGGCTCGAAGGACTTTTGCCAAATGCACATTTTATTGAATACTTGGAAAGTAAAATACTTGGAAAGTAAAATAACAGACAATTTATAATTATATTATATTTCATCACTGAAAATAGATGCCTTTTGCTTTGAGGCTGTGGCCACGTTATTTTTCTGTCCGACACCAATCTTCGTTGTTTTCCTGTGAGGTATTTTGGATCCCCATCTCTTGCTATCAACTGACAAAACAGCAGAATCCCCTTGACAATCTTGATTTCTCAAGGGAAATGGGAGAACACTATACACCATCCAAGATATTAAAATATTGTCAAGGCCGAACACTGATGAATACTCTGAAGAGATGGCCTGTGAGGCGCCGCCTTTCAACTTTTCCTCCTTTGTATGGTGGTCAGTAACATGCGGGAGACTGCGGAGGGGGTCATTTTTTAAATTGTGAACTGATGTGCTTTTACTCAATTCGGGAACCTCACAAGCCAAATTTGTAGTATTTTGCACGAATTGCAAGAGATGTTTGAATGTCGACGGTTGAAGTGGAAGCTCGTATTGAGCTTGCTAGAGACTGATTTGCCAAGCCTTCGATAGCTCAGTTGGTAGAGCGGAGGACTGTAGTGGTAAAACAGGCATCCTTAGGTCGCTGGTTCAAATCCGGCTCGAAGGACTTTTGCCAAATGCACATTTTATTGAATACTTGGAAAGTAAAATACTTGGAAAGTAAAATAACAGACAATTTATAATTATATTATATTTCATCACTGAAAATAGATGCCTTTTGCTTTGAGGCTGTGACCACGTTATTTTTCTGTCCAACACGAATCTTCATTGGTTTCCTGTGAGGTGTTTTGGATCCCCATCTCTTGCTATGAACTGGCAAAACAGCAGAATCCCCTTGACAATCTTGATTTCTCAAGAGAAATGAGAGAACACTATACACCATCCAAGATATTAAAATATTGTCAAGGCCCAACGCGGCTGAATACTCTGAGGAGATGGCCTGTGAGGTGCCGCCTTTCAACTTTTCCCCCTGAGTATGGTGGTCAGTAACATGCGGGCGACTGCGGAGGGGGTCATTTTTTTAATTGGGAACTGATGTGCTTTTACTCAATTCCGGAACCTCACAAGCCAAATTTGTAGTATTTTGCACGAATTGCAAGAGATGTTTACAAGTCGACGGTTGAAGTGGAAGCTCGTATTGAGTTTGCTAGAGTTGATGTGCCAAGCCTTCGATAGCTCAGTTGGTAGAGCGGAGGACTGTAGTGGTAAAACAGGCATCCTTAGGTCACTGGTTCAAATCCGGCTCGAAGGACTTTTGCCAAATGCACATTTTATTGAATACTTGGAAAGTAAAATACTTGGAAAGTAAAATAACAGACAATTTATAATTATATTATATTTCATCACTGAAAATAGATGCCTTTTGCTTTGAGGCTGTGACCACGTTATTTTTCTGTCCAACACGAATCTTCATTGGTTTCCTGTGAGGTGTTTTGGATCCCCATCTCTTGCTATGAACTGGCAAAACAGCAGAATCCCCTTGACAATCTTGATTTCTCAAGAGAAATGAGAGAACACTATACACCATCCAAGATATTAAAATATTGTCAAGGCCCAACGTGGCTGAATACTCTGAGGAGATGGCCTGTGAGGTGCCGCCTTTCAACTTTTCCCCCTTAGTATGGTGGTCAGTAACATGCGGGCGACTGCGGAGGGGGTCATTTTTTTAATTGGGAACTGATGTGCTTTTACTCAATTCGGGAACCTCACAAGCCAAATTTGTAGTATTTTGCACGAATTGCAAGAGATGTTTACAAGTCGACGGTTGAAGTGGAAGCTCGTATTGAGTTTGCTAGAGAATGATTTGCCAAGCCTTCGAAAGCTCAGTTGGTAGAGCGGAGGACTGTAGTGGTAAAACAGGCATCCTTAGGTCGCTGGTTCAAATCCGGCTCGAAGGACTTTTGCCAAATGCAAATTTTATTGAATACTTGGAAAGTAAAATACTTGGAAAGTAAAATAACAGACAATTTATAATTATATTATATTTCATCACTGAAAATAGATGCCTTTTGCTTTGAGGCTGTGGCCACGTTATTTTTCTGTCCGACACCAATCTTCGTTGGTTTCCTGTGAGGTATTTTGGATCCCCATCTCTTGCTATGAACTGACAAAACAGCAGAATCCCCTTGACAATCTTGATTTCTCAAGGGAAATGAGAGAACACTATACACCATCCAAGATATTAAAATATTGTCAAGGCCCAACGCGGCTGAATACTCTGAGGAGATGGCCTGTGAGGTGCCGCCTTTCAACTTTTCCCCCTTAGTATGGTGGTCAGTAACATGCGGGAGACTGCGGAGGGGGTCATTTTTTTAATTGGGAACTGATGTGCTTTTACTCAATTCGGGAACCTCACAAGCCAAATTTGTAGTATTTTGCACGAATTGCAAGAGATGTTTACAAGTCGACGGTTGAAGTGGAAGCTCGTATTGAGTTTGCTAGAGTTGATATGCCAAGCCTTCGATAGCTCAGTTGGTAGAGGGGAAGACTGTAGAGTAAAACAGGCATCCTTAGGTCGCTGGTTCAAATCCGGCTCGAAGGACTCTTGCCAAATGCACATTTTATTGAATACTTGGAAAGTAAAATACTTGGAAAGTAAAATAACAGACAATTTATAATTGTATTATATTTCATCACTGAAAATAGATGCCTTTTGCTTTGAGGCTGTGGCCACGTTATTTTTCTGTCCAACACGAATCTTCATTGGTTTCCTGTCAGGTGTTTTGGATCCCCATCTCTTGCTATGAACTGGCAAAACAGCAGAATCCCCTTGACAATCTTGATTTCTCAAGGGAAATGAGAGAACACTATACACCATCCAAGATATTAAAATATTGTCAAGGCCCAACACGGCTGAATACTCTGAGGAGATGGCCTGTGAGGCGCCGCCTTTCAACTTTTCCCCCTTAGTATGGTGGTCATAAACATGCGGGAGACTGCGGAGGGGGTCATTTTTTTAATTGGGAACTGATGTGCTTTTACTCAATTCGGGAACCTCACAAGCCAAATTTGTAGTATTTTGCACGAATTGCAAGAGATGTTTACAAGTCGACGGTTGAAGTGGAAACTCGTATTGAGTTTGCTAGAGAATGATTTGCCAAGCCTCCGAAAGCTCAGTTGGTAGAGCAGAGGACTGTAGTGGTAAAACAGGCATCCTTAGGTCGCTGGTTCAAATCCGGCTCGAAGGACTTTTGCCAAATGCAAATTTTATTGAATACTTGGAAAGTAAAATACTTGGAAAATAAAATAACAGACAATTTATAATTATATTATATTTCATCACTGAAAATAGATGCCTTTTGCTTTGAGGCTGTGGCCACGTTATGTTTCTGTCCAACACCAATCTTCATTGGTTTCCTGTGAGGTGTTTCAGATCCCCATCTCTTGCTATGAACTGGCAAAACAGCAGAATCCCCTTGACAATCTTGATTTCTCAAGGGAAATGAGAGAACAGTATACACCATCCAAGATATTAAAATATTGTCAAGGCCCAACACGGCTGAATACTCTGAGGAGATGGCCTGTGAGGCGCCGCCTTTCAACTTTTCCCCCTTAGTATGGTGGTCAGTAACATGCGGGAGACTGCGGAGGGGGTCATTTTTTTCATTGGGAACTGATGTGCTTTTACTCAATTCGGGAACGTCACAAGCCAAATTTGTAGTATTTTGCACGAATTGCAAGAGATGTTTACAAGTCGACGGTTGAAGTGGAAGCTCGTATTGAGTTTGCTAGAGAACGATTTGCCAAGCCTTCGATAGCTCAGTTGGTAGAGCAGAGGACTGTAATGGTAAAACAGGCATCCTTAGGTGGCTGGTTCAAATCCGGCTCGAGGGACTTTTGCCAAATGCACATTTTATTGAATACTTGGAAAGTAAAATACTTGGAAAGTAAAATAACAGACAATTTATAATTATATTATATTTCATCACTGAAAATAGATGCCTTTTGCTTTGAGGCTGTGGCCACGTTATTTTTCTGTCCGACACCAATCTTCGTTGGTTTCCTGTGAGGTATTTTGGATCCCCATCTCTTGCTATGAACTGACAAAACAGCAGAATCCCCTTGACAATCTTGATTTCTCAAGGGAAATGGGAGAACACTATACACCATCCAAGATATTAAAATATTGTCAAGGCCGAACACTGATGAATACTCTGAGGAGATGGCCTGTGAGGCGCCGCCTTTCAACTTTTCCTCCTTTGTATGGTGGTCAGTAACATGCGGGAGACTGCGGAGGGGGTCATTTTTTTAATTGTGAACTGATGTGCTTTTACTCAATTCGGGAACCTCACAAGCCAAATTTGTAGTATTTTGCACGAATTGCAAGAGATGTTTGAATGTCGACGGTTGAAGTGGAAGCTCGTATTGAGCTTGCTAGAGACTGATTTGCCAAGCCTTTGATAGCTCAGTTGGTAGAGCGGAGGACTATAGTGGTAAAACAGGCATCCTTAGGTCGCTGGTTCAAATCTGGCTCGAAGGACTTTTGCCAAATGCACATTTTATTGAATACTTGGAAAGTAAAATACTTGGAAAGTAAAATAACAGACAATTTATAATTATATTATATTTCATCACTGAAAATAGATGCCTTTTGCTTTGAGGCTGTGTCCACCTTATTTTTCTGTCCAACACAAATCTTCATTGGTTTCCTGTGAGGTGTTTTGGATCCCCATCTCTTGCTATGAACTGGCAAAACAGCAGAATCCCCTTGACAATCTTGATTTCTCAAGGGAAATGAGAGAACACTATACACCATCCAAGATATTAAAATATTGTCAAGGCCCAACGCGGCTGAATACTCTGAGGAGATGGCCTGTGAGGTGCCGCCTTTCAACTTTTCCCCCTTAGTATGGTGGTCAGTAACATGCGGGAGACTGCGGAGGGGGTCATTTTTTTAATTGGGAACTGATGTGCTTTTACTCAATTCGGGAACCTCACAAGCCAAATTTGTAGTATTTTGCACGAATTGCAAGAGATGTTTACAAGTCGACGGTTGAAGTGGAAGCTCGTATTGAGTTTGCTAGAGTTGATATGCCAAGCCTTCGATAGCTCAGTTGGTAGGGGGAGGACTGTAGTGGTAAAACAGGCATCCTTAGGTCGCTGGTTCAAATCTGGCTCGAAGGACTCTTGCCAAATTGCACATTTTATTGAATACTTGGAAAGTAAAATACTTGGAAAGTAAAATAACAGACAATTGTAGAGATGTCGCGAGAGCGCCCGCTCTCGCGAGATCTCGAGCGTAACGAAGCCCCGCCCCCGCGCGCTACGCGCGCATTACGGGACGAGCGGAGGACGCAAGAGGAGCGTCTCCCCGGGCTCCTCCGAGCACGGGAAATCAAGAGGACTTGTGAACCACCGGACACTGCACTCGCAGCCCCATATGTTGTTGGCCACGTTGGCCTTTTGTTAGAGCACCACTGCTAGGGTTATTTGTAAGAACCACCCATGTTTATGCAATAAAGCCTGGTTGGACAACCCGCAGCTTCCTGCCTCCTGAGATTCATTATACTACATAAATTGGCGACGAGGACCTCCTGGAACCGCGCAGAAGCATGCAGGGAGCAACACCGCCACCACCCTTTTTACAGACGCCAGGTAGGCCTGCCATTCCCTGGCCACAATGGCAGCCCCTGTTTACAACGTATGTGGAGGCAATGGGGGGAGCAGGATTCACGGCGGCAAGACGCAGAGCCATGCTATTAAACGCCCTTGGGGTAGAAGGACAAAGAATATTCGAGGGCCTGGCGCTGATAGAGGTAGAAGACGACGATGATGATGTGTTCAAGGAGGCTGTCAGAAGAATAGAAAAGAGGTTCGCCAGTAAGGAAAACACAGTGCTCCACAGGATTCGGTTTTATACGCGGAAACAAGAACCGTCTGAACCTGTCGACGATTATATCACGAAATTGAGAGAACTGGCAGCTTTATGCAACTTCGGCACGAATGCAGAAAATCAGATATGCGACATGCTAATAGTCCACACCAACAGCCGGAAAGTTCAAGACAAATACATCATGGAAAAAGAAGTACAGTTAGAGAAAGCAGTGGAAATAGCCAGAGCGGTGGAAGAAACAGCAGGAAGAAGAAAAGAGTTTGCAGGTACCCAAAGTTCCCCTGAGGTACAAGCAGTAGGTTTCCGTCCTAGAAAGGAAAAGTTCATTCCAGATTCAAGAGAAGGGAGAACCAACAAGAAAGAACCCCTCAAGTGCCATAGGTGCACCAGCACAAAGCACCTAGCGTTCGACAGAGAGTGCCCAGCCAGAGACAAAGAATGCACAGTATGCAAGCGCATAGGACATTTCTCAATAGTGTGCAGATGGCGAAATAAGAAAGTCACAAGTCTGACCTCAGAACGCATGGCAGAAAGGGATTCCTCGTCGGAGGAAGAAGGAAGGCCCACCGTAATCATGGTGAACAGTACTAGAGCCAGGAGAGAGAAGCCACACTGCATGATCAAGATCGACGGCAGAGAGACAAGGGTCATGGCAGACTCCGGCTCGGACCTTACCATCCTACCCCTACAAACATACAAAGATATGCTCGGGAAAGAAAAAGTAAAAGTACTCACCACGAAACACAAGCCGACGGTTTTCGGTGGAGCATCAGTTGAACTACTAGGCTACATCAACGCCAAAGTCGAATTTAAAGGGAGGGAAACTTACACCAGAATATACTTCAGCCACGAAGGGCCTCCAGTGCTAGGGTGGGATGACCAAGACAAATTGAAGATCAGACTCGACCCCAGCACAGAAGAGCAAGTCCTATCCATAGGCGTGAGGAGTGAAACCGTAGTCAAGAGCGATTACCCAGCACTGTTCTCGGAGGAGCCGGGCCACATCAAAGGTTTTCTACACAAAATTGTCCTCAAAAGAAATGCCATCCCTGTAAAACACCGAGTGAGGCCAGTACCAGCCACAGCGAGAGACACCCTCAAACAACAATTGGACAAAATGAAGAATGAAGGGGTGATAGAAGAGATTGAAGCGTCCGAATGGCTGAGCCCAGTCGTTCTCATAAAGAAACCACAATCGCAAGAATTAAGAGTATGTATAGACTTGCGCAGCTTAAACTTGGAAGTCGTCACAGACAGTTATCCACTTCCAAGCATAAATGAACTCATACTTTTGATGAAAGAAGCCAATATCTTCTCAAAACTAGATATGCGTAACGCATATCACCAAATCCAGCTCCATGAAGAATCAAAATCTCTCACGGCATTCATCACCCCGTTCGGCACATTTCAATTTACCAAAATGCCCTTCGGATTATCATCAGCTGCCTCAGCGTTTCAGCGCATGATGGATGCCCTCTTTCGAAAAGTCAAAAATGTGGTCTACTTCCAAGATGACATATTGGTGTATGCAGGTGATAAACCGACACACGATGCCACTCTCAAACTAGTGCTCAACAAGTTACAAGAAGCGGGAGTCCGCCTACGATACGAGAAATGTTCTTTTGGAGTAAAAGAAGTCGAGTACCTGGGATACAAAATTTCAGAAAAGGGCATCAGCCCCAAACAGAACCTTATGCAAGCCATCATCAAAGCACCCAATCCCACCAACAAGGAAGAGGTGAGATCATTCTTAGGCTTAGCAGAATATTACGCAAAATTCATACCCAAATTTTCTGAGACCACGTCACCTCTACGGGATCTTCTCAAGAAAGGGTCCGAATTCCTGTGGCAGGAACCCCAAAAGGCGGCAATAGACACCATAAAACAGCACATTATGGAAGCCCCGTGCCTTCAACCGTTCAATCCCAAGTGGGAAACAGTCATCACCACTGATGCCAGTGCGTATGGACTGGGAGCAGTACTTACGCAGAGGAGGGGTGACACCGAGCATGTGGTGGCCTTTGCATCGAAGGCGCTATCTGAAGCAGAGCAGAACTACTCCACCATCGAAAAAGAGATGCTAGCATGTGCATGGGCAGTGGAGCACTTCAGGACTTATGTGTGGGGCACCAAGTTCAAGCTGGTGACAGATCACAAACCACTCATCCATATGCTCAGTCCCGGAGGCACCAAAGCTTCCACTCCCAGACTAGCTCGTATTGCCGCGAAATTACAAGAATATACATTCGAAATCCACCACATATCTGGCTGGAAAAACTCGCAGGCTGACTGCATGTCGAGATTACCGGAAAACAAAGAAAAGGCTGCCCCGTTTCTACAAGGGGAGTGCATTGTTGCTTCCATCTCGGACATAAGAATGCCAGAATATCTGGAACTCAGTGAAAAGCACTGGCAAGAAGAAGAAGGGAAAGACCCAACCATGTCCGCCATTCGTAAATGGATCAAAGAAGGCTGGCCAGATGAAAGGGTGCTACCCGAGGGCATGAGGCCATATTGGAAAGTACAAGAAGAGTTGTCCGAAACACAAGGGATAATCATGAAGTCGGATCAAATCGTCCCCCCCACAGGAATGAGACGCACAATTCTATGCAGGGCTCATGCGGGGCATTTGGGAAACACGATGACTCGCCGCAGAGTCAGGGAAGCATATTGGTGGCCATCCATGGACCAGGAGATTCGCTCCATGATAGAGCGATGCCACGAGTGTTTAAACAGCGACAAAAGATTGAAGATTCGCCAAGCACCTCTCATACCCACCGAGATACCGGAAACAGTATAATTATATTATATTTCATCACTGAAAATAGATGCCTTTTGCTTTGAGGCTGTGGCCACGTTATTTTTCTGTCCAACACGAATCTTCATTGGTTTCCTGTCAGGTGTTTTGGATCCCCATCTCTTGCTATGAACTGGCAAAACAGCAGAATCCCCTTGACAATCTTGATTTCTCAAGGGAAATGAGAGAACACTATACACCATCCAAGATATTAAAATATTGTCAAGGCCCAACACGGCTGAATACTCTGAGGAGATGGCCTGTGAGGCGCCGCCTTTCAACTTTTCCCCCTTAGTATAGTGGTCATTAACATGCGGGAGACTGCGGAGGGGGTCATTTTTTTAATTGGGAACTGATGTGCTTTTACTCAATTCGGGAACCTCACAAGCCAAATTTGTAGTATTTTGCACGAATTGCAAGAGATGTTTACAAGTGGACGGTTGAAGTGGAAGCTCGTATTGAGTTTGCTAGAGAATGATTTGCCAAGCCTTCGATAGCTCGTCGCTGATTCAAATCCGGCTCAAAGGACTTTTGCCAAATGCACATTTTATTGAATACTTGGAAAGTAAAATACTTGGAAAGTAAAATAACAGACAATTTATAATTATATTATATTGCATCACTGAAAATAGATGCCTTTTGCTTTGAGGCTGTGGCCACATTATTTTTCTGTCCGACACCAATCTTCGTTGTTTTCCTGTGAGGTATTTTGGATCCCCATCTCTTGCTATGAACTGACAAAACAGCAGAATCCCCTTGACAATCTTGATTTCTCAAGGGAAATGGGAGAACACTATACACCATCCAAGATATTAAAATATTGTCAAGGCCGAACACTGATGAATACTCTGAGGAGATGGCCTGTGAGGCGCCGCCTTTCAACTTTTCCTCCTTTGTATGGTGGTCAGTAACATGCGGGAGACTGCGGAGGGGGTCATTTTTTAAATTGTGAACTGATGTGCTTTTACTCAATTCGGGAACGTCACAAGCCAAATTTGTAGTATTTTGCACGAATTGCAAGAGATGTTTACAAGTCGACGGTTGAAGTGGAAGCTCGTATTGAGTTTGCTAGAGAACGATTTGCCAAGCCTTCGATAGCTCAGTTGGTAGAGCGGAGGACTATAGTGGTAAAACAGGCATCCTTAGGTCGCTGGTTCAAATCTGGCTCGAAGGACTTTTGCCAAATGCACATTTTATTGAATACTTGGAAAGTAAAATACTTGGAAAGTAAAATAACAGACAATTTATAATTATATTATATTTCATCACTGAAAATAGATGCCTTTTGCTTTGAGGCTGTGGCCACGTTATTTTTCTGTCCGACACCAATCTTCGTTGTTTTCCTGTGAGGTATTTTGGATCCCCATCTCTTGCTATGAACTGACAAAACAGCAGAATCCCCTTGACAATCTTGATTTCTCAAGGGAAATGGGAGAACACTATACACCATCCAAGATATTAAAATATTGTCAAGGCCGAACACTGATGAATACTCTGAGGAGATGGCCTGTGAGGCGCCGCCTTTCAACTTTTCCTCCTTTGTATGGTGGTCAGTAACATGCGGGAGACTGCGGAGGGGGTCATTTTTTAAATTGTGAACTGATGTGCTTTTACTCAATTCGGGAACCTCACAAGCCAAATTTGTAGTATTTTGCACGAATTGCAAGAGATGTTTGAATGTCGACGGTTGAAGTGGAAGCTCGTATTGAGCTTGCTAGAGACTGATTTGCCAAGCCTTCGATAGCTCAGTTGGTAGAGCGGAGGACTGTAGTGGTAAAACAGGCATCCTTAGGTCGCTGGTTCAAATCCGGCTCGAAGGACTTTTGCCAAATGCACATTTTATTGAATACTTGGAAAGTAAAATACTTGGAAAGTAAAATAACAGACAATTTATAATTATATTATATTGCATCACTGAAAATAGATGCCTTTTGCTTTGAGGCTGTGGCCACATTATTTTTCTGTCCGACACCAATCTTCGTTGTTTTCCTGTGAGGTATTTTGGATCCCCATCTCTTGCTATGAACTGACAAAACAGCAGAATCCCCTTGACAATCTTGATTTCTCAAGGGAAATGGGAGAACACTATACACCATCCAAGATATTAAAATATTGTCAAGGCCGAACACTGATGAATACTCTGAGGAGATGGCCTGTGAGGCGCCGCCTTTCAACTTTTCCTCCTTTGTATGGTGGTCAGTAACATGCGGGAGACTGCGGAGGGGGTCATTTTTTAAATTGTGAACTGATGTGCTTTTACTCAATTCGGGAACGTCACAAGCCAAATTTGTAGTATTTTGCACGAATTGCAAGAGATGTTTACAAGTCGACCGTTGAAGTGGAAGCTCGTATTGAGTTTGCTAGAGAACGATTTGCCAAGCCTTCGATAGCTCAGTTGGTAGAGCGGAGGACTATAGTGGTAAAACAGGCATCCTTAGGTCGCTGGTTCAAATCCGGCTCGAAGGACTTTTGCCAAATGCACATTTTATTGAATACTTGGAAAGTAAAATACTTGGAAAGTAAAATAACAGACAATTTATAATTATATTATATTTCATCACTGAAAATAGATGCCTTTTGCTTTGAGGCTGTGACCACCTTATTTTTCTGTCCAACACAAATCTTCATTGGTTTCCTGTGAGGTGTTTTGGATCCCCATCTCTTGCTATGAACTGGCAAAACAGCAGAATCCCCTTGACAATCTTGATTTCTCAAGGGAAATGAGAGAACACTATACACCATCCAAGATATTAAAATATTGTCAAGGCCCAACGCGGCTGAATACTCTGAGGAGATGGCCTGTGAGGTGCCGCCTTTCAACTTTTTCCCCTTAGTATAGTGGTCATTAACATGCGGGAGGCTGCGGAGGGGGTCATTTTTTTAATTGGGATCTGATGTGCTTTTACTCAATTCGGGAACCTCACAAGCCAAATTTGTAGTATTTTGCACGAATTGCAAGAGATGTTTACAAGTGGACGGTTGAAGTGGAAGCTCGTATTGAGTTTGCTAGAGAATGATTTGCCAAGCCTTCGATAGCTCGTCGCTGATTCAAATCCGGCTCAAAGGACTTTTGCCAAATGCACATTTTATTGAATACTTGGAAAGTAAAATACTTGGAAAGTAAAATAACAGACAATTTATAATTATATTATATTTCATCACTGAAAATAGATGCCTTTTGCTTTGAGGCTGTGGCCACATTATTTTTCTGTCCGACACCAATCTTCGTTGTTTTCCTGTGAGGTATTTTGGATCCCCATCTCTTGCTATGAACTGACAAAACAGCAGAATCCCCTTGACAATCTTGATTTCTCAAGGGAAATGGGAGAACACTATACACCATCCAAGATATTAAAATATTGTCAAGGCCGAACACTGATGAATACTCTGAGGAGATGGCCTGTGAGGCGCCGCCTTTCAACTTTTCCCCCTTAGTATGGTGGTCAGTAACATGCGGGAGACTGCGGAGGGGGTCATTTTTTTCATTGGGAACTGATGTGCTTTTACTCAATTCGGGAACGTCACAAGCCAAATTTGTAGTATTTTGCACGAATTGCAAGAGATGTTTACAAGTCGACGGTTGAAGTGGAAGCTCGTATTGAGTTTGCTAGAGAACGATTTGCCAAGCCTTCGATAGCTCAGTTGGTAGAGCAGAGGACTGTAATGGTAAAACAGGCATCCTTAGGTGGCTGGTTCAAATCCGGCTCGAGGGACTTTTGCCAAATGCACATTTTATTGAATACTTGGAAAGTAAAATACTTGGAAAGTAAAATAACAGACAATTTATAATTATATTATATTTCATCACTGAAAATAGATGCCTTTTGCTTTGAGGCTGTGGCCACGTTATTTTTCTGTCCGACACCAATCTTCGTTGGTTTCCTGTGAGGTATTATGGATCCCCATCTCTTGCTATGAACTGACAAAACAGCAGAATCCCCTTGACAATCTTGATTTCTCAAGGGAAATGGGAGAACACTATACACCATCCAAGATATTAAAATATTGTCAAGGCCGAACACTGATGAATACTCTGAGGAGATGGCCTGTGAGGCGCCGCCTTTCAACTTTTCCTCCTTTGTATGGTGGTCAGTAACATGCGGGAGACTGCGGAGGGGGTCATTTTTTTAATTGTGAACTGATGTGCTTTTACTCAATTCGGGAACCTCACAAGCCAAATTTGTAGTATTTTGCACGAATTGCAAGAGATGTTTGAATGTCGACGGTTGAAGTGGAAGCTCGTATTGAGCTTGCTAGAAACTGATTTGCCAAGCCTTTGATAGCTCAGTTGGTAGAGCGGAGGACTATAGTGGTAAAACAGGCATCCTTAGGTCGCTGGTTCAAATCTGGCTCGAAGGACTTTTGCCAAATGCACATTTTATTGAATACTTGGAAAGTAAAATACTTGGAAAGTAAAATAACAGACAATTTATAATTATATTATATTTCATCACTGAAAATAGATGCCTTTTGCTTTGAGGCTGTGTCCACCTTATTTTTCTGTCCAACACAAATCTTCATTGGTTTCCTGTGAGGTGTTTTGGATCCCCATCTCTTGCTATGAACTGGCAAAACAGCAGAATCCCCTTGACAATCTTGATTTCTCAAGGGAAATGAGAGAACACTATACACCATCCAAGATATTAAAATATTGTCAAGGCCCAACGCGGCTGAATACTCTGAGGAGATGGCCTGTGAGGTGCCGCCTTTCAACTTTTCCCCCTTAGTATGGTGGTCAGTAACATGCGGGAGACTGCGGAGGGGGTCATTTTTTTAATTGGGAACTGATGTGCTTTTACTCAATTCGGGAACCTCACAAGCCAAATTTGTAGTATTTTGCACGAATTGCAAGAGATGTTTACAAGTCGACGGTTGAAGTGGAAGCTCGTATTGAGTTTGCTAGAGTTGATATGCCAAGCCTTCGATAGCTCAGTTGGTAGAGGGGAGGACTGTAGTGGTAAAACAGGCATCCTTAGGTCGCTGGTTCAAATCCGGCTCGAAGGACTCTTGCCAAATTGCACATTTTATTGAATACTTGGAAAGTAAAATACTTGGAAAGTAAAATAACAGACAATTTATAATTATATTATATTTCATCACTGAAAATAGATGCCTTTTGCTTTGAGGCTGTGGCCACGTTATTTTTCTGTCCAACACGAATCTTCATTGGTTTCCTGTCAGGTGTTTTGGATCCCCATCTCTTGCTATGAACTGGCAAAACAGCAGAATCCCCTTGACAATCTTGATTTCTCAAGGGAAATGAGAGAACACTATACACCATCCAAGATATTAAAATATTGTCAAGGCCCAACACGGCTGAATACTCTGAGGAGATGGCCTGTGAGGCGCCGCCTTTCAACTTTTCCCCCTTAGTATAGTGGTCATTAACATGCGGGAGACTGCGGAGGGGGTCATTTTTTTAATTGGGAACTGATGTGCTTTTACTCAATTCGGGAACCTCACAAGCCAAATTTGTAGTATTTTGCACGAATTGCAAGAGATGTTTACAAGTGGACGGTTGAAGTGGAAGCTCGTATTGAGTTTGCTAGAGAATGATTTGCCAAGCCTTCGATAGCTCGTCGCTGATTCAAATCCGGCTCAAAGGACTTTTGCCAAATGCACATTTTATTGAATACTTGGAAAGTAAAATACTTGGAAAGTAAAATAACAGACAATTTATAATTATATTATATTGCATCACTGAAAATAGATGCCTTTTGCTTTGAGGCTGTGGCCACATTATTTTTCTGTCCGACACCAATCTTCGTTGTTTTCCTGTGAGGTATTTTGGATCCCCATCTCTTGCTATGAACTGACAAAACAGCAGAATCCCCTTGACAATCTTGATTTCTCAAGGGAAATGGGAGAACACTATACACCATCCAAGATATTAAAATATTGTCAAGGCCGAACACTGATGAATACTCTGAGGAGATGGCCTGTGAGGCGCCGCCTTTCAACTTTTCCTCCTTTGTATGGTGGTCAGTAACATGCGGGAGACTGCGGAGGGGGTCATTTTTTAAATTGTGAACTGATGTGCTTTTACTCAATTCGGGAACGTCACAAGCCAAATTTGTAGTATTTTGCACGAATTGCAAGAGATGTTTACAAGTCGACGGTTGAAGTGGAAGCTCGTATTGAGTTTGCTAGAGAACGATTTGCCAAGCCTTCGATAGCTCAGTTGGTAGAGCGGAGGACTATAGTGGTAAAACAGGCATCCTTAGGTCGCTGGTTCAAATCCGGCTCGAAGGACTTTTGCCAAATGCACATTTTATTGAATACTTGGAAAGTAAAATACTTGGAAAGTAAAATAACAGACAATTTATAATTATATTATATTTCATCACTGAAAATAGATGCCTTTTGCTTTGAGGCTGTGGCCACGTTATTTTTCTGTCCGACACCAATCTTCGTTGTTTTCCTGTGAGGTATTTTGGATCCCCATCTCTTGCTATGAACTGACAAAACAGCAGAATCCCCTTGACAATCTTGATTTCTCAAGGGAAATGGGAGAACACTATACACCATCCAAGATATTAAAATATTGTCAAGGCCGAACACTGATGAATACTCTGAGGAGATGGCCTGTGAGGCGCCGCCTTTCAACTTTTCCTCCTTTGTATGGTGGTCAGTAACATGCGGGAGACTGCGGAGGGGGTCATTTTTTAAATTGTGAACTGATGTGCTTTTACTCAATTCGGGAACCTCACAAGCCAAATTTGTAGTATTTTGCACGAATTGCAAGAGATGTTTGAATGTCGACGGTTGAAGTGGAAGCTCGTATTGAGCTTGCTAGAGACTGATTTGCCAAGCCTTCGATAGCTCAGTTGGTAGAGCGGAGGACTGTAGTGGTAAAACAGGCATCCTTAGGTCGCTGGTTCAAATCCGGCTCGAAGGACTTTTGCCAAATGCACATTTTATTGAATACTTGGAAAGTAAAATACTTGGAAAGTAAAATAACAGACAATTTATAATTATATTATATTTCATCACTGAAAATAGATGCCTTTTGCTTTGAGGCTGTGACCACGTTATTTTTCTGTCCAACACGAATCTTCATTGGTTTCCTGTGAGGTGTTTTGGATCCCCATCTCTTGCTATGAACTGGCAAAACAGCAGAATCCCCTTGACAATCTTGATTTCTCAAGAGAAATGAGAGAACACTATACACCATCCAAGATATTAAAATATTGTCAAGGCCCAACGCGGCTGAATACTCTGAGGAGATGGCCTGTGAGGTGCCGCCTTTCAACTTTTCCCCCTGAGTATGGTGGTCAGTAACATGCGGGCGACTGCGGAGGGGGTCATTTTTTTAATTGGGAACTGATGTGCTTTTACTCAATTCGGGAACCTCACAAGCCAAATTTGTAGTATTTTGCACGAATTGCAAGAGATGTTTGAATGTCGACGGTTGAAGTGGAAGCTCGTATTGAGCTTGCTAGAGACTGATTTGCCAAGCCTTTGATAGCTCAGTTGGTAGAGCGGAGGACTATAGTGGTAAAACAGGCATCCTTAGGTCGCTGGTTCAAATCCGGCTCGAAGGACTTTTGCCAAATGCACATTTTATTGAATACTTGGAAAGTAAAATACTTGGAAAGTAAAATAACAGACAATTTATAATTATATTATATTTCATCACTGAAAATAGATGCCTTTTGCTTTGAGGCTGTGACCACCTTATTTTTCTGTCCAACACAAATCTTCATTGGTTTCCTGTGAGGTGTTTTGGATCCCCATCTCTTGCTATGAACTGGCAAAACAGCAGAATCCCCTTGACAATCTTGATTTCTCAAGGGAAATGAGAGAACACTATACACCATCCAAGATATTAAAATATTGTCAAGGCCCAACGCGGCTGAATACTCTGAGGAGATGGCCTGTGAGGTGCCGCCTTTCAACTTTTTCCCCTTAGTATAGTGGTCATTAACATGCGGGAGACTGCGGAGGGGGTCATTTTTTTAATTGGGAACTGATGTGCTTTTACTCAATTCGGGAACCTCACAAGCCAAATTTGTAGTATTTTGCACGAATTGCAAGAGATGTTTACAAGTGGACGGTTGAAGTGGAAGCTCGTATTGAGTTTGCTAGAGAATGATTTGCCAAGCCTTCGATAGCTCGTCGCTGATTCAAATCCGGCTCAAAGGACTTTTGCCAAATGCACATTTTATTGAATACTTGGAAAGTAAAATACTTGGAAAGTAAAATAACAGACAATTTATAATTATATTATATTTCATCACTGAAAATAGATGCCTTTTGCTTTGAGGCTGTGGCCACATTATTTTTCTGTCCGACACCAATCTTCGTTGTTTTCCTGTGAGGTATTTTGGATCCCCATCTCTTGCTATGAACTGACAAAACAGCAGAATCCCCTTGACAATCTTGATTTCTCAAGGGAAATGGGAGAACACTATACACCATCCAAGATA
Source organism: Ambystoma mexicanum (assembly GCF_040938575.1). Taxonomy (NCBI): domain Eukaryota; kingdom Metazoa; phylum Chordata; class Amphibia; order Caudata; family Ambystomatidae; genus Ambystoma; species Ambystoma mexicanum. The sequence goes on along the minus strand of NC_090921.1, from coordinate 1,026,077,751 downwards.
TTAAAATATTGTCAAGGCCGAACACTGATGAATACTCTGAGGAGATGGCCTGTGAGGCGCCGCCTTTCAACTTTTCCTCCTTTGTATGGTGGTCAGTAACATGCGGGAGACTGCGGAGGGGGTCATTTTTTAAATTGTGAACTGATGTGCTTTTACTCAATTCGGGAACGTCACAAGCCAAATTTGTAGTACTTTGCACGAATTGCAAGAGATGTTTACAAGTCGACGGTTGAAGTGGAAGCTCGTATTGAATTTGCTAGAGAACAATTTTCATGCCTTCGATAGCTCAGTTGGTAGAGCGGAGGACTATAGTGGTAAAACAGGCATCCTTAGGTCGCTGGTTCAAATCCGGCTCGAAGGACTTTTGCCAAATGCACATTTTATTGAATACTTGGAAAGTAAAATACTTGGAAAGTAAAATAACAGACAATTTATAATTATATTATATTTCATCACTGAAAATAGATGCCTTTTGCTTTGAGGCTGTGACCACCTTATTTTTCTGTCCAACACAAATCTTCATTGGTTTCCTGTGAGGTGTTTTGGATCCCCATCTCTTGCTATGAACTGGCAAAACAGCAGAATCCCCTTGACAATCTTGATTTCTCAAGGGAAATGAGAGAACACTATACACCATCCAAGATATTAAAATATTGTCAAGGCCCAACGCGGCTGAATACTCTGAGGAGATGGCCTGTGAGGTGCCGCCTTTCAACTTTTCCCCCTTAGTATGGTGGTCAGTAACATGCGGGAGACTGCGGAGGGGGTCATTTTTTTAATTGGGAACTGATGTGCTTTTACTCAATTCGGGAACCTCACAAGCCAAATTTGTAGTATTTTGCACGAATTGCAAGAGATATTTACAAGTCGACGGTTGAAGTGAAAGCTCGTATTGAGTTTGCTAGAGTTGATACGCCAAGCCTTCGATAGCTCAGTTGGTAGAGCGGAGGACTATAGTGGTAAAACAGGCATCCTTAGGTCGCTGGTTCAAATCCGCCTCGAAGGACTTTTGCCAAATGCACATTTTATTGAATACTTGGAAAGTAAAATACTTGGAAAGTAAAATAACAGACAATTTATAATTATATTATATTTCATCACTGAAAATAGATGCCTTTTGCTTTGAGGCTGTGGCCACGTTATTTTTCTGTCCGACACCAATCTTCGTTGTTTTCCTGTGAGGTATTTTGGATCCCCATCTCTTGCTATGAACTGACAAAACAGCAGAATCCCCTTGACAATCTTGATTTCTCAAGGGAAATGAGAGAACACTATACACCATCCAAGATATTAAAATATTGTCAAGGCCCAACGCGGCTGAATACTCTGAGGAGATGGCCTGTGAGGTGCCGCCTTTCAACTTTTCCCCCTTAGTATGGTGGTCAGTAACATGCGGGAGACTGCGGAGGGGGTCATTTTTTTAATTGGGAACTGATGTGCTTTTACTCAATTCGGGAACCTCACAAGCCAAATTTGTAGTATTTTGCACGAATTGCAAGAGATATTTACAAGTCGACGGTTGAAGTGAAAGCTCGTATTGAGTTTGCTAGAGTTGATACGCCAAGCCTTCGATAGCTCAGTTGGTAGAGCGGAGGACTATAGTGGTAAAACAGGCATCCTTAGGTCGCTGGTTCAAATCCGCCTCTAAGGACTTTTGCCAAATGCACATTTTATTGAATACTTGGAAAGTAAAATACTTGGAAAGTAAAATAACAGACAATTTATAATTATATTATATTTCATCACTGAAAATAGATGCCTTTTGCTTTGAGGCTGTGGCCACGTTATTTTTCTGTCCGACACCAATCTTCGTTGTTTTCCTGTGAGGTATTTTGGATCCCCATCTCTTGCTATGAACTGACAAAACAGCAGAATCACCTTGACAATCTTGATTTCTCAAGGGAAATGGGAGAACACTATACACCATCCAAGATATTAAAATATTGTCAAGGCCGAACACTGATGAATACTCTGAGGAGATGGCCTGTGAGGCGCCGCCTTTCAACTTTTCCTCCTTTGTATGGTGGTCAGTAACATGCGGGAGACTGCGGAGGGGGTCATTTTTTAAATTGTGAACTGATGTGCTTTTACTCAATTCGGGAACCTCACAAGCCAAATTTGTAGTATTTTGCACGAATTGCAAGAGATGTTTGAATGTCGACGGTTGAAGTGGAAGCTCGTATTGAGCTTGCTAGAGACTGATTTGCCAAGCCTTCGATAGCTCAGTTGGTAGAGCGGAGGACTGTAGTGGTAAAACAGGCATCCTTAGGTCGCTGGTTCAAATCCGGCTCGAAGGACTTTTGCCAAATGCACATTTTATTGAATACTTGGAAAGTAAAATACTTGGAAAGTAAAATAACAGACAATTTATAATTATATTATATTTCATCACTGAAAATAGATGCCTTTTGCTTTGAGGCTGTGACCACGTTATTTTTCTGTCCAACACGAATCTTCATTGGTTTCCTGTGAGGTGTTTTGGATCCCCATCTCTTGCTATGAACTGGCAAAACAGCAGAATCCCCTTGACAATCTTGATTTCTCAAGAGAAATGAGAGAACACTATACACCATCCAAGATATTAAAATATTGTCAAGGCCCAACGCGGCTGAATACTCTGAGGAGATGGCCTGTGAGGTGCCGCCTTTCAACTTTTCCCCCTGAGTATGGTGGTCAGTAACATGCGGGCGACTGCGGAGGGGGTCATTTTTTTAATTGGGAACTGATGTGCTTTTACTCAATTCGGGAACCTCACAAGCCAAATTTGTAGTATTTTGCACGAATTGCAAGAGATGTTTGAATGTCGACGGTTGAAGTGGAAGCTCGTATTGAGCTTGCTAGAGACTGATTTGCCAAGCCTTTGATAGATCAGTTGGTAGAGCGGAGGACTATAGTGGTAAAACAGGCATCCTTAGGTCGCTGGTTCAAATCCGGCTCGAAGGACTTTTGCCAAATGCACATTTTATTGAATACTTGGAAAGTAAAATACTTGGAAAGTAAAATAACAGACAATTTATAATTATATTATATTTCATCACTGAAAATAGATGCCTTTTGCTTTGAGGCTGTGACCACCTTATTTTTCTGTCCAACACAAATCTTCATTGGTTTCCTGTGAGGTGTTTTGGATCCCCATCTCTTGCTATGAACTGGCAAAACAGCAGAATCCCCTTGACAATCTTGATTTCTCAAGGGAAATGAGAGAACACTATACACCATCCAAGATATTAAAATATTGTCAAGGCCCAACACGGCTGAATACTCTGAGGAGATGGCCTGTGAGGCGCCGCCTTTCAACTTTTCCCCCTTAGTATAGTGGTCATTAACATGCGGGAGACTGCGGAGGGGGTCATTTTTTTAATTGGGAACTGATGTGCTTTTACTCAATTCGGGAACCTCACAAGCCAAATTTGTAGTATTTTGCACGAATTGCAAGAGATGTTTACAAGTGGACGGTTGAAGTGGAAGCTCGTATTGAGTTTGCTAGAGAATGATTTGCCAAGCCTTCGATAGCTCGTCGCTGATTCAAATCCGGCTCAAAGGACTTTTGCCAAATGCACATTTTATTGAATACTTGGAAAGTAAAATACTTGGAAAGTAAAATAACAGACAATTTATAATTATATTATATTTCATCACTGAAAATAGATGCCTTTTGCTTTGAGGCTGTGGCCACATTATTTTTCTGTCCGACACCAATCTTCGTTGTTTTCCTGTGAGGTATTTTGGATCCCCATCTCTTGCTATGAACTGACAAAACAGCAGAATCCCCTTGACAATCTTGATTTCTCAAGGGAAATGGGAGAACACTATACACCATCCAAGATATTAAAATATTGTCAAGGCCGAACACTGATGAATACTCTGAGGAGATGGCCTGTGAGGCGCCGCCTTTCAACTTTTCCTCCTTTGTATGGTGGTCAGTAACATGCGGGAGACTGCGGAGGGGGTCATTTTTTAAATTGTGAACTGATGTGCTTTTACTCAATTCGGGAACGTCACAAGCCAAATTTGTAGTATTTTGCACGAATTGCAAGAGATGTTTACAAGTCGACGGTTGAAGTGGAAGCTCGTATTGAGTTTGCTAGAGAACAATTTGCCAAGCCTTCGATAGCTCAGTTGGTAGAGCGGAGGATTATAGTGGTAAAACAGGCATCCTTAGGTCGCTGCTTCAAATCCGGCTCGAAGGACTTTTGCCAAATGCACATTTTATTGAATACTTGGAAAGTAAAATACTTGGAAAGTAAAATAACAGACAATTTATAATTATATTATATTTCATCACTGAAAATAGATGCCTTTTGCTTTGAGGCTGTGGCCACGTTATTTTTCTGTCCGACACCAATCTTCGTTGTTTTCCTGTGAGGTATTTTGGATCCCCATCTCTTGCTATGAACTGACAAAACAGCAGAATCCCCTTGACAATCTTGATTTCTCAAGGGAAATGGGAGAACACTATACACCATCCAAGATATTAAAATATTGTCAAGGCCGAACACTGATGAATACTCTGAGGAGATGGCCTGTGAGGCGCCGCCTTTCAACTTTTCCTCCTTTGTATGGTGGTCAGTAACATGCGGGAGACTGCGGAGGGGGTCATTTTTTAAATTGTGAACTGATGTGCTTTTACTCAATTCGGGAACCTCACAAGCCAAATTTGTAGTATTTTGCACGAATTGCAAGAGATGTTTGAATGTCGACGGTTGAAGTGGAAGCTCGTATTGAGCTTGCTAGAGACTGATTTGCCAAGCCTTCGATAGCTCAGTTGGTAGAGCGGAGGACTGTAGTGGTAAAACAGGCATCCTTAGGTCGCTGGTTCAAATCCGGCTCGAAGGACTTTTGCCAAATGCACATTTTATTGAATACTTGGAAAGTAAAATACTTGGAAAGTAAAATAACAGACAATTTATAATTATATTATATTTCATCACTGAAAATAGATGCCTTTTGCTTTGAGGCTGTGACCACGTTATTTTTCTGTCCAACACGAATCTTCATTGGTTTCCTGTGAGGTGTTTTGGATCCCCATCTCTTGCTATGAACTGGCAAAACAGCAGAATCCCCTTGACAATCTTGATTTCTCAAGAGAAATGAGAGAACACTATACACCATCCAAGATATTAAAATATTGTCAAGGCCCAACGCGGCTGAATACTCTGAGGAGATGGCCTGTGAGGTGCCGCCTTTCAACTTTTCCCCCTGAGTATGGTGGTCAGTAACATGCGGGCGACTGCGGAGGGGGTCATTTTTTTAATTGGGAACTGATGTGCTTTTACTCAATTCGGGAACCTCACAAGCCAAATTTGTAGTATTTTGCACGAATTGCAAGAGATGTTTGAATGTCGACGGTTGAAGTGGAAGCTCGTATTGAGCTTGCTAGAGACTGATTTGCCAAGCCTTTGATAGATCAGTTGGTAGAGCGGAGGACTATAGTGGTAAAACAGGCATCCTTAGGTCGCTGGTTCAAATCCGGCTCGAAGGACTTTTGCCAAATGCACATTTTATTGAATACTTGGAAAGTAAAATACTTGGAAAGTAAAATAACAGACAATTTATAATTATATTATATTTCATCACTGAAAATAGATGCCTTTTGCTTTGAGGCTGTGACCACCTTATTTTTCTGTCCAACACAAATCTTCATTGGTTTCCTGTGAGGTGTTTTGGATCCCCATCTCTTGCTATGAACTGGCAAAACAGCAGAATCCCCTTGACAATCTTGATTTCTCAAGGGAAATGAGAGAACACTATACACCATCCAAGATATTAAAATATTGTCAAGGCCCAACACGGCTGAATACTCTGAGGAGATGGCCTGTGAGGCGCCGCCTTTCAACTTTTCCCCCTTAGTATAGTGGTCATTAACATGCGGGAGACTGCGGAGGGGGTCATTTTTTTAATTGGGAACTGATGTGCTTTTACTCAATTCGGGAACCTCACAAGCCAAATTTGTAGTATTTTGCACGAATTGCAAGAGATGTTTACAAGTGGACGGTTGAAGTGGAAGCTCGTATTGAGTTTGCTAGAGAATGATTTGCCAAGCCTTCGATAGCTCGTCGCTGATTCAAATCCGGCTCAAAGGACTTTTGCCAAATGCACATTTTATTGAATACTTGGAAAGTAAAATACTTGGAAAGTAAAATAACAGACAATTTATAATTATATTATATTTCATCACTGAAAATAGATGCCTTTTGCTTTGAGGCTGTGGCCACATTATTTTTCTGTCCGACACCAATCTTCGTTGTTTTCCTGTGAGGTATTTTGGATCCCCATCTCTTGCTATGAACTGACAAAACAGCAGAATCCCCTTGACAATCTTGATTTCTCAAGGGAAATGGGAGAACACTATACACCATCCAAGATATTAAAATATTGTCAAGGCCGAACACTGATGAATACTCTGAGGAGATGGCCTGTGAGGCGCCGCCTTTCAACTTTTCCTCCTTTGTATGGTGGTCAGTAACATGCGGGAGACTGCGGAGGGGGTCATTTTTTAAATTGTGAACTGATGTGCTTTTACTCAATTCGGGAACGTCACAAGCCAAATTTGTAGTATTTTGCACGAATTGCAAGAGATGTTTACAAGTCGACGGTTGAAGTGGAAGCTCGTATTGAGTTTGCTAGAGAACGATTTGCCAAGCCTTCGATAGCTCAGTTGGTAGAGCGGAGGACTATAGTGGTAAAACAGGCATCCTTAGGTCGCTGGTTCAAATCCGGCTCGAAGGACTTTTGCCAAATGCACATTTTATTGAATACTTGGAAAGTAAAATACTTGGAAAGTAAAATAACAGACAATTTATAATTATATTATATTTCATCACTGAAAATAGATGCCTTTTGCTTTGAGGCTGTGGCCACGTTATTTTTCTGTCCGACACCAATCTTCGTTGTTTTCCTGTGAGGTATTTTGGATCCCCATCTCTTGCTATGAACTGACAAAACAGCAGAATCCCCTTGACAATCTTGATTTCTCAAGGGAAATGGGAGAACACTATACACCATCCAAGATATTAAAATATTGTCAAGGCCGAACACTGATGAATACTCTGAGGAGATGGCCTGTGAGGCGCCGCCTTTCAACTTTTCCTCCTTTGTATGGTGGTCAGTAACATGCGGGAGACTGCGGAGGGGGTCATTTTTTAAATTGTGAACTGATGTGCTTTTACTCAATTCGGGAACCTCACAAGCCAAATTTGTAGTATTTTGCACGAATTGCAAGAGATGTTTGAATGTCGACGGTTGAAGTGGAAGCTCGTATTGAGCTTGCTAGAGACTGATTTGCCAAGCCTTCGATAGCTCAGTTGGTAGAGCGGAGGACTGTAGTGGTAAAACAGGCATCCTTAGGTCGCTGGTTCAAATCCGGCTCGAAGGACTTTTGCCAAATGCACATTTTATTGAATACTTGGAAAGTAAAATACTTGGAAAGTAAAATAACAGACAATTTATAATTATATTATATTTCATCACTGAAAATAGATGCCTTTTGCTTTGAGGCTGTGACCACGTTATTTTTCTGTCCAACACGAATCTTCATTGGTTTCCTGTGAGGTGTTTTGGATCCCCATCTCTTGCTATGAACTGGCAAAACAGCAGAATCCCCTTGACAATCTTGATTTCTCAAGAGAAATGAGAGAACACTATACACCATCCAAGATATTAAAATATTGTCAAGGCCCAACGCGGCTGAATACTCTGAGGAGATGGCCTGTGAGGTGCCGCCTTTCAACTTTTCCCCCTGAGTATGGTGGTCAGTAACATGCGGGCGACTGCGGAGGGGGTCATTTTTTTAATTGGGAACTGATGTGCTTTTACTCAATTCGGGAACCTCACAAGCCAAATTTGTAGTATTTTGCACGAATTGCAAGAGATGTTTGAATGTCGACGGTTGAAGTGGAAGCTCGTATTGAGCTTGCTAGAGACTGATTTGCCAAGCCTTTGATAGATCAGTTGGTAGAGCGGAGGACTATAGTGGTAAAACAGGCATCCTTAGGTCGCTGGTTCAAATCCGGCTCGAAGGACTTTTGCCAAATGCACATTTTATTGAATACTTGGAAAGTAAAATACTTGGAAAGTAAAATAACAGACAATTTATAATTATATTATATTTCATCACTGAAAATAGATGCCTTTTGCTTTGAGGCTGTGACCACCTTATTTTTCTGTCCAACACAAATCTTCATTGGTTTCCTGTGAGGTGTTTTGGATCCCCATCTCTTGCTATGAACTGGCAAAACAGCAGAATCCCCTTGACAATCTTGATTTCTCAAGGGAAATGAGAGAACACTATACACCATCCAAGATATTAAAATATTGTCAAGGCCCAACACGGCTGAATACTCTGAGGAGATGGCCTGTGAGGCGCCGCCTTTCAACTTTTCCCCCTTAGTATAGTGGTCATTAACATGCGGGAGACTGCGGAGGGGGTCATTTTTTTAATTGGGAACTGATGTGCTTTTACTCAATTCGGGAACCTCACAAGCCAAATTTGTAGTATTTTGCACGAATTGCAAGAGATGTTTACAAGTGGACGGTTGAAGTGGAAGCTCGTATTGAGTTTGCTAGAGAATGATTTGCCAAGCCTTCGATAGCTCGTCGCTGATTCAAATCCGGCTCAAAGGACTTTTGCCAAATGCACATTTTATTGAATACTTGGAAAGTAAAATACTTGGAAAGTAAAATAACAGACAATTTATAATTATATTATATTTCATCACTGAAAATAGATGCCTTTTGCTTTGAGGCTGTGGCCACATTATTTTTCTGTCCGACACCAATCTTCGTTGTTTTCCTGTGAGGTATTTTGGATCCCCATCTCTTGCTATGAACTGACAAAACAGCAGAATCCCCTTGACAATCTTGATTTCTCAAGGGAAATGGGAGAACACTATACACCATCCAAGATATTAAAATATTGTCAAGGCCGAACACTGATGAATACTCTGAGGAGATGGCCTGTGAGGCGCCGCCTTTCAACTTTTCCTCCTTTGTATGGTGGTCAGTAACATGCGGGAGACTGCGGAGGGGGTCATTTTTTAAATTGTGAACTGATGTGCTTTTACTCAATTCGGGAACGTCACAAGCCAAATTTGTAGTATTTTGCACGAATTGCAAGAGATGTTTACAAGTCGACGGTTGAAGTGGAAGCTCGTATTGAGTTTGCTAGAGAACGATTTGCCAAGCCTTCGATAGCTCAGTTGGTAGAGCGGAGGACTATAGTGGTAAAACAGGCATCCTTAGGTCGCTGGTTCAAATCCGGCTCGAAGGACTTTTGCCAAATGCACATTTTATTGAATACTTGGAAAGTAAAATACTTGGAAAGTAAAATAACAGACAATTTATAATTATATTATATTTCATCACTGAAAATAGATGCCTTTTGCTTTGAGGCTGTGGCCACGTTATTTTTCTGTCCGACACCAATCTTCGTTGTTTTCCTGTGAGGTATTTTGGATCCCCATCTCTTGCTATGAACTGACAAAACAGCAGAATCCCCTTGACAATCTTGATTTCTCAAGGGAAATGGGAGAACACTATACACCATCCAAGATATTAAAATATTGTCAAGGCCGAACACTGATGAATACTCTGAGGAGATGGCCTGTGAGGCGCCGCCTTTCAACTTTTCCTCCTTTGTATGGTGGTCAGTAACATGCGGGAGACTGCGGAGGGGGTCATTTTTTAAATTGTGAACTGATGTGCTTTTACTCAATTCGGGAACCTCACAAGCCAAATTTGTAGTATTTTGCACGAATTGCAAGAGATGTTTGAATGTCGACGGTTGAAGTGGAAGCTCGTATTGAGCTTGCTAGAGACTGATTTGCCAAGCCTTCGATAGCTCAGTTGGTAGAGCGGAGGACTGTAGTGGTAAAACAGGCATCCTTAGGTCGCTGGTTCAAATCCGGCTCGAATGACTTTTGCCAAATGCACATTTTATTGAATACTTGGAAAGTAAAATACTTGGAAAGTAAAATAACAGACAATTTATAATTATATTATATTTCATCACTGAAAATAGATGCCTTTTGCTTTGAGGCTGTGACCACGTTATTTTTCTGTCCAACACGAATCTTCATTGGTTTCCTGTGAGGTGTTTTGGATCCCCATCTCTTGCTATGAACTGGCAAAACAGCAGAATCCCCTTGACAATCTTGATTTCTCAAGAGAAATGAGAGAACACTATACACCATCCAAGATATTAAAATATTGTCAAGGCCCAACGCGGCTGAATACTCTGAGGAGATGGCCTGTGAGGTGCCGCCTTTCAACTTTTCCCCCTGAGTATGGTGGTCAGTAACATGCGGGCGACTGCGGAGGGGGTCATTTTTTAAATTGTGAACTGATGTGCTTTTACTCAATTCGGGAACCTCACAAGCCAAATTTGTAGTATTTTGCACGAATTGCAAGAGATGTTTGAATGTCGACGGTTGAAGTGGAAGCTCGTATTGAGCTTGCTAGAGACTGATTTGCCAAGCCTTTGATAGCTCAGTTGGTAGAGCGGAGGACTATAGTGGTAAAACAGGCATCCTTAGGTCGCTGGTTCAAATCCGGCTCGAAGGACTTTTGCCAAATGCACATTTTATTGAATACTTGGAAAGTAAAATACTTGGAAAGTAAAATAACAGACAATTTATAATTATATTATATTTCATCACTGAAAATAGATGCCTTTTGCTTTGAGGCTGTGACCACCTTATTTTTCTGTCCAACACAAATCTTCATTGGTTTCCTGTGAGGTGTTTTGGATCCCCATCTCTTGCTATGAACTGGCAAAACAGCAGAATCCCCTTGACAATCTTGATTTCTCAAGGGAAATGAGAGAACACTATACACCATCCAAGATATTAAAATATTGTCAAGGCCCAACGCGGCTGAATACTCTGAGGAGATGGCCTGTGAGGTGCCGCCTTTCAACTTATCCCCCTTAGTATGGTGGTCAGTAACATGCGGGAGACTGCGGAGGGGGTCATTTTTTTAATTGGGAACTGATGTGCTTTTACTCAATTCGGGAACCTCACAAGCCAAATTTGTAGTATTTTGCACGAATTGCAAGAGATGTTTGAATGTCGACGGTTGAAGTGGAAGCTCGTATTGAGCTTGCTAGAGACTGATTTGCCAAGCCTTTGATAGCTCAGTTGGTAGAGCCGAGGACTATAGTGGTAAAACAGGCATCCTTAGGTCGCTGGTTCAAATCCGGCTCGAAGGACTTTTGCCAAATGCACATTTTATTGAATACTTGGAAAGTAAAATACTTGGAAAGTAAAATAACAGACAATTTATAATTATATTATATTTCATCACTGAAAATAGATGCCTTTTGCTTTGAGGCTGTGACCACCTTATTTTTCTGTCCAACACAAATCTTCATTGGTTTCCTGTGAGGTGTTTTGGATCCCCATCTCTTGCTATGAACTGGCAAAACAGCAGAATCCCCTTGACAATCTTGATTTCTCAAGGGAAATGAGAGAACACTATACACCATCCAAGATATTAAAATATTGTCAAGGCCCAACGCGGCTGAATACTCTGAGGAGATGGCCTGTGAGGTGCCGCCTTTCAACTTTTCCCCCTTAGTATGGTGGTCAGTAACATGCGGGAGACTGCGGAGGGGGTCATTTTTTTAATTGGGAACTGATGTGCTTTTACTCAATTCGGGAACCTCACAAGCCAAATTTGTAGTATTTTGCACGAATTGCAAGAGATGTTTACAAGTCGACGGTTGAAGTGGAAGCTCGTATTGAGTTTGCTAGAGTTGATATGCCAAGCCTTCGATAGCTCAGTTGGTATAGCGGAGGACTATAGTGGTAAAACAGGCATCCATAGGTCGCTGGTTCAAATCTGGCTCGAAGGACTTTTGCCAAATGCACATTTTATTGAATACTTGGAAAGTAAAATACTTGGAAAGTAAAATAACAGACAATTTATAATTATATTATATTTCATCACTGAAAATAGATGCCTTTTGCTTTGAGGCTGTGGCCACGTTATTTTTCTGTCCGACACCAATCTTCGTTGTTTTCCTGTGAGGTATTTTGGATCCCCATCTCTTGCTATGAACTGACAAAACAGCAGAATCCCCTTGACAATCTTGATTTCTCAAGGGAAATGGGAGAACACTATACACCATCCAAGATATTAAAATATTGTCAAGGCCGAACACTGATGAATACTCTGAGGAGATGGCCTGTGAGGCGCCGCCTTTCAACTTTTCCTCCTTTGTATGGTGGTCAGTAACATGCGGGAGACCGCGGAGGGGGTCATTTTTTAAATTGTGAACTGATGTGCTTTTACTCAATTCGGGAACCTCACAAGCCAAATTTGTAGTATTTTGCACGAATTGCAAGAGATGTTTGAATGTCGACGGTTGAAGTGGAAGCTCGTATTGAGCTTGCTAGAGACTGATTTGCCAAGCCTTCGATAGCTCAGTTGGTAGAGCGGAGGACTGTAGTGGTAAAACAGGCATCCTTAGGTTGCTGGTTCAAATCCGGCTCGAAGGACTTTTGTCAAATGCACATTTTATTGAATACTTGGAAAGTAAAATACTTGGAAAGTAAAATAACAGACAATTTATAATTATATTATATTTCATCACTGAAAATAGATGCCTTTTGCTTTGAGGCTGTGACCACGTTATTTTTCTGTCCAACACGAATCTTCATTGGTTTCCTGTGAGGTGTTTTGGATCCCCATCTCTTGCTATGAACTGGCAAAACAGCAGAATCCCCTTGACAATCTTGATTTCTCAAGAGAAATGAGAGAACACTATACACCATCCAAGATATTAAAATATTGTCAAGGCCCAACGCGGCTGAATACTCTGAGGAGATGGCCTGTGAGGTGCCGCCTTTCAACTTTTCCCCCTGAGTATGGTGGTCAGTAACATGCGGGCGACTGCGGAGGGGGTCATTTTTTTAATTGTGAACTGATGTGCTTTTACTCAATTCGGGAACCTCACAAGCCAAATTTGTAGTATTTTGCACGAATTGCAAGAGATGTTTGAATGTCGACGGTTGAAGTGGAAGCTCGTATTGAGCTTGCTAGAGACTGATTTGCCAAGCCTTTGATAGCTCAGTTGGTAGAGCGGAGGACTATAGTGGTAAAACAGGCATCCTTA